>NC_133770.1:253287427-253348615 GCF_003597395.2 Chelonoidis abingdonii | reverse complement strand
AAAAAAAAAAGCTCTTCCCTCATAGCCGAGAGAAAACAAACAGGCAGAACAAAGACAAAACACACCCAGAAGTTCCCTCCCTCACTTTGAAAAATCCGGTTTCCTGATTGGTCCTCTGGTCAGGTGTTTGGTTCCCTTTGTTAACCGTTTACTGGTAAAAGAAACGTTAACCCTTAGCTATCTGTTTATGACATGCTGCCACTAAACTAATCTTTATTTTCCGTGTGTCTGATCTCAGGGCTACGATTTGTCTCTTTTATCCTGCTATGATCTGTTAACGTGTTTCAGGGGTTCACTTATTCTCTCAATATTTAATTGCTCTTTCTTAGGCTATTCAACACCTGACAGAAGGGAAGGGAAAAATGATGAAAACAAGCTTATTCATCATGAACAAAAATACAGACAAGTATAACATTTACAGGATGCAAGAAAATTATCGGACAGGAGCTAAAATACAATCCAACAGAACATGCTGTAAGGAAAAAACACTATTGGACAGTCAAACAACTTTCAGCATGCCTTCCAGCCCTCAATTCACTCAAGATCCAATAGTGCTCAAGCAAACCTTAGATGTGTCCTATTGAAAGTTCTTCCAATATTATGGCACCAAGCTGAACATTGTTATCTCACATGGGATGATCTATCATAAACTGCCAGTGAGATTCCTTCCAATTTGTGAAAATATTTCACATTTCACATCTACTATCTTGTATTCTCTCACTACACTCAGAACAATCCAGTGTTTTCCATACTACTTAATGACTAAGTAGAATAACAGTATTTAAAGTATTTTTGGCAACCCATTGAGTTCACGTTTGTATTTGCCTGATATACATATAGATATGGGGTGAGGTGTGTGCGTCAGAGAGAGAGAGAGAGAGAGAGATTGTCTTTGTTTTAGGCTTGAAAGTTTCTGGGATAATGAAAAAAACTTCTGAGAAAAAAAAGAATTAAGAACTTAGTCGGTTCATTAACTGAATATATTCAGAGCAGATTCAACAGAGACAAATTAAGAAGGTTCTATTTCACGCAGAAGTTGTCTGTTAAAATCATCTTTAATGATAAGCAAAATTAGATTCCCTTTGTGGCTGGTTTGCACCCATCTGCATCCAACTATAAAAGAGCTATCAAAGACAGCTGCCCATTACTTATAAATTCAGAATGGCTTAAGAAAAAGATCCTTCCAGCTTCATTATCATCTTTCCAATAATGTCCCACTCTCCACACGTTGTGGGTGAATGCTGCACTGTTATTAGTAAGGGTCCTCGCAGCTTTGTAATTTAAATAAATGCCCATCAGGTACTCATTTAAGAGAAACTAATGCTCTCTGAAGAGAGAACATTAGAGTCTGAAAAAAAAATCTATAGACAAATCTCATTTGCAGGCCTCTCCTCTCTCCAGTATACAAGTGACACATACTTTTTGAAAATGTTGTCTTGGAGGCAGGGATGTGACAAATATTCCAAATTAGATTCAATCCGCACATGAATCCAGTCTCCATGAGGTTATTGTTTCACTTGACGGTTAAGCCTGAAAATGTATGGAGCTTAAATAGTAATTGACTATCACTCGTTGCCATGAAAGGGCATATGCCCAACAAGATATGTGTCTTGATTTGTCAAACTTTAAAACCAGCCAGTCTCTCCAAGTTTGATGAGGCGTTGCTATTTTAAAATCTCTGGGGCAAGAATAAATGAGAACAGGAAGAACGTTGTAATGGGCTCTTTCAGTAGGTCAAAGAAACCCTGCTAACACTGACATAGGTTCTGTAAAGCGGAAATTTCATGACAGAATACTACATTAAGCCACTACTAATATATTGGCTGTGAAAAAGCAAACTGAAATCAAGCATTTAGACTCTTATAAAAGTATTTTGTTAGTAGCATGAGCCCAAGGCCTCATATTTTGTGTGGTCGTTAAAACCTGCATCAAGTGCATGTAAAATGCTGTCACTCATGAGAGTGGAAAAGTCTGATTTGGGTTAGTTTTGCATCCACTGTATAGTTTTACATTTTCAATTGTCCATAAAACTGTTGCTACCTCTTCTCGGACAATGACCTAGCTACTGTGATCCAGGGCCATCCTTAGGCATATGCAGCATATGGAGCTGCACAGGGCAACTGCAAATTTGGGACACCACCAGGACCATAGGCGCCAACTTCTCATCTTGCCATGTGGTGCTTGATGTCTCCCAGTTTGCTCCAGGACTCGCCCCCACTCCACCCCTTCCTCCAAACCCCACTCCTACCTCTTCCTGCCTCTCTTCCACCCCTACCTCCTCCCCCAAGCACACCCCATCCCTGCTCCTCCTCCTCTCTCCCGGAGCTTGAATGCCACGAATCAGCTGTTCACGACACTCCGGCAGCACTGGGAGGGAAAGAAAGGAGCGGGCCGCTGGAGTGCGAGAGGCACGGGAGAAGGGAGGCGGGGGGGAAGCTTGGCACAGGTGAGTGCTCTGCACCCATTAAATTTTCCCTGTGGGTGCTCCAGCCCCGGAGCACCCACCCACGGAATCCGCATCTATGACTGGGACAGCAGGTAAGAGGAGGTTGGCTTCCACACACTCAGCGTGCACTGCAGTCTCCTTACTAAGAAGAAGGCAAAGGCCATACTCACAAAGCCAAATGCGCCAGCATGGCGCATTCTGCATGAGGGAGAGGGTATGGGGGTCAGGTCTCTGTGGGGAACTGTGACTCTCCATCATTCTGTCAATAAATCAGAATTTTTTCTATACTGCTACTTTAGCGCAAGTAGTGTCCATCAGCATTACAGTACGCTTAATTTGTTTAAACTGTTTTTAATAAAGTGCATGTGGCAAGTTTCCAATATATTTCCAGCTTATGTTTGTGTTGCTAAGAGCAAGTCTGGCATAGGGGCACCAGTTTAATAATACTGAGTAGGGCCCCATAAATCCTAAGGACGGCCCTGCTATGATCCCTCTGTCCCCTCCATATTAAACCATTCCCAATTCTTTCAACCTGGAGCTGAACCCAATTGCTACAAAAAGGATGAAGTTTGTAAAAGATGCAGCACTATGCACCAAATGCAACACAGGCCCACATCTGTATATCACACTAATGCTTCACCAACCTCACCACCTCGTCATTTGGTTTAGAACAGAACTCTAATCCCTGCTCTTAGTACACCAAAATATTAATGGGGTGGAACCCAGCTACCCCACTGTAAGTCTAGACTGAAATTAAAAAAAAAAGGCACTGAGTGTCAGAGCATGGGTCAACAGGCTGGGCTGTGGGGCTAACAGTCGAAGTGTAAACTTTGGGCTTGGTCTGGAGCCTGGGCTTTGAAACTCTTGCAAGGGGAAGGATCTCAGATCCCAGATTCCAGCCCAAGTGGGAACATCTATACTACAATTTTTAGCCCTGTAGCCAAAGCTCTGCAAGCTCAAGTCAGCTGACACAGGCCAGCCATAGCCATGCCATGGGTCATTTAGTGCAGTGTAGACATACCCTCGGAGACCAGTTCACCCCACAGGACTCTGCAAAACAGCTATGCTGTACTGTGACAATGCAGTTGGAGAGAATCAGGTTTAGATCTTCAGGTACTGAGGGCATATGGCTCTTCATGCAGTAGTATGGATAGCTGTGGGAATCCAGGCCTGAAGACATCTGATTAAGCAAAAATCTGACTATGTTTAGGTCCAGAAGTTCACACCCTTTTGAAAATTTTCCCCAGGAATGACATCTATAAACAGCAGCACCACCACCACCATCACTATATGTATCAACCAAACATAAATTCACACATCTCCGCTTAGAGAGAAGCTGTGAGAAACAAAACCACTTTGTTGTATTCTCTGGTACTTCATCATAATTCTGCTGCCTCAGAATATCAAGGTGATAGGTGCCATCAAAAGATAGACTAGATCCTAGAAATGAGTCTAAACTCAGAGTCCTACCTTGTATAGTACTATATATAGCAGAGTTTATTGATAGTTCTACTTAGCAAATAATGCATGAAGATGGAAGAATTGCTACTACTTATCTCAAAACACCCACTTCAGAAAATATAAGCGGAAACTTGACTGTCTCATAGGTTCTGCCCAGAAAAGCCATACAAGCAGAAATCAGAATGTATATCAATATATATTCTATTGATATGCTATGAACAGTGCTAAAACTTCCAACAAACAAGGAAAATGGCAGAGGTGAAAAAGAAAGGTATTGGGAACAGGAGGAGAAGAGAAAATTAAGCATAAATATGGAAATTAACATGAAAAACTTACGCTACTAAGGACCTTCCAATCCTTTCAGAACAGATCAATATACAACCACAGAATATCTTAATGTTATTGATAAAAGACATCACACAAAACATCAACTTTCAAACAGAAGGGCAGAGGGAAGCAGAAATCAGGGAGAACTAGAAGTCATTCCACATAATATAACTCAAAAAACACCATGTATCTTTCAAGAGGCTTGGGGACAGATCTTCAATTGATGTACACTGGTGTAGCTCTATTGAAGTAAATGGAGCTATGTCATTTTAATCATCTGGCCCTCTACGTCTAGGTGGGATGTCCCTGAAAAACATTCAGTAAGCAGAATTCCTTGTACATATTCATCAGTCAGCACAAACTCCAGGTTACCAATCTTCTTTTCAGTGGACTAATCCACAAAACACAATAGTGCTAAAAAAAATCAGAAGAAAAATTTTCACTAACTAAAGTTACCAGCATATTCTGATACCAAAACAGAGCATGAATTCTAAGACAAAATGGGATGCACATCACTCCTTATAAAGAATGTAAATTGTTGTAAAATTACAAATACATTATAGAGAAAATTCAGAACCTGCAAGTGTCCTTGTCTCTCAGGCTCCTGTGGTTGACATGAACATTTAGCCTTAGAGGCAGTAATTATCCCATCAGAGGTTTCTTCATAAGTACTAATTATAGTGGAATTCTAGGAGCAGTTTGGCCATGGCTCCCATCCCCATTTGTGTTCTTACCTCCAATTATCACTTGCAAATCTATTAAGTGCTGAGGCCATCCTTGGATGCACTGATGCAGTGTTTGGTATTGCTGTGTATGGAGGCCCAAATGATCGATTTATGCAAACTTTATGCTGTCCTCTCCCCCAGTCCTAGACCCTGCTGGGGGCCCTGTACCCCCTTATGTAATTTAGATCTGCCTCGGGGCTGTTATATTTTATGCTACCTTGGAAAAGCATCATAAGGATTGTTGCACTGGCTGGAGATTTCCAGAGTACCATGTGGTCCAGCCATGCTCCTACAGCAAAGACTGGACAGCAGTAATGCCAGGGAGAGAGCTGGGTTACACTGGTTCCATGAAGATTTGTCCACACCAAAGAAAACCCTCAGCTTCCTATTTAGGGCAGCTTTAACACTTTTGCAGCACCAGATCAATATAACAGAGCCTTAGATTGAGCCAGGAACTGGCCCTGAACTTCTTTATATTTGCAGAGAAGGTGGTGGTGGGGAAAACACTATTTCAAAGAATAAAGCAAATTCTGCTATGTGTTTTATTGGCATGGCAGGTCAGTCAAATTATAATTGCTTCTAATTAACACTACTGGAAGATGTAATATTCTTTACCTGCAGCTAGAATGGCATTCACAAGGTCTGAAATCCATTTCAGCCTTTGATATAATAGACAGAAGTGGAGGAAAAAATCTTTTCCAATATGATCCTCATACCTGAAAGCCTATCAGTATAAGAAAGGTCAAAGACCACAGCATAAATAGAAGTTGGCTTTTGGAAAACATTATTTGATCCCTATAGCTAAATGACACCTGCAAGCATTGATCACCATGACCGAATGTCTAATTCATACGACCTTGAAATTCCACCTGGAGTTCAGTATGATACAGTAGAGCAAACTTCACCCCTGTAACTCAGAGCTGGCTTTTAACATTCATTAGGGTCCTTACCCTTTCTATCAGCAAGCCAGTTTTCTCCTCTGAAAACCAACTTACACACCATTTCAGAATTCCTAAAACTTTTGGTCTTATGCATGACTGAAGATACCAATGAGGAAAGATTACTAGCCAAACACCTTTAATCAAAGTTATAAAGTTCAGAGGCTCCAGGGATCCAACCAAGCCAAGCAAACTGATCACCTATCTGACTTAGCACCGTTCAAGATGAACTGATTTAAAGCAATGTTTCTTAAAAAATCATTGATTTTTATAACAAACAAAAAAAAGCCTCATTTAAATAGCTTATTTATATATTCATTTGAGTTTCCTAAAGAGAAGTTAATTCTCATTGGCTGGTTGCTACAGCAAAAACGTTTATTTTTGAGTAAAAGGTGTTGGCTGCATCCCTACTATGCAAATAGTGCTGTCTGAGACTCTGTACATGACACACTTTGTTCTAGCAAGGCTCAGTTTAACTAAAGTGTTCCCTCAGTCCTCCTCTGTGTTTTAGTAAAAAAGATATTCTATTATATTTTTTCTAGACTTTATCTTATGCATCAACATGCAGTATATGCAAGCAACATTTGATCAAATTAAACTAAACGGATCTACTGAGCCCATATTCCGTAGAGGAATGACCATAAAAATGGGAATCCAGAAAACTTGATTTTTATTCTCACCTTGGCCAATAATTTACCTATCTGGACTGCAGATATTTCAATTCCTGATTAATTTTCTACCCACTGTAAACAAAATTGCTACACTCTTACAGATGGAAACACTGAGGCTCTAAGAGGGAATATAACTTAGTGAGGAAACACTGTGGTCTAGTGTATTAATCATAGAACAGAGAACTCAAAAGGCCTACATTTTAGTCCTGCTTTTGACCCTGACTTGCTCTGTGACCTTGTGCATGGCACAACACATAAGCATCATCAGTGTGCCCAGCTATAACATTCAGGCAACTTACCTACTTCACTGGTGTGTTGTAAGACCAAGAAAAATAAATATTTGGAAAGTGCTTTATAAATGCAAAATATTACTAAAGCTAGACAGTAGCAGAAATGGGAATGAGCAGTGTTTAAAGTAGGTAGAAGTGGAATAGTGAGCTCTCACCACATTAGCCAAAAGGGACCCCTTCCTCTACTTTTAGCATAGCAGGAGGAAATGTGCTGTAACTCTTGGGCAATATAACTGAGAAGTTTTGGTATCCCACCTCTGGTCTCTCCCATCCCTTCTAGACCATGTGACCTCCAGAGAGATTACTCTCCCCAATTTCTTCCTCTTCATCATGCAGCAATTACAAAATTCTTAAGTGTGTATTTGAGTGAATGTGGGTTTTCTGTGGTTCTGTTTTTCCTCAGTGATCCAGAGAATCTAGGGTCCTGGTATAGAGTTGATTGTGCCTCACCCCCAGGAATATCCCTAGCACAGGACTAGGTCAGGGGCAGGTATGTGGCATTCTGGATTATGCCTGCAGTTGGTTTGAAACACGGCTATTTTTCAGCCACTGTTGGGCATGCAAGTGAGACCAGCCCTCCTGATTGCCTGGAGCCAGACAGAAGTCTCAGGACTGAGAGGGTACAAGGCAACATTCCCCCCCACCCCAACGGAATTCTGCTCTGGGGCAGAGATAAATTCAGCTCCTACTGTCCAGTAAGTTTACGTTTAAAAAAACCTAAACATTAGCCAAAATACTTAAGTCATAATGTGAAACCTGATTCATAAAAACTTGGTTATGTTTCAGGTTTAATTTATTATGCTTAGTTACAATCTAAACTCCATGGACTGAAGTAAGTATGAGTGTAGGAGACATGGCACCCACCCTCATCAATGGGTAGAGGAACTTGATGGGGCAGACAGTGAAAGAGGGATAGTCCCAGCAGCAAGGGAGGGAGACACTCACCAAGGGAATATGGGTAGCTCCTCCACCTAGGAGTCTCTCATACATTGGCCAGCTGAGGACAGAGGAGTGTTGACTGGAGAGAATTCCCCAGCTCCCAGATTTACCCCAGTGAAGGGGCCATGTGGAGCCTCTTTTGCCTTTGTTCCAGCCGCCCACCCTACCTACCTGAACTAGGAATGGGAACCCAGCCTAACAGATACTGTAGGTCTAATCAATCACCTGTTTAGGGGGCCAAGAAGGAATTCTGTCTCCCAGAGGCCAATTGGAAGAGTTTTTTGCCTTCCTCACAGCACTTTCAACCCACAGTGGGGTACATAGGAACATTCTTAGTACCTAACTGAAATATTGGGATGGAGTTGTTTATTCATCACAACTTGTGGCCAGTTTCCAGTGCGATTAAGAGAATAAAGTGAACAGTTCCCAGAGATAAAAGACTTGGGATTTTGATGACGGGCCTTGGGCTCATGTGATAGGGTGAGACTTTGTGGCCTTTGCAGGACAAGGTCGGACCTTGTGGCCTTTGTGGACCAAATTTCCCCCCCTTCTGCACCCTCTTCCCCTTTGTGGTGGGCGGGGAGTAGTGGGGAAGAGTGCTAGGACCCAAAGAGAACTGAGTCCTGAGTAGACTGAAGAGAGCCTAACCCTTGTTATGGGTTATATGGTAAAGAGCCTGTAAACCCCACCCTGGAACCAATTAATTGCCAGGTAGAGGAGAGTATGGGTGATGGGTGGGTAGCACCCACTCCCTTTGTTAAAGTGGAATAAAATTTATGGCCTGCTGCTTAATTCCATGCATATGTCTGTCCTCATTTTGCTGCTGTGTCACATCAATAAATTACTAAAGAAAATGCTTCCAGTAACACTAGGGATCTACATGAGTCGTTCATTGAATCCCATTTAACATTACTTTCTTAAACAAATATAAGCTTTGGTGCCTACATCAGTGCTTCCTATCCTCAAAGTTACTTTGTATTTTTTATTTGGAGAAAAACTAAACGTCAACAAAGCACATCCTCTACTATCTGATAATCCAATTAATCACCCTCCAGTAGTTTGCTGGTATATTCTAAAAAGCCTTAATCTTAGGCAAACATATGTCTGCAAAGGAAGTCTCTTCTGTAAAGGACACTTCCATGTCTCCTTACTTCTGTCAACTTTAACATACACCCTTCACCCCACAGTACTTTGGCATACTCTCAAAGATTAATGTCTGGAAGCACTATAGATTTCCATTTTCGATACCTGAGTATGCAGCTATTTAGAGTTACAGGTCAATATACAAAAAGAAGTTGACAAACCACGCACTGTCAAAAATGTGTAAGGGACAGTACTGGGACTAAATTGCAAAAACTAGAAACTCACTATTTTGGGTCTAGTTCAACACAATATATTTGGTTTCTGTACTCTACATTTCTCAGGGATTCTGCAGTCTAATGTAGAAGCTGGAGGGGCAAGAGGGAGGCGTTCCTATATTTGGCCTATGGCTGCTATGTTGTTAGGGCTGGTTGAAGATTTTCTGCCAAAAATGTTTTTGAATAAAAAGTAAAGGCTTCAACTAAACACTGTTTTGAGAGGGGAAAAAGAGTATTTACTTTCTGCAGAAAATGTCTGCATTTGTAAATATGTTCCAGTGCCATCTATTGAATCCTAAGAATCAGATTTTTTTCTTTTAAACATGTTTAGAGTACGCAACACTTACAAAAGCACCACACTGCATTTGAAGATGCTTCTCAGCAAGTCATTTGCAAACAGTCTTTCAAAACTTGATTCAGAAGATCTCTTTTCTCATTGACTTGAAGATAATAAATGGAACATCTGCACTTATTTCTCTTTCAGAAATTATTAGAATTCTTAAGATTTTACCTGACTTTCAGAGACTAAAATGGTGCACCTGGATCTTATTCACTACTGAAAACTTAATCACTTGATTAGAATTGTGGAAGTAATTTTGTAATTTCTGGCTCACCTATGATTGAAGATGCAATAGCAGGAAAATAAAATCAAGAACATGAATCAGGAGCTAAGAGGGGGAAGGATAGTTCAGTGGTTTGAGCATTGGTCAGCTAAACTCAAGGTTGTAAGCTTAATCCTTGAGAGGGCCACTTAGGGATCTGGGGCAAAAATCAGCTCCTGCTAGTGAAAGCAGGGGGGCAGACTCAATGACCCTTCAAGGTACCTTCCAGTTCTAGGAGATAGGTATATTTCCTATCATTATTATATTTATTAAGAGAACAATTGAGATAAGACAGTGCTGTTTAGTAGCACTATGGCTATTGGACATGTATGCTGCCTCCTCCCCCCAGGGTGAAAAGGGCTCAAAGGGAATAAAAAGGTGGCATACAAGCCTAATGGCACTTGTGTAAGCAAGTAATTCTCTTACAGTTATTTGAGTAATAGGAAGCCATGCCTTTCCTGTCTGCTTTGAAGCTAAGCAAACTTAATTTAAAATATGAAAATCACAAAATAACTTTATAATACCTTAGGCAGGAAATTGTGACCTTTAGACTCTTATTCCTGGAAATGAGTGAAAACTAGACACAATGGGGACATATCGTTTGTCTTTTCTCTTTGGAGGGCAGAGGGGGAACATTCTTGCCAGACTGTTTTCCTGCCAATTCAAACCATTCATCCTCTGTCTAGTTAATCGCATAGAAAGCAACATATCCTGCTCGAATAGCATCTAAAGGTTTTAAAGACAATAGGTGAAATTTGTAGCATTCCCTGTTCTTCTGAAAAGCTTGTATCAAGAATAGTATCGACATTTTTAAATGTTCATATGCAGTGAAAAATAGTGAACTTTATTAATCTGGCATCTTGGTTTTGCTATCATTTCTTCACCTGGACATTCACATTAGACGTTATCTGAAGACCATTAAACTCAAAAGAAAGACTTCCATTGATTTCAGTGGGCACTGGATCAAGCCAGGTCTTCCCTATGGAAAAGCCTCAATGTCCAGAGAAGAAAAGCTGAACTGGCCACCCTAATCAAAGACTTAGTATGAAGATCCATATATTGTGTCTGCATTTCACAGACTACGCTGAACTTTAATTCTAATGTTTCAGTCTTATGTCAGAGATGTGACTTCATTATCATGGCAATTAGCTTGATCCTACCTCATTCATTTCAATAGAAATAGGATCAGCCCATACACATACATACCTATATACGTAGTTACATTAGTATATAGAATTAACAGCCAAGATACCCATGTTGCCGACATGAGCTTCATGGTATTTGATGTTTTACTTAACCCCCCATTTTATGGAGACAAATGATTACACAGGAATCTCAGTTGGCTTTTAAAACACACACACACTATCCCTAAGCTTCTAGCCCTTATGGCTACAGAGCAAAACTTGCAAAATATGACCTGAGTGCACCCTCGAGACAAATAAAAATATCTCCCTCTTTTTTAATCTCATATTTTTTTAGAGAATCTCATGATTTTTGGATGTTTGGGTTGCGCAATACTGGATCCTCCAAAGTTCTCAGGCTCCCTTATTTTGCAACATCAGTGTAAGATGAATTATAAAATGATTTTATTTACATTATTATTACGGGTATGGCACATCCCTAAACTTGAAGGAATGATCCCACTTTTGAAATGGGGGGAGAAAAGGTCTCTGACCTGAGCAGTCACGTTTCCTAAGAATTATCTTTTCCATAGGTAAATGGATAGAAAAAACATGAATAAGTCATTTCTGCAAAGATTTCTTAATATTTTTGCTTTTCTGTTCTGCATTGTATTATATTTTTATCTTTTAATACTCTAGAGTTTATGCCTCATTTCATATTCTAATTACACCATCAAGTTGCATATAGGGTGGTGAGGTCCGCTGACTAACTTATAATGTAGTAATCATTGATACTCCTTTTGCCAATATTCAGGCCGAGTTAACATGATCTTTTAAATGTACAAAACCTGGACGTTTATGCAACAGAAATACTAAGGGTCAATTTCGCAACTCCTTTATTTGGATACAAAGATTTATCAAGTGAAAATCAAATAAAAACAGGCTGGTCCTACTATGGGCTGAGCAAATGGTGACAAAAGATTAATCATGTTCCTGTATTCATAAGCTAGTAAAGACACCTCTTTATAATATACTTTTTAGGTATTGTTTGCCAGAATTATACTTAAAATAGCATTTATTTTAACAGTCTATTATGTAAGCTTTAAATGTACTAGCGTTCTGGCAAAAGCATATTCGTGTATAAGGGTGGTGGCATGCATTAACTCATCAGCCTTCCAGAAGGGCTTGATTCAGCTGACTTTAGTTATTACAAGAGAAAGGAGCTTAGTACCATAAAAATAAAAAAAAAACAGAACACATTTCCATACAACTGACAACCTCCAATGAGGAGAACCAGTCCTCCACAGAAAGTAAGTTACAGGTCTAAGTAGAAGTGTCCAAGTGGGTCTTTGTAGTTAAGCTGAACACTGATCAGATCACATTTGATCCTTCACTCTTTTAAAACAGGGCCGTCCGGAGGATTCAGGGGGCCTGGGGACTTCGGCGGCGGGGGGCCTCCACTTTGGTGGTAATTCAATGGCAGAGTCTCCTTCCGCTCCAGGACCACTGCTGAAGTGCCCCAAAGACCCGCGGCAGGCCCCCTCCCCCCCACAGCCGAATTACCACCGAAGCGGGACCTGCCGCTGAAGTGCCGGGTCTTCGGGGGCAATTCAGTGGCGGGGATCCCTCAGAAGGATCCCCACCACCGAATTGCCACCGAAGACCTGGAGCGGAAGAAGCTCCGGGGGGCCCGGCCCCGCGAGATTTTTCCGGGGCCCCTGGAGTGAGTGAAGGACCCCGCTCCAGGGGCCCCAAAACACTCTCATGGAGGCCCCTGCGGACCCCAGACCCTGGGGCAAACTGCCCCACTTTCCCCCCCGGGCGGCCCTGTTTTAAAAGCAGCAAAGAGTCCTGTGGCACCTTATAGATTAACAGACATATTGGAGCATGAGTTTTCGTGGGTGAATACACACTTCGTCGGATGCACAAAGTGGATTCAATACCCACTTCGTCGAAAAGCTCATGCTCCAATACAAGGACTCTCTGCTGCTTTTACAGATCCAGACTAACACAGCTACCCCTCTGATACTTCACTCTTTTAGGTGCTCAGATACCACAGTGTTGCGTGCTGTATACAAGAGATAGAAGCACTAAAATCCACCAATATTCACTCAAATAAACTTCTCCCACTCATCCCCCAAAACGCCACCCTAAATACAAAAGCCACTACATCTGAGCAAGCATTTAGAAGAGTACTGCAATCAATCATTAACAACTAAAACACACAAGGCTCAGCTGTGGATTTGCCATGATCTCATTGCAAGGGATAACCCGCTGTTGCTCCAGCCCTGGAACAGGCTGGAAGGCAGATTGTGACTCAGAGTCACAGTTTGTCTCTGGATTTCCCTCTGCTCTTCAGGGGAAAATTCCTAATTTATGGCTATACCTGTTTTAATGTACTTCCACTTGAATGCTAACATAGCTAAGCTAGTTGAAACATTGGCACTGGAGCCCAGGCTCTGGTCGCTACCTGCCCATTTTTGTGGAGAGAAAGAGTAGCCCTGCAGAGTGTGCTCTCCTCCCTGCGCTGCTATCCATGATCCTGGCATCTGGCAGAAGGGAGTAACAGGGGTGCCTTCAACCCCTTACTCTTTTGCATCACTGCATAGATCAGGCTCACAATTTAAAGAGAAAATTCTGCTGTAATTTATTATGCAAGATTCTGATGCTTGATTGTTACAGCTTGCACGTATTTCTAGAAGAGTGGTTGCAAAACAGTTACCATGATAATCCCGTTTCTACATGCTCACAGCTTTCTGTGGTGGAACATCTATTTCTGGATATCCGATTTATACTTTGCATGACACTTATGAAATTGTATGTGACTTCCAGGTGAATAGCTTTTACTGGTCGGTTAGAGGAAACAACTCACAAAAGATACAGATAGCTAATATACAGAGAGGTACCTCTACATGTGACAAGGGAGCCCCAGCATCTTCTGCAATCTGCCATAGAATCCCCCACTCTTGTTCTAGAATTGTGTTCCCGAATCTAACCTTTGATTTTAAAAAATATTGTTTCTAGGCCACATGGCTGCAAAAACCCATCAACAGTGAGATCCAAATGGAAACTGATACCTTGTTGTTGCCTTCCTTTGGTTGTCTACACTATTTTGCCCAACGTCTTAGTGTTGCTATCACCAGCTCAGCTCCACTAGTGGTGGGAATTATGGGAGCCCTAGCGCAGACAGTGTTTCAAGGTGACAGCCATAGTTTGAAGAACCTTCTCAGCTACCTGCTCAGAGCTGGTGTATAATACACTGTGCTTAAGACACGAGAGGCTGCAGTCACCTTGTCTACACCAATGCTCCAATCTACTGCAATGTTGGAAAAACTGAGGTGAAAAAGCCCAGTCTAAACAATGTTTCTGGAGTCTGAAGACAGCCTGAAAACAGATAGCGCTGAGAGAGAGAGATCTGAACCATCCTATTCACTTTCAGTGGAGAATTAAAGATGACACTTTATGCTGATCATTCATTAGGACATGCAGGAAAATGAAGACGGACACGGGGATAGATTTAAGCACCAGGTCACAACTTTGACTTAACACTGCCTTCCTCGTACCAGGCATTTACGTGGGTCCAGTGTGTGGTTACAGGGCTCCTATCATACAGTTCAGAACTCCCTCTACCCATGAAGATGACTGAAGACACCAAAAGATGGACCTTGGTCTGTGAGGACTTCAGGTCCCTCCTTTTCCCACAGGGCCAAGGTCTACCAGCAAATTCTCATACCTTACTTAGGAAGATGTTTCTTTTAGCCTTTTATCTGAATTGGACACTGGCCATTTTTAAGTCCTACTCCTATGTAACCTAGCAGTTCCTAGAGAATTCTGTGAGGAACGTGAACCCAACCCCATCACCAGGCCACTGTCAATTTGGTCTCAACAGGGAAAACTTCTACCTGACTCCAAAACAGGCAATTGGTTGAATCTGCAGCTTCCTAAAAATCCAGCTCCTAAACTACAGTTGTAGAGAGGGACGGTGAGGCAGTTAAACTGGAGTGAGAGGATACAAAAACCCCAAGCAAAGTTTAAATTAGTTGGCGGTGGCGGGGAGAGGGAATAAAGAGCCAGTCAACTCCCTCTCTCTCTGGCTGGCTAATGGCAAGCAGAGAGCAGATGGAGGGGAGGCCACCTCAGCATTCCTCCAGAACGATGCTTCCCCTGCCACCGCCTCTTTTCTAAGTCTGTCGTCCCCCTCTCCCACCGCTAGTTTTATCAAGTTTTCTACCCATTGATTCAGCTAGGTGGCCTTTTAACACAGCCACCTAGATAATGTGCATACCCCTAACATGCATATCCCATGTAGAGTTGCCAACTTTCTAATCACACAAATCCGAACACCCTAGCCCCGCCCCTTCCCGAAGGCCGTGCCTCCACTCACTACATTCCCTCTCCCTTGATGACTCACTCTCCTCCACCCTCACTCACTTTCACTGGGCTGGGGTGCGGGCCCTGAACTGGGGCCAGAAATGAGGGATTCAGGGTGCATGAGGGGGCTCCAGGCTGGGGCAAGGGGTTGGAGTTTGGGAGGGGGTGAGGGCTCTGGCTGGGGGTGAGGGCTCTTCAGTGGGGCCAGGGATGAGGGGTTTGAGGTGCAGGAGGGGGCTCCAGGCTGAGGCCAACAGAGGGGTTCAGGGTGTATGGGGGGGGCTCTGGGCTGGGGCAGGAGTTTTGGGGTGCAGGAGGGGGTGAACACTCCATATGGGGGTGCGGGATCTGGGATGGGGCTGGGAATGTGGGGTTTGGAGTGCAGGAGGGGACTCTAGGCTGGGGCAGAGGGGTTCAGGGTGTAGGAAAGGGCTCTGGGATGGGTTTTGGGGTGCAGGGGGAGTGAAGGCTCTGTCTGGGGGTGCAGGCTCTGGGGTGGGCCAGGGATGACAGGTTTGGCATGCAGGAGGGGGCTCCAGGTTTGAGGGTGATCAGGGATGGGGTAGAGGGTTGGGGCTCGGACTTACCTCTGGGGGCTCTTGGCTCTTGGGGTTGGGGAAGTGGCGGGGCTAAGGCGAGTTTCCTGCCTGTCTTGTCTCTGAGTTGCACCCTAGAAGCAGCCAACAGGTCTGGCTCCTAGGTGGAGCAGCGGCAAGTGGCTCTGCGCACTGCTCTCACCCGCAGGCACTGCCCCCGCAGCTCCCATAGGCCGTGGTTCCCGGACAATGGGAGTGTGGAGCCAGTGCTTGGGGCAATGCACGGAACCCTATGGACCCCCCCACGAGGTGCTGGACCTGCTGGCCACTTCTGGGGCGCAGCACGGAGCCAGGATAGGTAGGGACTACCTGCCTTAGCTCCGCAGCACCACCAATTGGACTTCTAACAGCCTGCTCGGCGGTGCGGACCAAAGCCGCCAGGGTCCCTTTTTGACCAGGTGTTCTGATTGAAAATTGGACACCAGGTCACCCTAATTCCCATGCCATTAGGTTGCCAAAGCCCCAACTAACCTCTGCCATGTATTAAAACCTCCAGTTTCCCTTCTGACAATTAGCAGAATACAGTTAGGTGGTGTCAATACAAGGCTGTGTGTCCTAATGAAAACGAAGTGTGGGGATAGTGTAAAAGAAATTTAGTATCAAAATAAATAGCACACAAGCAGTGCTTAATTTATGCCAGGGCTGAGCCCCGATACCTCTAGGCCTGGCAGTTCATAGCCCAGGCACCTCTCTGCCCCTTGTTGAATCCATTATGAATGTAAAAAAACTGCTTGAGCCCTGGCACCTAATTGCTTGAGTCCCAGCACCTCTTTCAATACAAATTAAGCACTGCACAGAAACCATTGTACTGATTGTGTCATTCATTTTCATATTTAAGTCAACAAGACTCTCCATTCTCATTTAAATAATGTTGTCACAAAATTTCCAGTCGGACTTACTTGGATCACTACAAAAATTGGGGCCTGGTCACTAAATCTAAGTCCATCTGCAAAGTTCTTGGTGCAATGTTCATGGGGCATGTATAATAGGAAGGTGAACACAGACACTGCTTAAACTGATAGATCATTAAGATTTTTGACTGTATATGCAGGACTGGAAGGGCACAATCAGAAAAAAATATGTCTATTGTCAACACCCTCTACTCAAAGTCTCTACATTTTGCTTCTCCTCTCTTACCTTCAGTTTAGAGGAATGAGACAGGTTTTGTTACAATCTGAGCCTTCTAGAACACTTTACTAGACTACAAGATTTGGATTGTAGAGAATAACAGTATTTCATAAAGATGTTTTTTTAAAGATTCTCCCTAAAATCAGCAAAGTTACATTTTCCTACACAGGGAAATTACTGTGAGTGAATTATAAATTATGATAATCCCAGTCCAGCATCTCGTATCTATTGTCAGTGGGAAAGCTAGGCCATTCAGCTACAGTGCTTTAGAATAAAACTGTCATAGGGTCATGATCTTTGAGAGAAGGAGCTTTGTAATTAGCTACAAGGTGGCCTGTTAGGTATATCTTTGGAGTGAAACCTTAAAACCTTTTCCCATAGTAATACATATTTCAGGTTCATTCTGCCAAAAAAACCAATATAGGACGATATGGTGGCTACTTTCCATAACAGAATAAAAGGCTTTGTATACACAAATGACCAACGGATGTAGAAATGTTTAAGATTCCAACTCTAATCAAATAAGATCATCTGATAGCCTCATTACATTAAACACCATAAATCTGATTTTTTTTTTCCTGTCTGAAAGCATACTCAATTTCCAACATTGTAGTGCTCTGATTAGATGGTAAATCTCACATAAGAAAATATGTTCCATAGATTATGACCTGGCTCCGGACAGTGATTCAAATGAACTGGTATTTTAAAGTACATCGATAAAAGGAGTGAAAATAGAGAATGATAAATGAATATTTTGCAGTTCTGTACTGCCTCTCCTCCCAATAGTTTGTAAAAGACTTTAGAATCCATGGCCCCAATCTTGCAGTCAGATCCTTGCTGGAGTGGGGCTGGCAATTGGCCCCAGGCTCTATCCACATGGATTCAATTGAGTATAGGGTCTTAAACTTGCAGTTACATCACCCACAACTGAAATGTAGTAATCTGTGTTGTTGAACAAGAATATAAGTGTAGCCTTTTAGCAAAGATAGATTTGAGCTGTATCAAACAGTATTACAGTGATACTACACAGTATGTCAAAACTAATTTCATCCAGCCAGGAGTGGTATATCAGTAGGTTTATATATATTCAAAACTCCCCTCAGCCAAAATGATTATTATAGGAAATGGGTAAAACTGAGAGATTACTCTAGTCTCAATCTACTGCATTTTGATTTTATAGTACAGTATTGATTTTGCAGTAATGTAAGTCCAAATCCCACTTTGCTGCTGTAATCTTACTAGCTTTTGCCAGTGAACAAATGACTACCTTAATAGAACTATCTTACATTAAAAAATAACACAGCATACCCCTGATCATGTCATTTCCTCCGCTGTGCTGGCATTACACACCACCAGATATAATAATTGCAGATGTTTCTGCTGATGCGCTAGTTAAATTATTTTTGCTCTAGCTCCTTTTCACAACTTAGCAGTAAAATCGCACTTCAGGCGCTAACTTTTCAGAGTCTTAGCCCAAAAGACTATTTTTTAAACTAAACCGTATTTAGGAGATGATCCAGACTCCCCAACAGAACATTTTCCTGTCGGAAAGTGCTGATTCAACAGAATCAAAACATTCTGCAGGAATGTGTTGATTTTGTTGAAAGCTTTGATAGAAACCAGGCAGGCAGGCAGGTTTCTGCCAGCTATGTTCCACGGCTGTAATTCCCTGGGCAGCTGCCTCACCAGAACTGCCTGTTTCCTGGAGAGCTGGACAGCACAAGAAGGCAACTGCTCAGGGAGCTGGTTCTCTGACCGCCTGGGAGCCTGCTTCCTGTAACTGCGTGATTCCCCAAGCTTCCAGCACCCTGGTGAGTCCAATAGCTCAAGGAAGCAGCTGCCCGGGGAGTCAAGCAGCCAGGAGCAAGACAAAAAAGTCCATTTTAGTTCTCCTAAAACAGAAAATTGGGACTTTTTTCCCCCAAATATTTCAAGTTTTTCCAGAGGAGGCAAATCCTTTTTCTGTCCAGCTCTAGTCATACATTCAAAATAAAATAAAAAAAATTAAATTAAAAACCAAAACCAGTATGCATTCTTAGTATGGAACTATGGTTGCTGACATCCAATTCTAAATAATGAAAACTCTAAAAGCAGATGAAGACCTGAGTCAAAGTTCCTTCACAATCTTCAGGCATCATCCTCATTTATATTCCATATTTCAATAAATACACTCATGTACACGTCTAACTAGGAAATCAAACTATATGCTGCAACCTTAACACTGATCCCAGCATATAAATTCAACTTTTTATACTTATTAAATACATGTATTTGCTTACAGTATATTCAGGCCATTTCTGAAGAATACTGCATTCTTAATTATCTTTTTTTAACAAAGTATCTCATGTTTGTCTATACACATGTAGGCAACATTAAATAGAATTACACCCTCGTAAACATCACGCGCACACACACTCAAAACTACAATCCAAGAACATTATGAATATAGCAAAGTCAAGCACTCAACAGTTAGCAAGTGCCAGAATTAAGGTTGCCTGTGAAACCTTAATTTGCCTCCCTTGTGCATATGCATTATGATAATCTTTAATTATTCAATCTCATTTTAATTTTTTCCCCACAGAATCCCTGCCTCATTCAGTACAAAGGATGGATGGTGCTCAGTTAATAAGCAGCTATTCAATATTTTATTTTATCTTCCTCATTCAATGTGTGGCATGACTAATTATTTATAGCATACTATCCAAACCTTGCACTGAATACAGAATTAATTTCTTCATGGGTTTTTCCAAGGTATATTTACCACAGTATCAGAGTGCTTCACAAACATTAATGAACATATCTATGCAACATTCGTCTGACCAACAACTGCATGTTCTCTTTCTTTTATCCCTCTGATCACACTTGTGTGCCACCAAAGTTTTATATGGCTGGGCACAATGAGTGTCCAAAGCTGTATTTTGCTTGTTTGTTTGGTTGATCACTTTAGATAGTGTCTCAATTTTGCACAAGCTCTCAATAGTACATAAATGTAAGCTCATAAAATTACATACACATCTATGTTATGTTTATGCGCGATAACAAGGGAAAAACAGAAGGAAAATATTGCTGCCTTTTATGACCTGAACATTTGGTCAAATTTCTGGTTCCTGGGGATGATCCAATTGGATGTAAAAATTGATGGATCTGGTATTTTCTTTGATGCAATACTAGTTATTTACAATGCCTATACCAGGGATTGGCAACCTTTGGAACGCAGCTCACCAGGATAAGCACCCTGGTGGGTCGGGCCAGTTTGTTTACCTGCACATCTGCAGGTTCAGCCGATCGCGGCTCCCACTGGCCACGGTTCACCACTCCAGGCCAATAGGGGCTGTGGGAAGTGGCACGAGCCGAGGGATGCGCTGGCGGCCGCTTCCCACAGCCCCCATTGGCCTGGAGCAGTGAACCACGACCAGTGGGAGCCGTGATCAGCCGAACCTGGCCTATACAAAGTCCTGCTTCTCCAAATGCAGGTGGAACCAAAAATTAAAGCAGCACTTTCTTAGCTTGGCCCCAAGCCCCTTTAGCCAACACACACAAAAGCTCTCTCTAGCTTTTCCGAGGGTCACATTGCGCTCACAGCCTGCTGCTTGACTCTCCTGATTTTTTTTAACCTCTGCCTCTCACTCCATTCTTCTCTGTTCTCAGTTACTGTGTGTTCTCTCACACACACATGCCTGGTCACACTACCCAGTGGAACCCCCTGTTCATATAGTGCTAGTTTCTGGGCAGATTCTATTAGGCCTTGTTTTAGGTGTGGCCCCTTACGTGTTTCTTTCAACTGTTTTAGGTGAAGGGTGTGTTCACAATTGAGTTTGAACAGAGTTTTAACTCAATTCATAACAAGGCATCACCCAACTCATAACACTTCCCATCTTTGCTTTACTCCTCATCACAATGAGGCCCAAAATGGTGATGCCCTGTATGACCCATCCCAAACATAAAGAAAACAACCAATTCAACAAATTAAAAATTATACAAGATTAACTATTTACATATGCCCATTGTCTTTCTGTCAAGATGTTTCCACATCACCAGTCCAAACTGGTTTTTAGTCTCACCCAAATCCCCTTGCCATTTTTCACTCCCTAATGGACTTCACCATCTCGGAAAGGCCTCTTTCAGTCAGCTGTTGAGGAATACCCATTGTTTCAATGGACTTTGATGGCTGAGGCAGACCCTGCCCATTCTATTTAAATGGGGGATTCACATCCATAGCAACTTTTCCAGTCTCAACTTCCACAGCTACATTATCAGATGGGGGTGGGGACTGGGCAGCCAAGCTGAAATTCTGTCCCCCACACCGTAAGCACTAGATTCTGTGAACAACATGAAAGAGATTTTGAAACATGGATAGGCCAAGACAGAAGCTGTCCTGAGAGGGCTTTTTTTCAACTCTAAAAACGCTAACTCACATCCTGCTTACTACCAAAATTGTTCTCTTATTATTTGCTGCTTGTCAAAAACATTCGGCAAATGAACAGGGATCAGTTCTTGTTTCAGATCCATAAGATCTGTAACAGCTAAGATTTCCTCAAGACCTTGGGTCTCAAAATAGGTTTCAACCACTCCTCATCTTCCTCTTGCTGGAAAGCTACCACAACAAGTAGCTGTTATAATGGTTTCTGCCCTTGGAGGCAGGACAATTTATTCACTGCAAAACAATTGCCTACAAACCATTTGTCTCACCTGGGCCATATCTTTAAAAGGAATTTCCTGACACCTGGAACTTATAAGATACCTTTCCTGGAACTCATTACACAGTTGTCAACCATAATGATATCCACTATTTCTGCCATTCAACCTTCTTTCTCCAACTCCAGAGATCCAATCTTTAAACCCAGTTTTCTGATGGGTGCTCTCTCCCCATAACTGTCTCCTTTTGAGACCAGTTAGGTGGCTTTCTTCTCGACTGCCAATTCTTTAGACTTTTTAGCATGTCTGGTTTAATAACAGTTATGTTTGAGCCCATATCAATCACTATCAATGATTTTCTACTGATCTTATTGCACACTCACTAGCCCAACTTCCGTTATTGTTGTTTAACTGCCCAGATCTAAACAAAAACTCTGGGGGCTTAATGTTGGACCTTCATCAAGCTTTGCCCCTTCAGCCTGGTGCCCCTGTTTCTCAAACTGGGAGAGAGGTTTTCAATAGACACTTGAGAAAGTCTGTCTTGGCCGGTCTTAAATTTATAGCAATCCTCCTTTTTGTGCCCAAAATTGTCACAGTAGCAGCATTTAACTGAACTGTTTCCTTTAATTTTCACATTATTGCCAATTTTCCTTCTTTTACAAGCCAAATGTATAAGTTTTTTCTAACTGTTCAACAAGGTCATTAACAAGATTAGAATCCCCTGTTTCATCATACATATCAGACACAGGGCTGTATTTACAAGGCTCATAACAATCAGCTTCCATCTTCTTCACCAGTGGTTGCTTCCTCTTCTGGTGAACTGGTGCAAAGAAAGATTAAAATTCTGTGGCAAATTCCACCCCCTCCCAGAGTATCTTTGGCCTCCTTTTTCTTACTGTTGATCTGTAAGTCCAGCTGGGCATCTGTAAATTGGCCAATTGCCAGTTTATCCTGGAAGGCCACAGTGGTGTCTCTGCATCCCAGGAACACAAGTCTCTGCAGGTCCTCTGCCAAGTGGGGTTTCTTTCCCTCTCCCACCTCCTTCTAATTCTTTGCTGTGTTTGGCCAGCTCAGATTGATAGCTAGCTCCTAAACACATGTCAAGGGTCAGATCCAAATAACTCAGTCTTCTTTCCAGGGCTAAATTCTGCAGCACAATCAGAGTAGGGTCACCAAAGCTGGCTGCTAGTAACCCCCCTTCTGTCCCTCCTCCCAGCCATTCATTTGAGCTTTTGTGGAACTGAGGCCAAACATGCTTCCCAGGGAACTTTTCCCTCAAAGATAGTGAGTGGGATTTTGCATTATTTGAGCTGGAACAGCCTAACCTCTCCCCTCTAGGCCTCTGTAGATTATAAACAGGGTAGCAAACTGTTGTAAATGCCCAGTCTTACTCAAGCCCTCTGGCTGGCTCAATTTCTCATCCAGGTGGCTGCCTTCCATTGTGGTCTATGATCCTTTGATTTCTTTCTGTAGATAAATTTTTAGCTCCATCACTCTTTGCTGCAGCTCCTCATGACTGGAAATTCCAGATTTACTAAAGCTTCCTTCGACTCCACCTCTTTTATGGAAAACCTTCTGGTCCATAGCAGTCAGATGGCTGGTGACATTAATCTTTTTCACCATTCCAGCCTGGGGGTATTCCAGCTAGGCTTCCTAATCTGTCTGGACACTTTGCAGTTGTTGTTGCAATACAGATTTCACCTCTACCTGCAAGTCATCTCCAAGCCCTTTCTGGCAAACCTCCAGATTTAATCCCTTTTGTGAAGTCCACAGCTCCTATTTCAGGTCTTTCTCTAAATCCTTTTGCAAAGTCTCCAGTTCCAGTTTTAGCTCTTGTTGTAAATCCTTTTGCAAACTATTCAGATCCTGTTTTAAATACACTGGCCACTTCTGATTTCTGCAAGCCCGTCCACTATTTATTCCACCCTGGTTCAACAGCAATACTGTCTCATAATCTCTGATTTTGGAACTGGACCCCACTTGTGACACCAGTGTTGCCCTTTTTCAGTCTGAGTGTCCAATCAAATTCTGGGGTCCTGGGGATGTTCCAGTTGGAAGTAGTAACTGATGCATCTGCTTTTTCTGTAATGGACTCTTGGTTATTTACAGGGACTGTAAAATTCCTGTTACTCCAAATGCAGATGAAATAAAACATTAAAGGAACAGTTTCTTAGCTTGGCCCCAAGCCTCTTTAGCCAACAGACACAAAAGCTGTCTCTAGCTTTTCCCAGAGTCACACTGTCCTCCCAGGCTACTGCTTGGCTTCTTTTTTTACTTCTGGCTCTCACTCCATTCTAGTCTGTTCTCAGTTTCTGTCTGTTCTCTCGCACACCCTAACACTACACATTTGGTCACAATTCCCTGTGCACATGGTGCTAGTGTCTGGGAAGATTCCATTAGGCTTTGTTTTAGGACTGGCCCGTGAGGTGTTTCTTACGACTATCTTAGATGAATGGTGCATTCCCAATTCAGTTTGAACAAGGTTTTAACGCAATTCATAAAAAGGTTTCATACAATTTATAATATTTATTTCAAATGCACCCTCTACCAGCATTCCCATCTCTTTTTTTTAAAGCTGCAACGGCAGTTAAATCTGTTAGTTGCCTTTCTGCTCCCTATGTACCTCTTCCACTCTGCCTTTCCCCAGGCTGTTTTTATTTCTTTTACTCTCCTGCTGCCAAGTTGTCTCAGCAACTGAACCACCATGAAAACTCTCAGAATTCTATGAAATTTTGGGTACAGGGATGGTGGGATTAGATGAAATAAAATATTTACAGTCAGAACTAAGGGTTTTAGGGTCACATCATTTCCTAGTAGCTGAAGAGGAACTGCCCTTCACAAAAAACAAAGTGGTGAGTGAGGTCACATTACTCTTACATTTTGAGAGAATAGTGCCTGTCTTTCAAATAGCATTTTTTCTGACAAGAAAGCACCCCCTTTTCAGTCATAAGTGAAGGGCTGAGGAAGCTCCTCCTCCACTTGCAGATTTTGCAAGCGGTACTCACTGCCTGTTTGGTCATTAGGCCTGTTAGTGCATTCAAAAAAAAAGTCTTGAGTTCCTTCCTCACCCAGCAACATGGGAAAGGCAAAAGCAAACCTTCAGAAGACCGGAAAGAATCTTTAAACTCCCAAGCAAATGCATCCTTTTGCGTATCTCCCACAAATCATCTTTGATATTTTTGTTAGCAAAAGTATGGAAGAGGCTCCAGGGCATGGACAGCACTAATTAAATGAAATGTGCTTAATTCTTCAAATTGTCTTTTGTAATTTTTATGATAATAAGCAGCACCCTGTGGAGATGGGTGATGAGAGGCAGATGTGGGGGAAGGGAGTGGGAAGTTGAAGGAGAAATAGTCAGTTTTCAACTCTCTCCTAGCCCCAAATGTCTGGATCTTTAAGCTACTTTTAACTCCTAGTGCACAAGCTAAATTGTTCAATATTTCAATTTGCAATTAGTACAAAGTGAGTTAAGATTGGGTGCTGGGTGGCAAACTGCTACTGAAAGGGAAGCTGGGTTTCAGGGAATAGAAAGAAGAGTCTAAATAGTCCATGGAAGAATAGGGAAAGAGGATTAAGAAAATGAACAAACAGCAGAATATTCAAAAGAGTAGAAAAAACGGTATTTATAACTCTTTCCTTATTATTGTCTCATCATTACACTAGAAACTACTTTTCACACTGGAAGGATGTTTGCATAAGATCCCCTCCCTTTAATCTCTTTTTAATATTTTTTTCCAAAATGTGAAGTCATGCTCTAATAGTAAAAAACCACTTCAGATTGTGCATTAATAAGCTATTGATGGACTTCTAAGGTGGCTGAAGGTACCCAACTTTTGGGCACTCATCCTGCTAGTGTGCACTCTATAGCTTATTGCTGCATTATGGGATGAAATAAAATAAAATGAATTGCATGTGGATAATGCTTTTTCTCTGGATGCTTGTCTGAATAGGTAGCTGTATGGCTGTGTGAATGGAGATCATCTGGCCTAGTTTGTAGAGACCACACAAAACAGTAGATAGACTACTTGCAGAGTAAGGCACTACTCAGTATAAGTAAAGGCTGGATCTGGCTCTAAATATTTGGTTATCTTCATGACATGGCTGCATGCCTGAGCTAAGTATTAAACAATTCTGCTGGTTATGGAAAGTAGATCGACTATGAGTAAATAATATTTTTCTGACAACACTATGAAAAAAAACACGGGGTTTCAGGCCTTTCTCTTTGTAAAATCCCAACTGACTTTAATAGGGTCACAGAGTATAAATCATTGTCAAATTTGTCTCTGTTTTTAAGGAGTGACTTCTAAAATATTGCAAGACCAAACACAAACTTTGTACAATGTAATTCATTATTCTGAAAATTTTAAACTAAGCATAAGACATGGTTAATAATAATATATTGCTTAATGCATTATTAGGTTTATCTTGTGCCATGTGTTATTGCTAAAGAAGAAATTACCTGGAGGAATATATATTTTCATGTATTCTTGTTTGTACAATAACTGAAATACACAAAAATCAAGCACTTTCATCTTGCACTTGACAAAGTTGGGCAGTTATACTGTAAGTAGCCAAAGGCATAACAGAGCTTGTTTAATGGACCAGTAAGTCTGATTAGCAGATGCTAATAGATACTTTCTGGAGTCCTACTGCTTTTAGAAAACATTATGAATATTTTCTTGTTTTACTGTTGCAAATTATTAAATTGCCCCCATCCACAGTATCTTTTTTCAAGAGAGTATAATATAGTTACAAAAGTTTTAATTTGCATTTGTAATTCTGGTTTGAGAATAAAAACATACAGCTCCAAGGGATTCCCAAAAGGCTCTCATTTGTGAGCGGATCATCACTCACCCACACTGTTTTCACTTTGTAGCACCCTTGGGAGCTGTTCCCTTTCCAAATATTCATATTACTAACAGAAGATGGTCCTTTTCCCACAATGTTTGAATGCTATTTCTGAAAATCATGTGTATGGAGGAGCTGGGGTGGACATCTTATTGCTGTAATTTCTTCTGAAGCACATCTTTTCTATGAAGAAACTGTTCCAACTTGTGCTAATTTTTAGAAAGGGTAAACAGGATGATGAAGGTAATTATAGGCCGGTTTGCCTGACACTGATCCTGGGCAAGACAATGGAGTGGTTGATAGATGGGACTCAATTAATAAAGAATTAAAGGAAAATAATGTAATTCATGCAAAACAATATGAATTTATGGAAAATGGATCCTGTCAAACTAACTTGATAACTTTTTTTGATGAGATTACAAGTTTGGTTGATAAAGGTGGTAGTATTGATGTAATTTACTTAGATTTCTGTAAGATGTTTGACTTGGTACCACACAACATCTTGAGCAAAAAACTAGAACATATAAAATTAACATGGCACAGATTAAACACATTAAAATTGACTAACTGGTAGGTTAGTAACTGTAAATGGAGCATCGTCATCACTCAAGTCTGTTTCCAGTGGGGTCTCACAGGGATCGGTTTTAACGTTTTTATCAATAATCTGGAAGAAAACATAAAATCATCACTGCTAAAGTTTGCAGATGACACAGAAATGGGGAACTGGTAAATCATGAAGAGGATCACTTGGTATACTTGGCACAAGCAAACAATATGTGTTTTAATATGGCTAACTGTAAATGCACAAAGAACGTAGGCCATACTTACAGGATGGGGGACTCTATCCTGGGAGGCAGTGACTCTGAAAAATATTTAGGGGTTGTGGTGGATGATCAGCTGAATATTCACTTCCAATGCAATGTTGTGGCCAAAAGAGCTAATGCAATCCTGGGATGCATAAACAGAGGAATCTCAAGTAGGAGAAGAGAGATTAAATAACCTCTGTGTTTGGCACTGGTGCGAAAGCTGCTGGAAGATAGTGTCCAGTTCTGATGCCCGCAATTCAAGAAGGATGTTGATAAAATGGAGATGATTCAGAGAAGAGCCACAAAAATAATTAAAGGATTGGAAACCGTGTTATAGTGATAGACTCAAGAAGATCAATCTATTTAGCTTAACAAAGAGAAGGTTAAGGGGTTACTTGATTACAATCTATAAGTACCTACATGGGAAACAAATATTTACTAGTGGGCTCTTCACTCTATCAGAGAAACGTATAATGTGATCCAATGGCTAGAAGCTGAAGCTAGACAAATTCAGACTGGAGCAGTGTGGGCTGTCAGCCGCCCTGAGGGGAGGCACTGACAGACACACTGAGAAAGAGACAGAAAAGGTGCAGCAAACAGGATGTCTCCCCCAACCTGTTGGTGAAGGGAACTTACCAAACCTTGCAAGGAAATATTCAGTTCTGTGCTTGTACAGCTCCTAGCACATTGGGATCCTAATCCATTGCTAGGGCTCCTAGATGCAACTACTACTAATAATTACAGCGTAGGTAACACTTGTTCATATAGTTCTTTATTGTTGTAATGCTTTTCTCTGCATGCTGTGTACCTTTGGGGATATAATTCTTTGTTTTGAAGAAGCTGTTTTAGAGTTTCTTTAATCAGCTGCTGTCACAGGCTCCTGGAGAAAAAGGGCTTTAAGGTGCCAAACACAGTTGAACCTGTTGGGTTAACATGGTGCGGAAACAGCAGAGCTGCAACCCAAAAATTCAGTCATAGTGTGATCAGACCATGTGGTTCCACCCAGAGAGCTAGTGAAAACCTTTCCCCAAAGGGATGCACTTCTGAGGAACTAAACAGGTTGAAAGTGCAGCTTGCCCTGTAACCATGACATACAGTACTTAGAGAGTAGGCAAAAAAAAAGAAGTTGTCAGTGAAATGCTATCCATGGAATCTTTTTATTTTGTTTTTTTCTGTTCTATGACTTGGGAAGGGGCTGTAATTGTACAGTCTGGATGAAATGTACCTCTGTGTAAAGGGCCAGAACAAAGCCTATGCACTACTTATGTCCAACTTAAGCTCTCATAATAAGACTTCAGTAGGACTTAAATGTTGCATAGGCCTTGTGGTTTCCCCTCTCCACAGGGATAAATTTCATCCTGACTATAATTACAGCCCCTTCCCAAGTTACAGAACAAAAAAAGTGAAAAACAAAGATCTGGGAATAAAAATTACCCCTTTCCTTTACTGTAAATAAGCACATTGTCTGCAAAGTTCTCTTTTGCTTGTATTCTCACAAGAGCTTGCGCCAAGAAAGAGGCAATTGCACTGGTCTTAATTATGGTTACTCTATTGTAGGGGAGGACACTGAGAGGTTGATCACAGCCATCTGACAAAGAATATTGACTTCTACTTTTGCACAGTCGTTACTTTGATTGGATCTAAGAATAGAACTAGCAAGCTTGGAGGAGACAGAAACAACTAAAAGGGAATATCAAACACATTTACTTTTGATTTTTTCTGAATATAAGATATCAACCAACATTAACAAAACATGTTTGCTAATGAATACAGTAGTTATGAATTTCAACTTACTGTATGATTAAAACTGTTATTCATGAATGCAATAAAAGATGGTTAAAATGGTAATTTGATTCTTGAACTAAAATTTGACTAACAAAGTTTACTTTTGATTACTGTATTTGCATAAATAAGTAGTTAGAAGTCTTAATTATATGGAATTTGTGAACATGTCAAAGAGCAAAATACTATTTTGATATGTGACAATCAAATCATTCTAAAATTGCCCCAAATCAAGCAAATGAAATCAACAGAAAAAATCAGTTAAAGTCACAAAATTACTATCATCATGTTATTAGAAAAATATTATTTCTATATGGGTGAAATTCATCCACATTTGAAGGGCCAACAAAACACCTTCAGGAGTGTAGAAGTTCTGCAGATACTTGTGGGCTGAGGGATGTGGAACAGATGCTATTTCTGCCAGCCACCAGGAACAGCAGCTGGACAGGACTAACTGTATCACCTACACCTGGCATTTGGATGTGCAAAGGAACTCTGCCCTCCCCAAAGTCCAAATCCAGAAAGGTACTTCAGCAAGTGCTTAACTTTAAGCACAGTCACCTGTCCCATTGACTTCAATGGGACTATTCACATACTTAAAGTTAGGCAGGCAAATTGAGGCTTAATTCCCTGCAAAAACCCATTAATTCAGTTTGCGTACACAACGGGCAGGGGAAATTTTCACCCTTAACAGACAAAGCCAAAATTTATTTTGAATTCTAGTTTCTTTAGTTCCTTTGAAATATAATGAGATGTCTTGTTTACAAAAGAAGCACAATATATTTCCTATGAAGGCAAGCATTTTTCTTTTGGGTTAAGTGCTTCCTTTTGGTAAAAAAAAAATTGAAAATGTAAGTCAAACAAAAACTATTCATTGCTTGCTAAATGTATGCTGAACAGACTAAATGAAATGGAATGCAAATGCAGAAATCCCATAAAGTTCCAGAGAAAACTAGGAAAAGTAAAACCTGGATATCATCATTATCCAACTATGAGCAAGAATTTCAACTAAGTTCAGATAATGGAGTTTTTGGATGTCAAGGGAATTCTCAATGTATTTATAAGACACCGAGGGATATGACCATTTTAGCATAGCAATGACCTTTGGATAACTGAGATCTGGACACTCAGGTTATACTGCATTAATCATAGGGGAAAAAGCCCAACTGTACAAGCTCTCAAAGGTTACCAAAGCTGACAGTACAATAGGTAGTCTTCTACTCCAAAAGGGGACTGAATATAGTCCACCCATCGCATACATAAATCCCAAGACAGAATTTAGATGGCCTTGGTACAATTGTATGGATCACCACACTACACTGTAAAGTCTCTGGCTCTGGTTCTTCACTGATTTGGTTGAAGCAATTCCTGAAAGGTACAAATGCTAAATCTTCTCTGGCTTAGTTTAGGCCACAGACACCCACTGGGGTATTAAAGGTTCAGACTGCTTTGTGCCACAGCTTGTGCTTTGAACATGTGTCCTGTGTGGTTAGTAAAGACCAGCATGGAAGAACCAAGACTCTGTTGATGGAAATTGTCAACGCTTCCTGTAAAGGCTGGCCTGGAGTAGTACCAATTTGTGGATATTTTGGGTATCCTGCTGCAGCCACAGGTCTCTCAGGTGAAAGTGGGAGAAGTCTCTATCCCTTGTGTTTGCTAAGCAATTCTACAACCTTCAGCCCTTTTTGAGCCATAGAAAGCTGAAAGGGATTGGTCCCACAATGTCCTTAAAGTAAATAGTCAAATCCACTCACTAGTGGATGTTCCCCAGGCTCCTCAACAGTCTCTCTTGGTCATGGGCTTAGTGCTTGTCCCAGCTGTCAGGCTTATAGTAAAGCTCCATTCATGCAGAGAGGCAGAGCTGCATCCTGCTCTTCGCCAGTCAGCCCTGAACTAAGCCATGTTCTCTCCTTTTCTTCCCTCACCAGATCTGGCAGCAGATATAGAAAGGGGGGCTAACAGGGCCCATAGACTCTCTTTAACCCTTTTTCTGCTGGTGTGGAATTTCTCTGCTCCATCACATATCCCCCCGCTATAACCCCCCGCACTAGCTCTCCCCCATCTCACAAAAAGAAATTGACATTCTAGTGGGCTCTTACAGCCTGGTGTTGGCTGTGGAAGGAGGGCTGGAGGACAGGTACCACCTCATAATTAGTCGATTAATGTCCTGCATGGTATGAAGCCAACACAGAGGGGCATGGTCAGTGACTATGGTGAAGTGACTCCCTTGTAGGTAGTGTTGGAGTGAATCCATAGCCCACTTCTTTGCCAAGGACTCTTTTTCGATTATAGAATAAACCCAGTCTCTGGAGAACAACTTCCGGCTAAGGTAGAGGATGGGGTGCTCATTGCCTTCCAGAACCTGGGATAAAACAGCCTCTAATCCCAAATCAGATGCAGGAGTTCCTTGGCTATAGAAGACTGGTTCTCAGCTGAGATGGGCTTTAAGAGTTTGAAAGGCTTCTTCACAAGCCTTGGTCCACCAGATCTTCTTGGGGCTACTTTTTATTGGGTAATCTGTAATAGGAGCCACAATGGTCAAGAACCTAGGAATAATCCATTGGTAGTATCTTGCCAGTCCTAAAAAACAGCATACTTTTCCTTTGAGCAGGGTATGGGGGACATCTGGAGGGTCTGGATCTTATTCACCCAGGGTTACACCATGCGTTTCCACAGAGTATATCTGAGATAGGTAGTCTCATCATTCCCCAGGTGACAGTAAGTAGAGTTTACTGTCAGAATGGTTCCCCTGAGGCACTGTTTCCCAAACTTAGGATGTTGCTTGTGTAGGGAAAGCCCCCGGTGGGCTGAGCCAGTTTGTTTACCTGCCCCGTCCACAGGTTCAGCTGATCATGGCTCTCACTGGCCGCAGTTCACTGCTCCAGGCCAATGGGAGCTGCTGGAAGAGGAGCGGGCCAAGGGACGTACTGACCACCGCTTCCAGCAGCTCCCATTGGCCTGGAGAGGCGAACTGCAACCACTAGGAGCCGCGATTGGCCGAACCTGCAGACAGGGCAGGTAAACAAACTGGCTCAGCCCACCGGGGGCTTTCCCTACACAAGTGACGTCCCAATTTTGGGAAACACTTCCCTGAGGGATTATAATCCAGCAGTTACATGTTCTACATGGTCTTTCTAGTTTTGACTGTAAATTATTATGTTGTCCTGGTATATAGTGTGATAGCTGCTGTGGGCTAGAGGATCTGGTCCATCAGTTACTGGATCTTGGAAGGTCCCCATAACCTGAACACAATTATCAGAAGATACAAAGGGGCAGTAGAAAAGGCAGCTTTTTCTCTGAATTGATGTGTGAGGAGGTTCTGCCAATACCCCTTGATCAGATTCAGGTGGTAATGTACTTCATCTCACTAGTCAGTCAAGTAATTCATCACGTAATGTGTGGCATAGGGTATGCATCACATTTTGACATGATGTTGAGTTTCCTTTAATTTATGCAAAAATGGGTAGTCACATTGGGTTTAGGGACCAGTTCTATTGGATTTCTCCAATTTTAAAATGACTCTTCAATTACTCCCAGCTCTAGCACTGATTGGAGCTCTTGCTTCACAGTTTAACCTCGATTTCTGGGGAAGAAGTTTTGGGTTTTCTCTGACCCTAAATTCAGATTTGGTCTGCATATTATGGGCAATTAAATGGGATCACCCAGGTTGGGTAGAGAATACCGTGGAGAAGGCAGTGATCAATTGCAGAGTATGGGCTCTTTTTTCTGGAGAAGGCTGGTCTCGATTTTAACCATTCCTGGCTTCAAACTTTTGGTGGCCTATGGGCATAATTTGGGTTCTGTCCCGTAGGCCTGAAAAAACAGGCTTTTTTAGGCCTTCCATGGCTTTAAAGAATTCACATAGATTTGCTGGAGTTTTCGCTTGTCTGATTGTCAAATTTCATAATTCACTAGCCTTACATGTCGTATCACTACATACCTGTCCTTGCCAGCTGGCTAGAAACTTTAATTCTGCACTAGGCAACAGTAAGAGAACCCAAACTCTGGGCTGAAACATGAAAGGCAGGCCTTTTTACTATAGGCTGCTTCTTGGGTGCTCTGGAAATGTAAGGGACTCTCTTGAGTGAATGAGACTAAAGCTTCCAGCTTCTCTCACTGGTTAAAGATGTATTGTACCACATTATCAACTTGAAATGACTGTTCTTCCCACATTTGTAAAATGAGATCCAAAATCCCTTGTTGTTATCTCTCATACAATAACTTGAATGGCAAGAAGTCAGTGGAGGACAGTAGTACCTTTCATATCGCAAACAGGAAGGGAGGGAGCAATTGGTCTCAGTATGGGGTATCCATAGCAATGAAGCTCCTTAGCATAATCTTTAATGTTCTGTTGAATTGTTCCACCAGTCCCTCTGTTTAGGGATGGAGAATGAAAATAAAGACCCTTTGAATGTCCAACAACCAATATAATTACCTCATTATCTGGGTAAAAGTTTGTTCCCCAGTCTATTATAATTTCAGCTGGTATTCCAACTCAGGCAAAGATCTTTATAAGTTCTGCAGCAACCATTTTGGCATTCACAAAGTATAGTCGTATAGCCTCCGGGTACTAGGTCACATAGTCCATCACTACTAAAATGAACCAGTAGCCTGTGGTGCTCTTTTCAAGGGGACCAGCTATGGACTATTCCAATGCACTCAAAGGGCATGCTTACCAGCAAGAGAGGACCCAAGGTGTCTGGCTGGTGGGTCTTGCACACACGCTCAGCGTGTAAATGATCACCATATTTGAGGAGAAGAAGGAATTTTCCACCAGATGGAATTGGCAGAGGACCTGGTGGATTTTTGCCTTCCTCTGCAGTGTGGGGAAAAGGTCACTTGCTAGTTTGAACTAGAGTAAATAGTGGATTCTCTGTAACTTGAAGTTTTTTAATAGATATTCCCTTCCTAAGATCCAGTGGATCAGTGGACTCTTGAACTGGGCCCCAGGTTGAGGGCTCCAGACTATTCATGGGCCTTTTGAGCCCTAGGATCTCCTGAAGGGGGGAGCATACTGAAGCCCCTCAAGATATATCTTTCAATGGCCAGCTTTCTCACTTGGTTTTACTGGGCTGCTGGTCACAGTGGGTCCCTCACACAGCATCATTGTAGGGACCTCTGCTATCAGATAGTTTTCCATGAGATGAATGGAATCAGTCATGGTCTCAAGACCATGATGTAACACTCAGTCATCAGTGGGCAATGTCTGGGTGAACTTTTCAAGTAAAACTAGTTCTGCCACCTGTGCTTTAGTCTTCATCTTTGGTCTGTGCCATCTCCAGCATGTATCTCATAGTTTCTGGGTGACCAGGTGGTGCTTTGCTCCTGAAAGGTACCACTCATCCCAGAAGCATTTCTCTTTCAAGATGTCTAAGGCTTTGAAAATGGCCCCTTTGACCTGCACATAACCTTGGGCCACAATTGGGTCTAAATCACAATACACTGTTTCTACCATTCCAGTTAGGTATAGGGCCAGCAAAACAGCACATTGTTTTAGTGGCTGTCTATGGCCACTCACTCAAAGGTTTGGGCTCATTGTCAAGTCTTATCTTTTGTAAGCCTGACAGGGATGGGGGGCCACTGCTTGATCAAAGCTCTCTGGTCCTGCTGTGGCAGATGCTTGTTATTAGCTGCTGATGGTGTTGCTCTCTTGTCCAGTATGTATATGGAGGCATGCTGCACAAGAGCTATCTATTTTGTGGATAGAAAATTAAGTTTCCGGTGCCATTACTAAGGCACTATTTCTAAATTTTCTTTTAATAAAAAAAGTGTATTTCAGCCTTTAGCATTTCCAACATTTAAAAAGCAAGCCAGTGCATTTATTTTTCTGGTGATATCCTTTAAAAAATATGAAAAGTACAGAGGCTGAAGGACCTACACTTTTTTGTATACATTTCCCTTAACCAAAATTTGATTTCTACTGAAACCTATATATTCATATCTGTCCTTGGCTGGATTACTGTTCTCTCTCTAGAAAAGTTACATAATTCAGAAAACACTAACCTCTGGAGATCATTTAAGCAGATTTGAAAGGCAAATTTTGTCCTGTGGTTTATTTTTTGAAAAGATGGGCAAATAATATTTTGATTGATTTTATGTAACTAAACAAATCAATTTGTGCGAATTTCTGGAACAGGGGAGTTCTACATCACACAAAGGTCTGAAAGCTGAAGACCATTGTAAATAATGTCCAGTCATATATTTAACAAACAATGTAAACAAACTAAAAGCAGAGAGATCTATACAGGAGGGGAACCTTCATTTCCTGGCTGATAAATTACTGTACCTTAAGAGTTTGAACAGTTAGCTTAAAGGGGCAACGTCCATGGTTTCCCTGACACTCAGAAATAAAGTATTATACCATATCGTACTCAGGCAAAGTGGCCTGCCTCCAAGCTTCCAAGCGAGGGCCCACTAGCCACATCTGGTGGGCGGAGCCAGGCTGTGACCACCCCTCGCACTGGAAGCTGAGAGATGGACAGGAAGCATAAGAGGCAGAGCCTCCAGCTCAGATGGGAGAGAGCCAGCAAAGGAGTCAGATGCCTCTACTTTGCTGGCCCTGGAGTGGGGATGGAGCTGAACCAATCCCTGCCCCTGGAGGAGGACCCCAAGCAGTTGCTGGGACAGCCCTCTGAAGAGTACCCCAAGAAGAGGGAGAACCCTTGGACTACGGAGCCCTATCCCCGGACTGTGGTAAGAAGTAGCTCAGGGAAACTAGACTTTAGTCCGGTTTTGCTGTCAGAGCATGGGTCAGCCTGTTTTGGATTCCCCTCCATTGTTTGGGACCTGGTGGAGTAGGATGGGCCCGGGTTCCCCTACCCTTGCTTCCAATGCCACCCCGGGATGGCAGCTTACCCACTATAGGCCAAACAGTCATCATCTGTCTGCTGTCTGCCCCAGCCAGAGGGCTTGGCTAAAGACTGCCTATTGCTCTGTTCTGCTCAGAGGATCAGGGCCCTGACTGTGTTGATTGCTGCCTTCCCTAGCCAGAAGGCTGGACTCGAGACTGCTCTTTGATCTGCCCTGCCCAGAGGGCCAGAGCACCAGACTGTATGTGCTGTCTGCCCTAGTCAGGATGCTAAACTAAAGACTGATTGTTGCTAGGCCCTGCCCAAAGGGCCAGAGCTATATATTGGTGATGTGCTAATTCCCCTGGTCACAGACTTTGACTGCTGTGACATAGTGAGATGGAGTGGCCTCCCTCCTAGCCCGAGGGGGAGGGATGACCGACAATCCACTACACATACACTGCATGTGAAGCAGTGAGATTTAACACCATACTGTAGCTCTACTTAATATACAATTAAGAGTGTCGATCATTCTGCTTAGGTTTTATTTCATAATACTTTCTTTGTTGTCATCCTCTAAAGACTGTAACCCCAAACCACAATGAACTTGTCCGATCACAGACTAGATCTGCTCTGTGTCGTGAATTTAATTTAGTACAGTGACATTATTATGCTTCAAAGACAATTGTGTGCAAGTGTCAGATACAGTACCAAGATGTTACTCAGCTGTCATTAGCTACAATCACTCTTGTTGCTTATTCAAGCCTGAACTACTCTACGGACAATGACTTCTTTTGTCCAATATCTAAACCATTCTTCTAATATTGTTTAGTCTCCAATTAGCCTTTACTGAAAACAACATACAGCTTGTTTATTCTTTTACTGGAACAAAAGTTACAACATGTAGAAAACTGACTGGCATTGTTTGTTTTATCCTTTTGGGGTTTTATAATGAAAAAAGATCTTGCTAATACCCATATCTGAAATTTAAATTTGCAACCTGCACGAGATCTTTGCTTAATTCACATAATTTAAAAGTTGAAAATGACATTTAAGGAAATATTTGTAAATATAATGTATAAAAAGTAACCAGTATAACTGGAAACTAGATTATTGAGCAATCTCCACCATTAATTATCCTAGAACATTTATTATATATTCTCTAGGAGGAAGTCTTAATAGCCAGATGTAATAGTCCTAGAAATATAGAGCACAATCACCAGAAACTGGTTTAAAGCTAGAAGGATAAAAATTTACTTGCAAAACTAGTTTAAAATATTTAAGATCTAAGATTGTGATGAAAGATTCCACTCAAAAATCTTATTGTCGGATCATTTGGACATAGGGAGAAAAGGTGAGCCAAAAACAAAAAAAAGAACTACGCTCTGCATTTTTTATATGCCCCAAAACTCCCACTGAAGGAATGCCAGAATAGATCCCCAATACAAGATCTAAAATCCAGCCTTGACTTCTACAATGATTATCTATCTCATGGAGTCAGGATGTTAACAGTGCAAATGGGGAAGGTTAAGAATAAGCTAGGGAAAACTCTCTTGCCTGATTGCCAGTCAGACTGGAAACCTGAGAGCTCCTTTTACGGAAAAGGCCTGAAGAATATGATGGGGATTAAATCTATATATTTCTATAGAAACTATTCTACAAACATTGGCCAAGATTGTCAGATGTGAGTACGGATTATGAATGCCTCAATATTTGAGTGCTCCATTTGAAAAACCTTAAAGGGACCTGATCTTCAGAGAGCAGGTACTCAGACCTTTCAAAAAATCAGGCCCCTTTAAGATGTCTCAAGTTAGACGTCCAAAAATCACTAGTGATTTTTGAAAGTGTTATCCCTAAATCATCATCATAAATAATGGTTATTATTAATTATGTGTATTGCAGGAGTACCAGGCCCAGTAGCAATATTCTTTGACAAAAGAAAACAAATAGAAGGAAGCACTTCCTACAGCAGAAAGAACAACACATGGTACAGTAGGGGTCTTGCCTGATACAGCTAGGTAGGTAAGGGCATGGAGCCCACTTGTAGGTCATTTGAGCTAATTTTGTTATTCCAACACCATCAAATTGCTTTTTAACTGAAGTAAGGATTGCAGGATAAGGTCCTTACTCAGATATAGAGGGTATCTCTCAAAGCTCAGGTGACTGCAGGAATAACTTGATGAATTGTCAATTGAAGAGAAGTACAAGGATGGAAGGACTGAATCAGCTGGGTAATGAAAATTGCTCCTCTATAAAGGCTATGAAAATGAAGATGAAAATGTTTTCTTTGCACATAGTGAAATGTCATCAAGTTCAGAAACAAATTGGAAAAGATAGCTCAGATCAAAAGGAAAAAATTGAAAAGATACTACCTAAGGAGAGAGCAAAGTTCAACTCTCACCCTCAAGAGAGCTACTAGAGATGAAAAATCAGATGAAACATAAAAAAAACCCATATATCTGAGAAGTAAATGCAGTACATCATGTCCATTACATACATTACATATAAGCCTGAAAATAAAGGAATGTCCATGAATAGGGTGTACACATAAGAAATTGAGTAAACACAGTGAGAATGGGCAAAATAGAAATGACAAAAAGAATCATGAGGAAGGCACCTGCATAACTAAGTAGCAGGTGTGCAGTGAGAGAAAGTAGTTGACTCTTAGGAGTAGAAAATGACTACTCATAACTGAGGCAGAAATATACCAACAACTAAAAATCTCTGTGAACCTTTGCACTAGTTGAGAGGTCACATTGCTCCTTTAATAAATGATGAGAAGGACATTCCAAACTACTGAAAAGATAAAGGGCCACATTTTGTAAAAGAAACTGAGGCTTGAGTTCCACAAACAGAAAGGAATGTTATTACTGTGCTTGGGTGTGCAGTTCAGGTGATTGCAGGTGAAACTGGCTATGTAGGCAACTAACTAGCTATATGCATACCTGTAGTGGCAGCAATTATGCATGCAATCACTGGTGCACTACCGCATGTACCATAGGCAAACTACTGGGGTGAAAGGGGAGGAGGGAGAGATTGACAGGACTCAGAGGAGGGAGTCTTAGGTCAGAGAGGAGAAAGGAGAGATTTGAAGGAGTGAGACATATTTGGAAGTTGGGGGAGGCTGAAGAAGGGGAAAGAAGGAAATATTGGGGTTGAGGGGATATAGAGAAAGAGGTTCCCAATCAGAAAGGAGAGAGAGATTGTGGGGCACAATTTCTGGTGCTGACTGGGGAGGAAGGTAGAAGAGATTTGTGCGGATTCATGGAGATAAGAGAACTAGGGGAGGATGGTTAGGGGATTAGAAAAGTCCTGAGCACTAGGGAGGGCAGAATGAGACATTTGGGATTAGTTCCTGAAGTGAAGGATGGGAAGGAGGAAGAAACTCCGAGTGAAGGGAGTTCCTGACTGAATCCAAATGGTCATTATGGGTAGATGTTCTTCCACCAGCAAGGCTCTCCTGGATCCTTCCTCTCCCTTTTGGGACTTCTGGTGAGACAACAGGGGAGGAAGTGATAGCAAGTTTGCAGGCTTTATTGTGATTCCCATCTCTTTGACCTCAAACATTAATAGCATCATCTCTAAGCTGTGTTATTGTCTGGTTGAGGTCAGCACTGGGATGAAAAGCAGTTGTCTCAGACTGACCCCAGACAAGACTGACAATCTCAAAGCAAGTAACTGCTATGGACAGGGTTAATATGGAGGGAGACTTGTCCTGATATTGTTAAACTGGTCTGCAGCCTTGAGAATCTCACCACCTTGCACTGGGACACCACATAAACCATGGCAGTAAAAAAAAATAATTCATTTCTGCCTTGTCAGAAGATTGCACCCAATCTTTTCAGAAACAGTTTTGGCCCTTTGGTAATCACACCCTTGATGAAGCCTTCCAACAATAGCTCACACGCCAGCACTTACAAAGGACAAAGGGAAGAGAAAAATGATACTGTGATTGTTCATACCCTTAGGATGTGCTAAGATCCTAGGATACCTCTGTAAAAACCTAAACAAAGAATGAAGGGCACTCCTGGGAGTCTGGAGGGGAAATAGAGGGCTGCAGACATTATGCCAGTTGGGGATCCGGTGCAGTGGTCTCTGCTCCACTCTGCCCTACAGGAGGAACCAAAGACTGAGCTCTCAGTGTTTGTATCCATATTGTCACTGTACCCTGTAAATAAGTGGAGAAATTCACCGGCCAGAAATGTGCAAAGAGCTACCCTCTTTCCCTTTAGCAGCTCCTACTGGCTTATATGGAGAGCTTCACAGCAGGGATGCCATGACCCTGGATCTCTCCTGTCAGCTCACCCTACTGTTAGCTTCCTGCGGGTCACAAACTTAAACCTATTCACGTCCCTGTGGCTTCTAATTTTAAAGGATCCAAGGGCTGTAACGGGTTCCTGGAGCTGTGCACATACACCCCCAGGCCCAGTGTTTTCTGGCAATATTGGCTTTGGAATCAGCTCACCTGCTTTTCTATGAACAAGCTATGCTGGTAGTAAACAACTAAAACAAGTTTCAGGTAAATCTAAATACCTTATAAAAGTTTATCCCACACTTTCAACAAATAGACCCTGTTGGCAAATGTCTGTAACATGTCTGTAACATGCAGTGTTTGATCAGCAGAATGAAAAAGCAATGCCTGAAACAACTGAGCTGTTGATATTTTGAAACTAAAAACCCAAAAAAAAGGCAGCAAAAGCTTGAAAATACTAACAACAAACAACAAAAGGAAAACATTATCAGGAGTGTGCAAGTAAAGTGTATTTTGCTAACACTAGTTTCTGGTATTATGTTGCGTTTTTTTCCAAGCACTGAACAATAAAATTACAGATGGCAAGGACCATGTGATCTCTAAATACAAGTTAGGTTAGGCACAACAGTGCCATCCTATGTCCAAAGTTCATGTATTTCAAAGTGGTATTTGGATATCACAGAATTTCAGAGTATAGAATGTAAAATGAAACACTGATTTCAAAGAGCAAGAACTGCCTAATACTGTTATATTTGCTAGTTTTCATGCAATTAGATAATATACTTGGGAAGACAAACACTTTTGTTTGGTCAGAAATAAAAACCAAATTTCTTTTAGTCAGAGACTGGAAACTACAGCTCCCACTGCTTGGAAAAAATCTAATGAGCATGCTCGTTTGATAAAAACTCCCAAAGCTTACAGTCTTATTACAATAAAAAATAAGGCACTGAGATACGTGTCTGCCTCTTTATGCCCTTGCAAATATGTTCAAATTTTTCTTTAGTCAGGAGCAGTAGCAATGTTAGATCTAGATATACATCTTGATTTGTAACATTCCCAAAGTTCAAGGGTTCCAGTTTGGTCTGTTTACTACGGGGCAAAATGTCGTAAATTCTGCAGCAAGGTCTCTGGATTCTTTGGCATTCTGATAAGAATTCTGTAGCACCTTCAAATGAATTAAGGAAAATAGGCTTTTTCTGGAATTAAACTTGAGCATCAATAATACATACACACATTATTTATTCAGTTTCTCTTTAGGTTGTCCCCACATTTTCAACTTTGAGAGTCCTCAAGTTTTGTGCTAATAATGTCTAATTGCTTCATAAATGGCATCGGGAGAAGCTGGGGGAGGTTGGCAGTGAGACAGGAGACAGTCGGCGTTTTTGGCACCTGGGAAGGTAAGGAAGGCCGTTTGCAATGTGGAATAAACACATTAATTTGACATTTCTGCTAAAGGGTTCAGAGGTGAAATAGTAAACCAGGTTGAAATTTGTATTATCTGTTGGTTTAAGAGTCAACACACCCATGAGGCAAATAGAGGCAATTCATACCTCTTTGACTTATTGTTTCAGGCTATTTGCAAACTTTGCTTTGGTTGACAGTTGGTTCATATTTTTCCAAGTTTATCTTCACAACCAGGAAGGCTAGAAATTTAAAGAAGAGTTTAATTCTGGAACATTTTTTTCTAGCAAGGGTGAATTCTATTCCTAATTCCCCAGCTATGGAATGCACATGGCCCTGCTTATAAGATCAAAGTTCGGATCTGGATTATTAGGGCCCCAAAAGTTTGGTGGATGTTCAGATATGGCATTTCAATTCAAACCCATCTATGTTAACCATTAATCCTAAATTTTAAAAACATAACAGGTAATATTAAAAAAAGGGATGTGAATTAATGCATGATTACAAAGTAGCAGAAAATTCCCAATGACATCCTCGGCAGTAGGGATGGGTCCTTTGTTACAATGAATAACAAATTCATTCTGCATACTTCAAAGAGTTCAGAGAGAGGAGATATTGCAGATCCAAACTTGCATAGTAAAATGTTATAACCTGACACTAGTATAGTTATACAAAAATTAGGCTTCAGAAATAGATATTTATTTTGTAGAGAACTGTGAAGAGAGACAAGGAAGTAAAGTATAACACTCACGAGCTGGTGTTTTCTTCCCTACTAGATTATCTATATAGCACAAATACTTTCTTTAACACCATCTTGTAACATATGCAGTAGAAGCCTATTTTCCTGCTAATTATCACTGTGCTATGTGAAGGGTAGGGAATGTAATACAGGAAATGCAGGAAGGCAACCTAAAATGGTAGGGCCCTTTAAAAAGAAAATGAAATAAATGTTAGTAAATAGAGTATGTTTGTTTGTCAGCTGCTGTGCTGAAAGGACCTAACGTTATTGCTCCCCTCAAGTTTATTTATAGTTCTCCAAGTCACCCTGTCTAGAACCATCTGACTAGTTAGAACCATCAACCCTTGTACAAAAATTGAACAGCCTATCAGAGAAACAAAAATATTGTAAAATATTTTTATGATTAGTTTGGTGTGCAATTCATGTCATGTCTTGGCATTATTAGTATGTGAAGTTATTAATTATTTGCCAGAATTGTCAGAAGCCTCAAAGATGAAACAAAAATGAATAAAAAGAACTCAACGAGAGAAAAAATAAAAGCGCTACTTTTACTGTGGTCTAACCCTCCCTAGAGGATCCCCTTCCAAAATAGCATGTGTTCTGTTATGCAGAGAGAGGGGAGCAGTTTATACACAGGGGCGGCTCTAGGTATTTTGTCGCCCCAAGAACGGCAGGCAGGCTGCCTTCAGCGGCTTGCCTGTGGGAGGTTCCCGGTCCCGCGGATTCAGCAGCACGCCTGCAGGAGGTCCGCCAAAGCCGCGGGACCAGCAGACCCGCCACAGGTATGCTGCCGAAGGCAACCTGCCTGCCGCCCTCGTGGCGACCGGCAGAACGCCCCTCGTGGCTTGCTGCCCCAGGCACACGCTTGGTGTGCTGGTGCCCCTGTTTATATATAGTATCATGCAGTTTGTTTTTGAGTTTGCTAGACAGACAGATGTATTTAGAAGGGACATAGAGGGGATCAGCTATAGTTTTTGTAGAGCAAGGGAGCCATTATTCTAATGGCACTAATCTTCCTCTCCAGCTGGCTTCAACTGCTTGAGCCAGAGTTACTACTTTCATTTGTCCCACTGCTTGTAGGAAATTTTCACAGATTAATAACTTGGCCAATTAAATTTAAAAACAATTCAAAAGGGTTTAGTTATCATTATGGAATAATGGACTGCAAAATGTCAGTGTTATGAGGGGAAGAAGGATCTGAAACTGATTAAGCTTTTATTTCTTCTCCTGGTCTCAAACATCTCTTTCCATTTGAGTATCTCAGCCATACCTGTTGTATTACACAATAAATCCAGAATCAGTAGAGAGGGCCATATGGGAAGGCTAGGATGTCATTTATTTTTAATTTATAGAATAGTGCCATGCAATGAATGGATTTTGGCTCCTTCTGAAGTCTGCTCTCTCAACACTATCCAAGCCTACTATTATTATGGGACCAGAAAGTCTTTGGGATGTCATGAAATAAGTCAAGGTCATAAGAACATAAGACCTGCCAAACCGGAACACACCATGGTCCATTTTGCCCAATATCTTATCTTCAACAGCAGCCCATACCAGTGCTTCAGGGGAAGTGTACAGAACAGGGCAATTATGGAGTAATCCACCCCTATTTTCCACTCTCTGCCTCTGGTAGTCAAAGGATTAGGAGTGCCCCAAGCACTGGGTTGCATCCCTGACCATCTTTGCTAATAGCCATTGATGGACCTATCCTCCATGAACTTATCCAGTTAATTTTTTGTCCCAATTATACTTTTGGCCATCACAACATTCCATGGTAATAAGTTCCACAAGTTAATTGTAAGCTGTTTGAAACAGTACTTGCTCTTGTTTGAATTAAACTTGCTGCCTATTAATTCAATCAGGTGACTCCCCCCCTAGTTTTTGTATGGTGTAAAAAGGTAATAACATTTCTCTATTAGCTTTTTCCTCACCATTCATTATTTTATAAACTTCTATCATTCCCCCTTTAGTCATCTCTTTTCTAAGATGAATAGCCCTATTCTTTTTAATCTCTCCTCATAGGGAAGCTGTTCCATACCACTGATCATCTTTGTTGCTCTTTCCTGAACCTTTTGCAGTTCCACAATATCCTTTTAGAGAGAAGTTGACCAGAACTGGACACACGTTCAAGGTGTGGATGCACTATGGATTTATATAGTGGCATTTTGATATTTTCTATCCCTTTCCTAACAGTTCCTAACATACTATTGATTTCTTGACAGCTCCTGTGTATTGAGTGGATGTTTTCAGAGAACTACCCTTGGTTACTAAGAGCTCTTTCTTGAGTGATAACAGCTAGTTTATATCCCATCACTGTATACATATATTTAGGATTATTTTTCCCATGTGCATTACTTTCCACTTATCAACATGAATTTCATCTGCCATTTTGTTGCCCAGTTACCCAGTTTAGTGAGATTCCCTGTATAACTTCTAGCAGTCTGCTTTGGACTTAGCTATCTTGAATAATTTTATGTTGTCTGCAGACTTTGTCACTGTTCACCCCTTTTTCCAGATCACTTATGAGTCTGTTGAACAGCATTGATCCCAGTACAGAATCTTGGGGAACCTATTGTTTACCTCTCTTCTTTGTGAAAACTGGCCATTTATTCCTACCCTTTGTTTCCTACCTTTCAACCAGTTATTGATCCATGAGATGATCTTCCTTTTTATCCTATGGGTAATTAGTTTCCTTAAGACTGTATGGTGAGGTATCTTGTCAAACGATTTCTGAAAAATCCAAGTATACTTTATCAACTTGATCACCCTTATCCGCATGCTTGTTGACTCCCTCAAAGAATGCTAATAGATTGGTGAGGTATGACTTCCCTTTATAAAAGCCATATGACTCTTCCCCAACACGTCTTGTTTGATCTATGTGTCTCATAATTCTGTTCTTTATTATAGTTTCTACCAGTTTGCCCAGGACTTAAGTTAGGATTACTGGCCTGTAATTACCAAGAGTTCCTCTGGAGTCTTTTTTTTTTTTTTTAAATCAGGGTTACATTAGCTACCTTCCAGTCATCTGGTACAGAAGCTGATTTTAGTGATAGGTTACATACTACAGATAATAGTTCTGCAATTTCATATTTCATTCATAGTCTTGAAGCCATAATCTCACCCATGTTACTAGCTAATATTCAGGACTCTGTGTATTCTAGTCACCTCATCTGTTACGTGGGTTGTTGATTTACCAACATTGCTCTTTCAAATATTGTGGAGATATTAGCAGCTTAGTATGATCCAAGACTCAGCGGCTTCATGGATTAAATATAAATTTTGAATATTTGGATTGTGACAATAGGACACTTAGGAACAAAACTGAGGCTATTGTAGATTCTTCCATACACATCACTCCACAATTGTGGAATTTAAACCCCCATTTCAAATGCTAGCTACAATATTACTGAAAGGGCTGAAAAATCACAACAAACTGGACTGATCTTTGGAAGAACAGCTTTGATTAAGAAATATCAACTTAGTAGGGGTCAGTGAGGGTACTCAAATAGAAGAAACTGAAGTGGATTACAAAAGTATTTGGATGGCTAACTTTCAATTCCTTTAAGGCTACATCTACTCTACACATCACTTTTGGCACATGTAGTATAGATGTAGCTGCACGCCACAGTAAAGAGCATACCATGTCCACATGTGGTGTGTAGCTACACATGTCAACGAAAGGCTGAGGCATAGGGGAAAGACTTTAGCATCTCCCTCTTACTGGAACTTTTTCCCACTGCCGGAGCCTTTCCCAGACACAGGGAAGGACTCCAGCAGTGAAGAAAGGCTCTGCAGGCTTTTTGGTGCTGCCAGGGTCTTTCCCTGAAGCAGGAAAGAGCTCCAGCAGTGAGGAGCAGCCAGGGTCTTTCCCCACTAGCTCTTCCCTGCCAAAGCCTTTCCCTGCTGCCAGCGTCTTTTCCGGGGAAAGACTCCAGCAGTGGGACACTACACTGCTAACAATAGCACTGTAGACAGGGGGGCACGGATTGGGTAGGTACAGAGGCATGAGAGATGTGTAGTTGTGTATGTACCCACGCCCTTCAGGAGTGTCCACGAGTTAAGATTGAGGTAGAAAATGTATAGTAACTGAGAGATAATGGGGAAGATTACAGGGGAATAGGAGAAAACCAGAGGCTGGAAAAAAAAGTGTTCCTAGAAAGGATTTCTGCTTTGAGTGTGTGAAAGAAGTAGAATGACCTGGCAATTTAACCAAGGAGTGGTCTAAATGTATGGGTTTTGTGAAAAAATTACATGCAGGAGTTACTAGTGAGGTAAACCTGACTAGGGCTATGGAACATGGACACGCTGGGAGGGGCATTAAACAGGCTTTTAATTAATACAATTATTGGCCCTGGATTGCTTAAAAGTTTATTATTTACAAACATGCTTTATATTATTCTAGGTGACAAGTTTGAGAATGAGTCATTTTTCTAAGCAAGCTGAAATCCTTAGTGCTAACAAAATGTTCACTTCAGCATCCTCCAGTGACAAGTATTAGAAGCTTTCAAATAACTTGCTGAAGGACTTAAACAATGTATTAGTATGTCTCAGAAGCAAAGGTTATGAGTTTCGGTCACTAGCAGATGACAGTTGGAAGGATAGATACAGGACAGACCAGGGCTGCACTTTACAATAATTTACTGAAGAAACACTTTCAAAAATGTTGATGCAGACAATCTTCCCATCGCCTCCACAAAATTAATTCATTAGCTAATCTCGTAGATGTAGAGCACTTAAATCCAAAAAGACTTGCTAAAATCAGATAAAGAAAGATAGCACAATTTAGATGAACCATGAGAGTAAATAAAAAACATGGCTCCCAGAGGTTAGCATACATTGATGTCATCTTACAACAACAATAAGCTGATTGGTGGGGTTCTCTTATCTTTGATGCAAATGCACTTACGATAATCCAGGAAACATTAATTCTGGTTTCAACACAATATTTACCAAGAAACATTGTTTATTTTTATAGGGTTTTACATTTTAAGTCAGTTTACGATGTGTTGGAACAAGTGTGACTAGTGGTGACAGTAAAATAGTGCCAGACAGACCTATTTGATTAACTAATCTCTTAAAAATACCCAAGCATTGAAAATGTACTAGGTTTTAAAATGAAACTAATACACTATTGTTCAGGCCAGAAATCCTGTATATAAAAACTTGGCCCATTAGTAATGAACATATTGGTTATGTTCTAAATAAATCATACACAGAGATTAAGAACCTGATCATAGCCCCATTAAAGTCAATGGGAGTTTGGCAACTGTCTTCAGTGGAAACAGCACCTGGTCCTAAATCTGTCATATTTAGAAATGGGGAAACCCCTTTTTATCATAGAAGAGCTACACACACAGGATCACATGAAGGGTATATATGTAGTATGTCAACCATATTCCTTTCAGGCAGTTTCCTGAATTCCTTGCCCACTCAAATTCCCACTAGTTTCACTGGGATATTTGGATGCACATGGACATTGGGTCTGGTCTATAATTTTGCACTTCACATTATGGGAGTTTTCCATTTTTCTTTTGCAAAAAAGTGACAAACTTTAATGTTACTGTTTCCTCCCTAAAAAGCATTCACAAAAATATATTTCAAGTAATTTGGGGGAAAAAAATCTTCAGCCTTGGACTAATTCTGAGTGACCAACTTTAGACAATTAGCATAAGATTTGAGTAATGCCAGAGGTGGGTTTAGTGCAGCTTGGGATGGGAGCACTCCTCCCTCAATCAAAACCACAATATTTTTCACTGGAAATTCACCTAGAATTAGAAGTTACTTTTGAAAATTTGGCCTACAATATTAAAAAAAATCTAAAACAATTCTCATTTCTCTGTACCTTGCTTAAGTGTCAAACAGATAGCAAAATTGGAGATGGTTACTTTTTGCCTTCCAGAAAATGTAAATGAAGCATATGCTTAAACATTCTGCTTTTCACTGTTAGAGTTCTTTACTGGTATTAGCTAATTTGCAGTGAGATGTACAATTTATGTTGCTATTTTGAGGTGAATTTGAACTAAGATATACAGTCTATGCTGCTATTATATGGTCCTAATTATCTGTTGTGTAATTAGTGGATTTAATAAATAAGAACACTTGGAAACATGACAAGATTAGGGCCTTTTTTTTAGAGAGACCAAGGAAAGATGTTTTAACATTGTATTTCCGTAACTTGTGTACTTGAGTGTACCAAGACAGTTTGGAATTGTGGGCGTTAGAAATAGTCCTAATTTTAAATAATTAGCCAAACCAAGAGGACTGTTAAAGAGACAGATAAGGAAAATGGAACTAAACAAAGCCACTATCTGCCAGTTCCACTGCAGGAGTTTTTGTTGTGTGTAGTTTAAACACAAGATATGCTTATGTGCATTTATCAAAAGAAGTCAGAAGCCAAAAGGAAAAAACTACCACCATATGGCAGATCAAATAAAATACATAGTGCCAAATCCCAAAATTCTTATTCAATCATTAGGTCAGAAAAAAGTCCCACTGAGTCAAAATTAGTTTCCTACAGATCTCTCAAGGGGAATTTTGCTATAATGCACTAAGGCCTGGTCTACACTACGACTTTAGGTCAAATTTAGCAGCGTTACCTCGATTTAAGCTTGCACCCGTCCACACGGTGAAGCCCTTTTTTTCAACTTAAAGGGCTCTTTAAATCGATTTCTTTACTCCACCTCTGACGAGGGGATTAGCACTGAAATCGGCCTTGCCTGGTCAAATTTGGGATAGCGTGGACGCAATTTGATGGTATTGGCCTCCAAGAGCTATCTCAGAGTGCTCCATTATGACCACTCTGGACAGCGCTCTCAACTTAGATGCACTGGCCAGGGAGACAGGAAAAGGTTCACGAACTTTTGAATTTCATTTCCTGTTTGGCCAGCGTGTTTGCAGAGCTCATACAGAGCTCATCATCATGATGTGCACATGGCCGGGGCACATTGCGTGGCCTGTACTTTGTGAGGAGTCTATGACCATGTCCCTCTTGTCACTGCGCTGCTGTCACCTCCTGGCCTGGTGTTGCATGAAACAACTGTCTGCTGTTGCTCTGACGGAGGGAAGGGCAACTGACCACATGGCTTACAGGGAATTGTAATCAACAAAAGGGGTGGCTTTGCATCAAGGAGAAACACAAACAACTGTCACTCAGAATGGCCCCCTCAAGGACTGAACTCAAAACCCTGGGTTTAGCAGGTCACTGATTTCACAAAACAAATCGGGTCAATTTTTTGTTTTGATCCATCTATCTTTTAAACCTTAGGCTGGCAGCAGGTTGTGCAGTATGACTGCAAGCCATCATCCTCTCCTGGGTGCTTGGCAGAAGATGCTGCATTATGATTGCTAGCCATCATCATCTCCTGAAAGCTCGCCAGAAGACGGTGCAGTATGAGTGCTAGCCATCGTCATCTCCTGATGCTTCACAGAAGATGGGAATGACCTGGCTGAGTCACTCCCATGTCTACCGAGGCGCCCCTGACCATTCTCACCAAGGTCGACTAAAAGCACCCAGGAATATGATGATGGCTACCAAACATAATGCACTGTTAGCTGCCAAAAGGCAATGAGCTGCTGCTGTATAGCAATGCAGTCCCATGTCTACCAGCACTCAGGAGACGTATGGTGATGGTGAGCTGAGCGGGCTCCATGCTTGCCATGGTATGGCATCTGCTTAGGTAACCCAGGAAAAAAGGCGCGAAACAATTGTCTGCTGTTGCTTTCACGGAGGAAGGGAGGAGGGGGGCCTGACAGCATGTACCCAGAACCACCTGTGACACTGTTTTTGCCCCATCAGGCATTGGGATCTCAACCCAGAATCCCAATGGGCAGTGGAGACTGCGGGAACTGTGGGATAGCTACTCACAGCTACCCACAGTGCAATGCTCCAGAAGTCGATGCTAGCCTCAGTACTGTGGATGCAGTCCACCAACTTAATGCACTTAGAGCATTTGTGTGGAGACACACACAGTCAACTGTGTAAAAACGATTTCTAAAAAACTGACTTCTATAAATTCGACCTAATTTGGTAGTGTAGACGTACCCTTAGGAGCATTTTTATTTTAAGTAAATGGTGGTGTCTCAAGTTAGGCACTGTAGCGAAGGGGGTCCCCTCCCCCACGCTCCTGAGACAGGCCATAGGCTAGGAACCCTGCAGCCCTGGGCAGAGGCCCGGCCGCCTATCCCCGCCCCCAGGAAGTCAAGGGGCGGGACCGGAAATGCAAGGCCCCCTCGGCCTGTTCCCGCCCCCAGGAAGTCAGGGGGCGGGACAGGAAGTATAAACGTCCCAGCCCTCAGTTAGGAGGAGGCCGCCAGAGAAGGCAGACGTGGGTGCCTGAGTCCCGCTGGGCCGGCTTACCCTCGCTCGTTTCCAGAGGGGTCCTGGCCTGAACCCCCTGGGGCCCAGCACCGGCAGCGGGCCGCGCCTTCGGACGCCGCCTCGGAGGACGGATGGACCCCTGACCCGGCACCAGAGTGAGACCGGACCGCCTGGACCCGGTACCCAGGACTGACCGACCCCAACACCCAGGAGCTGAGGACTGACGGACCGCCGGACCCCGGTACCCCGAGACTGGACTGGACCCCTGCCCGCCGAGCCAGCTGAGGAACCGATGTCTGGGAATCCTTGGACGACAGCCGGCGAAGGCAGGTACCAGGGAGGGGGAATTGGAAGCAGCCCGGGGCAGCTGACTACATCAGGCCGCAGAAGCCCCGAGCCGATGGTCGTGTGCGTCGGCCGGATCCCCACTGACCCTCCGGTCAGTGTGTTAGTGGAACCTGCGCTCACCGGTCGTGTGTTTCGGGCCAGGATCCCCACTGACCGCTTAGGCGACCGCCGCTACTGCCCGGGCTGGAACGCAGTGGGTGGAGGCCTGCGTCCCCTGCACCCCTTAAGGTGGCAGACTCCCCCCTTCTTTACGAACCTGATCGCCTCCATTGTCCCTGCTCTGCCCTGCCCCAAAAGGCCAGAGCCTCTAGACTGCTGTGCTCCGCCCTCCCAAAGCGCCGGACGTCAGACTGCTTGTTGCTCCGCCCTGCCCAAAGGGCCCGGAGCCTCTAGACTGCTTGTAGCTTTGCCCTGCCCCAAAGGCCGGAGCGTCTAGAACTGCTTGTGCTCCCCTGCCCCAAAGGCCGGAGCCTCTAGACGCTGTACTGCCTGCCCAAGGCGAAGCCCTAGATGCTGTAGCTCTGCCTGCACCAAAGGGCGAAGCCCCTGACTGCTTGTAAGCTCTGCCCTGCCCCAAAAGGCCAGGCTCTAAACCTGCTCTTTGCTCTGCCCTGCTTCACCAGGGCAGAAGCCCTAACCTGTTGTCGCTGTCCCCCACCAAGGCCTGGACTAACAGACTCCTCGTCAGCCCCTGCAGACCGAGCTGACCCCAGCAAGGCGGTTACACGTGTACCAGAGTGGACCACTGCCAGGATGTGGGCACAGGCCCTTTGACCCCTGGAGAAGGCACCGGGGGGACCGCTCTCCTCTAGCGACCTGGACCTCACCAAGTTCCTCACGCCCTGATGGAGACTCCAGAAACGACCAGAGGGCCCAGCTGCAGCAGCAACAACCCAAAGAGGGCGCCCGCCTACTGCAGCAAAACAGCTGCTGACCAACTCGGGGCTCAGCAGCAACAGCTGGTACAGGACCCTGACACACCGGACCCATGAGTTTCAGCGACAGTGCCTACAGGGGCATCTGGGTCGCTCCCCCGGAAGGCCCCGCGACTCCCCATCGGGGGGCTGGATGCGACCGCGCGACTTCCTCCGGCGGTCGAGCCTGACCCAAATGGCTCTAAGAACGCCCGAGCGTTTCCTGGTAACCTTCAAAGCGGGTGGCCCAGGGTTGCGGGTGGGGCCCCGGAGCTCAGTGGGCCACCCCTGCTCGCCCGTTACTGACCGGGCGGCAGACCGCGTTACGAGCCTTTCTCCGACTGCGGATTGCCAGGGATACCCACAGTAAAAGCGGCGATTCTCGACGCGCTAAAATGTCACCCGACCTTCCGCCAGCGCTTCCGGGCCCTGACTTATAACGCGGGTGCCCGGCCCCGGCTGATAGCCCAGGAGCTGCGGGACTTGTGCAAGCGCTGGCTCCAACCCGACCAACGAAGTCCGGAGGAACTCCTAGAGCAGATTATCCTGGAGCAGTTTCTCCATATCCTCCCGTCCCGAGGAAAAGCATGAGCTCTCCGGCACCGACCCCCGACAGTGGCGGCCGCCGTCACCCTCATGGAGGACTTCCTGGCGGCCGAGACCCCGGTCGGGCCACCGCCGCGGACCCATCCCGTTGGGTCCGAGCGGGCCCCCTCGGACAGGAGGGGAACCGACCGCGATGAAGTTCGAACCACCCCACGGGGACAGGAGCTCCACCTGCGACGGCCTGAGGGCCCGACCCCTCGAAGCCTTGTCCGTCCCGACACCCGTTTGGAACGTCCGTCCCGGAATCCGCCCGCGAATCCGCGACACGGATCAACCCGGCCCGGGCGGCCCGAGGTCGGTCCCTGCTTCTCCTGTGGCAATCATGGACACCTCCGACGAGACTGCCCGGCCATGGAGTACGACTTCGGGCAGGTCTGTGCCGGGGAAAAGCAGGCCCGACCTCCGCAGCCGCCAAAGGTCACTGTGCCCGTAGTCGTCAACAACTGCCAGACGTGCGCCCTGGTTGATTCCGGTTGCGGGCAGACGTTGGTCCGCCAAAGCCTCGGAGTGACTGAAGGCCCGCGGCTCGGGACGATCCACCTGCAGTGTATACATGGGGATGTACGACCATATGCCAGCACTAGGGTCTCCCTGTCAGTAGCCGGGGTAACATGCACTCTGATGGTCGGCCTGGCCCCACGACTCACCTACCCGATGATCCTGGGACGGGACTGGCCTGAATTTGTGGACGTTCTGCGGTCCCAGGCCCAGAAGGACCCCGAGATTGTTCCCGCGTGCGAAGGTGTCCGCGCCGCGGCAGATACCCCCGAAGACTCTGGCGGGGCGGAGGCGGACCACCAGGCCGAGGCAGGGGGCGAACTCCAACTGGGGATACCGGAAAGGCCGGTGACGACCACAGACTTTTGCCGCGACCAAAGGGGCGACCCCACCTTGAACTCGATGTACGACCAGCTGGCTGCAGTCGACGGGGCCCCGATCGATCCAGGTCGGGTGCAAATGTGGCCCCACTTTGAGTTGCAGCAAGATCGGCTCTACCGTGTGGACCGAGATTCCCGCACGGGAGAAGTCCGGACACAACTGGTAGTACCACGCTGTCACCGGAGGGCAGTTATGCGGTTAGCTCACGATGTCCCTGCGGCCGGACACTTGGGCCAGGAGAAGATCCTGGCCCGTATTTTGTCTCGTTTCTTCTGGCCCGGGGTGCACCAGGAGGTGCGGAAACACTGTGCCTCCTGTCCGGAGTGTCAGTGGGCGGCGCCCGCTCGAACGGCCCCAGCCCCGTTGGTCCCGATGCTCATTATAGAGACTCCGTTTGAACGGGTGGCCACGGACCTAGTGGGGCCCCTCCCGAAAAGCCAAGCCGGATTCCGCTACATTCTGGTCCATGGTGGTGGACTACGCGACCCGCTTCCCTGAGGCCATACCGCTCCGGAGCATTACAGCCAGGGCCATCGCTGACGGAACTAATCAAGGTCTTTGCCCGAAAGTCGGCCTACCCCGGGAGTTACTCACTGACCAGGGGACGAACTTCATCTCCCGGCTGCTACGGCAAGTCTGCACGTTGCTCGGGATCAAGCAGCTCCGAACCTCGGTTTACCACCCGCAGACCGATGGCCTTGTGGAGCGGTTTAACCGGACGCTGAAGGAGATGATGCGCAAATTCAGCCCCGAGGACCTGCGCCGCTGGGACCAGTTAATTCCACCCCTGCTCTTGGCCATCCGTGAGGTGCCCAGGCCTCCACCAAGTTCTCACCCTTTGAGCTGTTATATGGCCGTCGCCCGAGGGGCCTCTTGGACCTCATGCGGGAAACCTGGGAGCAGACGCCTTCCCCTACGCAAGGCTTCTGCAGTATGTGTTCAGCTGCAAGACTGGCTCAGCCAAGTAGGGGCGCTCGCCCGCGAGAACCTGAAAATGGCCCAGGAGGCCCAAGCCCAGACGTATAACCGGCGGGCACAGGCCCGCGAGTTCCAACCCGGGGACCGGGTGTTGTTGCTTTTGCCCTCGACAGAGTCCAAGCTGCTAGCTCGCTGGCAAGGACCCTACGAGGTGCTTCGGAAAGTCGGCCCGGTCACCTACGAGGTCAACCAGCCCGACCGCCGGAAAAGGACCCAGAAATACCATGTTAATCTCCTGAAAACCGTGGCAGGAGCGAGAGGGGCTCTTGATTGACCCCTCCCCGCCCGAACCTGAACTGGGGACCCCCGGGCCGGACCGCCCGACGCTCCCACGGCACCGCAGCTTGGGGAAGCCCTAAGCGAGGAGCAGAGGAAGCAAACAGCCTGTCTCCTGCAGGCATTTCGCAAGACCTTCACCACCCAGCCAGGCTGCACGACCCTTGAACACCATACTGTCCAGACAGAACCGGGAGTGGTGATCCGGGAGCAACCAGGCCCCTACCCCACCTGGATGCGACAGGTCATAGAAGAAGAGGTACAGGCGATGTTAGAACTCGGCGTCATCGAGCAGTCACAGAGCGAGTGGCGTAGTCCCGTGGTTTTGGTCCCCAAGCCTGACGGTACCCAGCGCTTTTGCATTGACTTTCGGCATGTTAACTCCGTGTCAAAGTTTGATGCGTACCCGATGCCGTTGGGTGGATGAGTTGCTGGACCGCCTGGGCGAGGCCCACTTCCTCAACCCTCGATCTCACCAAGGGCTATTGGCAAATCCCGCTCGACCCTGCCTCCCGGGAGAAAACCGCGTTTGCTGCACCCTCCGGCCTCTATCACTTCACTCGGATGCCCTTCGGCCTCCATGGGGCCCCGGCGACGTTCCAGAGACTGATGGACCTTCTCCTTCGTCCGCACCAGGAATACGCCGCCGCCTACCTAGACGACGTGATTATCCACAGCAAGTCCTGGGACGACCACCTGGAACGGGTAGCCGCGGTCCTGCGGACCCTACGGGACGCCGGACTGACCGCCAACCCGAAGAAGTGCCAGATCGGCTGGCACAAAACCACTTACCTCAGCTACACGATCGGCGGCGGACAGGTGCGGCCGCTTGTGGGGAAGGTCCAGGCCCTGGCTGCCTGCCCGGCCCCCACTACGAAACGACAGGTACGCCGTTTCCTTGAGTTGGCAGGTTACTATCGGAGGTTCATCCCGAGCTTTGCCTCCATCGCAGCCCCCCTAACGGACCTCCTCACCAAGGACAGCCCACATCGGATAGAATGGACCCCCGTGTGTGATCATGCCTTCCGGACCCTCAAGGATCGCCTTTGCCAAGAACCCATCCTATACAGTCCGGACTTCCACCGCGGGTTCATCCTACAGACCGATGCCTCCAAGGTAGGACTGGGCGCGGTCCTGTCTCAGGAGGTGGGGGGCGAAGAGCACCCCGTTGTCTACCTGAGTCGGAAGCTGTTTCCACGGGAACGACACTATGCCGTGGTTGAGAAAGAAGCCCTGGCCGTGAAGTGGGCCTGTGATGCCCTCCGTTATTATCTCCTGGGCGGAACCTTCGTCCTGGTCACCGACCACTCCGCGCTCCGTTGGTTGGCCCAGATGCGAAACAACAATATGCGGCTTACCCGGTGGTACTTGGCGTTGCAACAATATGCCTTTGACGTCCGCCACCGGGCCTGTAAGGAGCATCTTAACGCTGACTTCATGTTCCGCATTGCGGAGATGGAGGGGCCTGCCCTCGAGGGCCCGGGGTCAGCTTTGGGGGGGGGGGGTGTAGCGAGGGGGTCCCCTCCCCCACGCTCCTGAGACAGGGCATAGGCTAGGAACCCTGCAGCCCCGGGCAGAGGCCCGGCCGCCTATCCCCACCCCCAGGAAGTCAAGGGGCGGGACCGGAAGTGCAAGGCCCCCTCGGCCTGTTCCCGCCCCCAGGAAGTCAGGGGGCGGGACAGGAAGTATAAAAACCCGGTCCCAGCCTAGAAGGCGACGTGGGTGCCCGAGGTCCGTGGGCCACCTCGCTCGGTATCCAGAGGGCGTTCTGGCCTGAATCCACTGGGGCCAGCACCCAGAGGCAGCGGGCCGCAGCCTTCGACCTCGCCCTGCGCGAGGACTGAGATCAGACCGCATGACCCGTACCCCGAGGATGGACCGGACCGCCTGGACGCCGGTACCCCCGCGGACTGGACTGACCCCCTGCGCCGAGCCAGCTGAGGAACGGGATGGTCTGGAATCCTTGGACGACGCGGCGAAGGGCAGGTGCCCAGGGAGGGGGATGGTTGAAGCAGCCCGGGGGCGGCTGAACTAAGTCAGGCCGCAGGAAGGCCCACCGAGCCCGATGCCGTGTGCGTCGTCAGGATCCCCACTGACCTATGTGTAGTGGGAACCCGCCGCTCACCCGGTCAGTGGTTTCGGGCCAGGAGCCCCACTGACCGCCTTAGCAGCGCGCGGTTACTGGGCCCCGGGCCTGGAACGCAGTGGAGGGGAGGCTGCGTTCCCCTGCACCCTTAAGGGTGGCAGAAACTCCCCCCTCTTTAACTGAACTTGATCGCCTCCAATTGTCCTTGCTCCAATAGCCCTGCCCCAAGGGGCCAGAGACTCTAGATGTGTAGCTCATGCCAAGGGCCGAGCTCTAACTGCTTGTAAGCTCGCCCTGCCCAAAGGGCCGGCAGGCCTCTAGACAGATTGTCAGCTCCGCCCTGCCCAAAGCGCCGGAGCCTCTAGGCTGCTTGTAGCTCCGCCCTGCCCCAAAGGCCGGAGCCGTCTAGGCTGCCTGTGTAGCTCCGCCTGCCCCAGGGCCGGAGCTAGCTGTTGAGCTCCGCCCTGCCCCAAAGGGCCGGAGCCTTAGGCTGCTGTAGCTCCGCCCTGCCCAACCTCTAGGCTGCCTACCCCCTGCCCCAAAGCCGGAGCCTCTAGCTGCTTGTAGCTCCGCCCTCCCAACAGGCCGAGCCTCTAGACTGCTCGTAGCTCTGCCCTGCCCCAAAGGGCCGGAGCCTCTAGACTGCTCGTAGCTCTGCCCTGCCCCAAAGGGCCGGAGCCTCTAAACTGCTTGTTGCTCTGCCCTGCTTCACAGGGCCAGAGCCCCTAACCTGTTTGTTCGCTGTCCCGCCCTGCTTCACAGGGCCAGAGCCCCTAACCTGTTTGTTCGCTGTCCCGCCCTACCTAAGGGCTTGGACTACAGACTCCATTCGCTTAGCCCCTGCAACCCGGAGCTGCGCCCCGGCCAAGGCGGTTACAGGCACCTAAAATCATATTAAGGCAGAGATTTTCAAAAATGCTTAGCATTGACGTAACTTGTTTCCCAGTGAAATCAGTGGGAGTTTAGCAACAAGGTTAGGCCACTTTTGAAAATCCCATTGCCATGAACTTCCACAGGACTACTCACATGCTAAGTGTTAGGCATTTGCATAAGTATCTTGCTGATGAAGGGCTCAAGAGTCCAGTGTAAAATATACAATTAGTTTCTGAAAGATGGCAACAAAAAGCACTGAATTTTCCTTTTTAAATCATAGAAAGATTATGGTAAATATTTGCTACAGGAACCTGCTTATTCTAGTCTAAAGTGAAACAGAAGGAAGAACAAGCAGCATAGTTCACAGTGCATATACTGAGATAACTATATTAACTTATGAAATTGACCAGCACAATTATACAGTATGCATATTGCAAGTGTCAAACTCATGGAATAAGACATCTTTTTAAAAGATGGTTCCATGTAAATATTAACTACAATTTAACAGCTATCATTTAAAACACAACTTTGGTGAATAATCCAGAAATTTAGCACTACAGATGGTGTATGATCTGTTTTGCCTCCAGCTTATTGAGTTATTAGTTTACAACACTTTAAACAGTAGTGTAGTCGAAGGTAAACTGAGTTTATCCCCTTCTTATTTGGAGAACTGGGGTTCAGTTTAGGTTAGCTTACCCAGTACACCACCGATTTTGCAGTCATGAGCAGAACCTTTAATAGCTTGTGTTGAGTTCCTACAAACAAAACAATGAATGTGTTGCTTTGACAGAGATTCAACACTCTCATACTTTGGATTTAGTTGTCCAATTTTAGACATCATAGTTAGGCACCTGAATAAGACGCCTGGTTAATATTAATGATGAAATCACAATTATTGGCAACTCCTCCTTGATACCAACTGGAGATATATCCTGCAGCTCCACCTCTTAACAGTTATACACTTTGCCTGGATGAGTTATCTGTGTTCTGGTGTTGCAGGGGAAGGGGAGAAAAATCTGTCTTCACTTTTCTGTAACAGGCAGCTGTTTACCTATCTCTAACTTTCCTTTGAGGTTGAAGAGGATCTCTAGTCTAGCCTCAAAAACTCTGTAAAATGTATGTTATATGGCAGCCTAAGAACTAAATCCTGCATCAGATGCCTTTTCTCCACATTTTCCCACATATTCCCACATACACACCTCTGCATACATTCAAGACAGTGTTAGGAGAAACTGAAGGTAGTCAAATTCATCCACCCACACATCACAACTAAAAACTGCTGGCTAGGGGAGACAGCCAGCAGGCTAATGCTTATACTGATGTCATCAGCACACTCTAGCCACACACTGCTCCAAAGAACACCCTATATAATTCTAACTTGGCTGGCAGGATTCCTGATAAGAAAGGGTGCACCTGCCAGTGCCTCTAGGGTGACAGATAGCAAGTGTGAAAAATTGGGACAGAGGGTGGGGGTAATAGGCACCTATGTAAGAAAAAGCCCCAAATATCTGAACTGTCCCAATAAAATCTGGACATCTGGTCACCCTACATGCCTCACTCATTGCTGCACTGGCCTGGGAAGGACTTGGCTCTGAGTCTGAACTGCAAAATCTTTATGTACTTGGGAGTAATTCCTTAGTTTCTTCCCCTGACAGAGCTTTGCATCATTGTCCAATAGAAAGATAATGATCTTCAGATCCATCATACCCTTTCGGGGGGCAGGGGGATCTTTAATTGGTGGAAGTAAAAGAAAAAAATATATTGCAGGCATCTTTCAGAGGCCCTCAAACTCTCTGGCAGATGGAAAAGGCAAGAGAATTTGTAGCCACATGGTGTGCTGAAAGCTGAAACTGGATATTTTCACAGCTAGTTTATGAGTTCGTTAAAAAAGAAAGGGGAAAAGACTGTAACACCAATTTATTCAGAAATAATTCAAACAATTAAGAGGAAACCAAAGCCTTTTTTTGCAATACAAAGGCATTACTTTCATGGCTGCTTTTTTTCTTTTATTTTTTTACAGTCTCCATCTTGAGATGTTCTACTTTATCACAAGATCTATTTCTATATCCTATCATCTGGAAGCACAGATATAATGCAGGAAAAATTCTTCCTTCCATTGATACTCAGATACTGCAATATGAAGCCAATAGATTACCCCAATTTTAACTATCCATTAATATAAGGCTAAAAATGATGACTATCTATGTGTAGGAGCACCAAAAGGCCTGCAGGCTGTAGCCTTATTTACTCTACAACAAAGTTGCACAGGACACAACCATAATTCAGCCTCTTGCACTCTGAGGGAGCAAGGAAAACAGCAAGCAAATACTGCCTCTAATGCACATCATCCCAAGGTGGATGTGTCTGAGGCCAGGTGTACACTACACGCGAAAATCGATTTTAGATACGCAATTTCAGCTACGAGAATAGCGTAGCTGAAATCGAATATCTAAAATTGATTTACTCACCCATCTTCACCGCGCGGGATCGATGTCCGCGGCTCGCCATGTCGATTCCGGAACTCCGTTGGTTTTGGTGGAGTTCCGGAATCGATATAAGTGCGCTCAGGGATCGATATATCCCGTCTAGATCAGACGCGATATCAATCCCCGAGCAATCGATTTTAATGCGCCGATACGGCGCGTAGTCTAGACGTGGCCTGAGAGAGGCAGGATGTAAGCATGGTCACCACTGCTTTGACAACACCTTGTAGCAGGCATAGCTGCCCAATGCATTCCCCTCAGCATCCAGTAAACATGATGGGTAAAGTCTTGGACCCACTGAAGTCAATGAGAGTTTTGCCATTGACTTCAGTGGAGCCAAGATTTCTCCATGTGCCTCTTACAAACATGAATGCCTCCCTCCGGAGGCACTCTTCTTGTTCCCCTTTTACACTGTCCCTTGCTTTCTATAGCTGGAATTAGAGCATCATTTGAGATGTGGATAAATCTAAATGTACAGAAGCTCGATGTTTGTAACTGGAAATTAAAGTTACTTAACTCATACTTTACATTTCACAGTATCAGCTTGCACTGAAGTCAATGAGTTTTGCCACTGACTTGAAAGACAGCAGCAAGAGTATTCTTCTGACACATAGCTGCATCTACACTGTGGGTTTTGTCAACATAGCTATGTCAGCTGGGGAATCTGTTTTTTCCCCCACTTTGAACTTTAGAGTACAAATGTGGGGACCTGCATGGACACTTCTAAGCCTAATTACTAACTTAGATCTGGTAACACTGCCACCACCCAGAATTTCAGTGTCTGGGGCACTTTCTATCCCCCCAAAACTTTCTCCTCCCTGTGTTGCCTTGAGGGACTTCACCAATTCCCTGGTGAACAAAGATCCAAACCCCTTGGATCTTAAAACAAGGAGAAATTAACCAACCCCCTCCTTTCCCCCCACCAATCCCTGGTGAGTCCAGATCCAATCCCCTTGGATCTTAAAACAAGGAAAAATCAATCAGGTTCTTAAAAAGAAAGCTTTTAATTAAAGAAAGAAAAGTCAAAAAATCATCCCTGTAAAATCAGGATGGAAAATACTTTACAGGGTAATCAGATTCATATATCCCAGAGGAACCCCCTCTAGCCTTAGGTTCAAAGTTACAGCAAGCAGAGGTAAAATCCTCTCAGCAAAAAAAAAAAGGACATTTACAGGTTGAGAAAACAAAAATAAGACTAATCCGC
>NC_133770.1:253193958-253287127 GCF_003597395.2 Chelonoidis abingdonii | reverse complement strand
CAAAGCTGACTGAAGAGTTACAAAGGGACCTCACAAAACTGGCTGATTGCATAACAAAATGACAGATGAAATCCAGTGCTGATAAATGCAAAGTCATGCACATGGGAAAACAATCCTAACTATACAAAATGATGAGGTCTAAATTAGCTGTCACCTCTCAAGAAAGAGATCTTGGAGTCATTTTGGATAGTTCTCTGAAAACATCTGCTCAATGTGCAGCAGCAGTCAAAAAAGCTAACAGAGTGTTAGGAACCATTAGGAAAGGGATAGATAACACAACAGAAAATATCAGATTGCCTCTATATAAATCCATGGAATGCCCACATCTTAACTACTGTGTGCAAATCTGGTTGCCCATCTCAAAAAAGATATACTGGAATTGGAAAAGGTACAGAGAAGAACAAAATGATAAGGAGTATGGAACAGCTTCTCTATGAGGAGAGATTAAAGAGACTGGGACTGTTCATCTAGGAAAAGATGACTACAGGAGGTATGATAGAGGTCTATAAAATCATGAGTAGAGAATGTGAATAGGGGACTGTAGCGATGCATGACTCACCTCTGCGGCCCCTCCTGCTGGTTGTCCCAAGAATTCCAGCAGCCTCTGGAGAACCCTCTGCAGGCCGGTGTCCTGCTGCTGTTGCTGCTGGCCCCCATGTCCCTCCCAGGACCCAGCACCCCTTGTGTTTGAGGTGCTGCCCCCTGGCAATACCCCTGCAGTTTCAGGGTCTCCCCACCCAGGGGAACCCCCACCCCCTATCCCAACCTCACCTCAGTCATAGGCTACTGCCAGTCACCAACTTGCCCCCACGCCCTGGGGCTGACTGCAGTGTCAGCCACTCAAATGCAAGGTTAGGTCTGGACCTGCTGGCTCTTTCTGCAACCCAGTGCTTCTATGGAGCCTTGGACAAGGCCCTGCAGCATGAGGAGTTGCCTTCCTGAAGCTCCACAGCCCCTCTGGCCTTTCCCCAGCCCTGCCTCACTCTCGGCACCCTGAGCTTCCGAACAGTCAGACCCCTCTCTCTGAAGAGAAAGAGAAACTGTCTGTGCTCCTGACTCAAAGCCTTTTTATGGGGGTTGGATGTGGTCTGTTTGGGGCGTGGCTCCCAGTTGTGGCTGTTTCCTCAATTCGCCAACGCTTGCTGCTTTCCTAGTAGCAGCCCTCTCGCTGTCTGAGCCCTCTCCAAGGGCTGCTTTCAAGCCCTTCAGGGCAGGAGCGGGTGACCACCCCGCTACAGGGACTGTTATTTAATCCTTCACATAACACAAGAACCAGGGGTCACCCAATTAAATTAATAGGGAGAAGGTTTAAAACAAACAGAAGGAAGTACTTCTCACAATGCACAGTAAACCTGTGCAACTCATTGCCAGGAGATGTTGTGAACGCCAAAAGTATAACAGAATTCAAAAAAGAATTAGGTAAGTTTATGGAGGATAGATCCATCAGTGGCTATTACCCAAGATGGTCAGGGATGCAATCGCATGCTCTGGGTATCATTCAGTCTGATGGCCAGATGCTGGGACTGGATGACAGGGTGGATTACTCAATAATTGACCTGATCTGTTCATTCCCTATGAAGCATCTGGCAGGATTTGGAAGACAGGATACTGGGCTAGATGGACCATGGGTCTGACACAGGATGACCATTCTTATGTTCTTCTATAAAAATTCATTTGAAACACACGTATATTGACATGTACAACACATCTGTGTGAATTTTAAATGATTTAACAAAATGAAGCCAGTTTTTACTTCTGGCAGATATACTGGCATGGATGAGTCACACTTGAGACGGTTTTGACTCTGACAAGGTTGTGATAATTTTGAACCAGTTAGGCTGTGACAATTGGATTGAGGTTTTTTTAAAAAATAATCAAAATATACATTGATGTTTACTTTGTGCCTAATCTGCAACAACCATTTGGCAAACCCCAAAACATTAAAGTTGTAACTCTAGTGCTAACACCTGACTGATTGACAGCACAGATTAGGGTGACCAGATGTCCCAATTTTATAGGGACAGTCATGATATTTGAGGCTTTTTCTTATATAGGCTCCTATTACCCCCCACCCCCATCCCAATTTTTCACACTTGCTGTCTAGTCACCCTAGCACAGACACATGTGCACAGGCACTGACAGATCAATGTCACATTCCCCACTCATCCCCACTAGCACAAACACAGATTGGCAGACCGAGGTGGTGGCAGCAGCAGATTCTGACATTTCCGGAGGGCAGCTTAATTAACATTTTGAAATTAACAGCACAATATGACTAGCAAGCATGAAAACAAGAATAATTGGGTTATTTAAAGCAGAAATCTTATGAAAAGGAAAACTGTTTCGAATGTTAGAATTAACAGAAACTTTAAATAAAACAATCTACCGATACTGATACTATGTGTTTGGCTGACATATCATCAAGTGAAATTACAGGGTCAAATGCATCTTTGGTGTAATTCCAATGACTTAGCTGACAGGTAATTGCTTAGCCCATTATGTCATTAATACCTCTGGTAATTGGAACACAGGATTAAGTCGAGAAAAAAGGAAGACTTTATCACTAATGCCCCAATTGACAAAGACTAACTCATGTGCTTAACTTTGATCTCTAGGAGTTGTCTCATTTAAGTCAATGGAACTGTTCACAGGAGATGATCCAAAGCCCACTGTACTCAACAGGAAGAATTTCAATGGCCTTATAATCAGGTCCAAAATGTATAAAGTTAATTAAAAAAAACCTCTTTGCAGGATCGGGGCTTAACATTTTTCAGTTTCCCTAGCTATGCAATACATTTAGTTAAATCACTACGTAGTTACAAGAAAATATGCATCCCTACCCCAGGTAAAGATCCATGGGACTACAACACAGGTCTGCAGAGCCCAGGACAGCTGACATTCCCGCATTGCCACCAGGAGGCCATGCAGCACTGCATCCAAGGAGCACTGTTGAGATTAGGTGCCACACGACTACCACTCAAGGTATCCAGAGCAACAGCACCCTCTGGCCTTCCGATTGGCCCATGCTCACTATTTAACCATGGAGAGTGCCCCAGGAAATTAACTTGGTAACCATGCTGACCTCTGGCTTGCTGTGACCTCAGACCTCATCTTGCTTATTGATCTCCAGCTTCTGACCCCAGCCTGACTCTGACCTTGCTTCCTGATTCCAGCCTGGTAACTGCCTCTCATGTGCGGTCTCTGACCCCAGCCTGACTCTTATCTGTTGACCCTGGCTCTAGAGATTACTCTGACCCCCTGCTTACTGACTACCGCCTTGTGACCACCCTTTACTTGTGGACACCAGCCCAGCTGTGCCTACTAGGCCAGACTGCCTACGCCCCAGTCCCTTAAAACCTAAAACAATATTCAGCTCCTCATTATTATTTATATAGCAAGAGTGTGCTAGCTGTTTTAATGACAGGTACAACTATGGTCATGGCCCCAAAGAACTTACAATCTAAACAGATAATGTGTAAACACAGGAGAAGTATCAATTTACAGCAGTGTCACTGATCACTGAAGTTTAGTGCAAGTCAAATTTATTCCAAATTTATTATCCTAACAAGAGATTTGATATTTTCTCATAATTAAAGCCATGTTTTGAAGATGTCCTTTTCCTAATCTAGTTGAAACAAAGGCAAAAAGACTAATCATAAAACTTACATTTTTCTCAGTATCCTTATTAGAATATTCATCTTCTCCTTGAACTCAGGAGATTCACGCCACACCTTCTTGGGATTTTTGATTTTTTTAACGTAAATACCTATATCGTGAGACGTTTTGTCTACTTTACTTCCATCCATTGAATCACTGGACAGTACCCTAAAACACAGGAAATACAGTTCTATAGGAACACAACAGTGTACATGGCACTCCACTTAGAACATTACACTTACATGCTAAGTTGTTGGATGCCTTAGTACAGAGGTCTCCAAACTGTGGGGCATGCCTCCCTAGGGGTGCATGGAGTAACAGCCAGAGGGGCGTGGTGAGGCCCAGGCCAGCTCCCATGAAGGACAGGGAGGGAGTGCCACCCACCTCTCTCTACCCCCAGCTCTGCTCCATTCCCATCCCCAGCTGTGTCCCCGGCTCCCAGTCTTGTGCCTGGCCCGGTCCCCAGCCTCAGTGCAGCTCCAATTCTGACACCCTCCAGCCTCTGCCACTAGCCGTGGCTCCATTCCCAGCCCCAGGCCGAGGCTAGGGGTTAGGCCAGGAGTAGAGCTGCACCTGACCATGGGCCTGGCTGCCAGCCCCCACTGCAGCTCAGCTGCAGCCCACTCCTGGCCATTCCCTGAGCTTCAGCCCCCGGCCACAGCCCTGCACACAGCCCCACCCCACCCCCAGCTGCTTCTCCATTGCCCATCTGCATCCCTCTTCTCCCCTCCCCCCCTCCCCCAGCTGTGTCCCTGCTCCTGGGGAGGGACGCTACCCTCAAACGTTTGGGGAACGGGCCTTACTTGGAGAGCAGAGACATGATTGCATCCCCCCAACTAAGTAGTGGTTTGTGGTGGTCTAAAATGTTTAGATGAGTAGGTTTTTTATATTCTAATTGTTTTAATCACGTATGAATGGTCATCAGTGGGTTTAATCTGATGAGATTTAAAAATTTGCATTATAGGACTGACACTGAAAATACAATGTACAATATAATGCCGTCTATTTTCATTGTGATTCACCCCCACTGGTAGAAATCACATTACTAAAAAACAGATATGATATGTTACAGGGGTAGGCAACCTATGGCATGCATGCCAAAGCTGGCACACATCAGATTTTCAGAGGCACTCAGACTGCCTGGGTCCTGGCCACTGGTCCGAGGGGCTCTGCATTTTAATTTAGTTTTAAATGAAGCATCTTAAATATTTTAAAAACCTTATTTACTTTACATACAACAATAGTTTAGTTATATATTACAGACTTCTAGAAAGAGACCTTCTAAAAACAGTAAAATGTATTACTGGTGCACAGAACCTTAAATTAGAGCGAGTAAGTGAAGATTCGGCACACCACTTCTGAAAGGTTGCCGACCTCTGGTATGTTATCTAGCTTTCTTTTTCCAGTGAATACAACATGCATCTACAAAAGACACTTCAGAAGTTTTACTTTTAAATCTCTTAAAAGACAACCAAATGTTAATCTCAGATATATAGTGTACCTTCCATGGACAGGTACTGATCACAAGTCTGATCAGTCTGTAATAAGTAGATTTGGGAGATTTTATTAGGATTCTACTCTACCAAGCAGAAATGTGGCCTTCTAAGGCTGTAGTAAACCCAATAACCAGCACAACTGGAAAAGGGAACAAAAACACTATGTAGATCCAATAGCTTAAGCCAAAGCTTGGGGATGGGGACCCCTGTGGGCTGTAGTAGCAGGCATGGTTGCTACTACAGCCCATAGGCAACAGTAGTGTCTGTAAAAACAATCAGGAGTCCTTGTGGCACCTTAGAGACTAACACATTTACTTGAGTATAAGTTTTTGCAGGCTAGAACCCACTTCAGATGCATGGAGTGAAAAATACAGGAGCAGGTATAAATACATGAAACTTGTTTTACCAAGTGTGAGGTCAGTCTAATGAGATAAATCAATTAACAGCAGGATACTAAGGGAGGAAAAATAACTTTTGAAGTGGTAAGAGTGGCCCATTACAGCTGAGGAAGTGGGTTCTAGCCCACAAAAGCTTATGCCCAAATAAATGTTGTGGTAAACGTCTGTCCCAAATCTGGACCTTAGCGTCCAAAATCTGGGTGCTTACTATGATTCCCCCCAAGCTGGTACCTGCTTGGATCTTATCTCGCTGCCACCAGATAGGATTCTGGCTCCTATCAGCCCCCAAGTCGCCCCAACTTATCCCTGGGGGACCCCACAAGACCCAGAGCCCCCTGGTGTCCCTCTTGTCACTGCGCTGCTGTCACCTCCTGGCCTGGTGTTGCATGAAACAACTGTCTGCTGTTGCTCTGACGGAGGGAAGGGCAACTGACCACATGGCTTACAGGGAATTGTAATCAACAAAAGGGGTGGCTTTGCATCAAGGAGAAACACAAACAACTGTCACTCAGAATGGCCCCCTCAAGGACTGAACTCAAAACCCTGGGTTTAGCAGGTCACTGATTTCACAAAACAAATCGGGTCAATTTTTTGTTTTGATCCATCTATCTTTTAAACCTTAGGCTGGCAGCAGGTTGTGCAGTATGACTGCAAGCCATCATCCTCTCCTGGGTGCTTGGCAGAAGATGCTGCATTATGATTGCTAGCCATCATCATCTCCTGAAAGCTCGCCAGAAGACGGTGCAGTATGAGTGCTAGCCATCGTCATCTCCTGATGCTTCACAGAAGATGGGAANCTCCGGCACAGAAATTCCTCTCCCCTTTGCCTCACTAGGAAAAGAAACTCCCACAAGTTTTAAAAAGAAAACTTTATATAAAAAGAAAGAACTTACATATAACTAAAACTCTGCATTAAGAAACTCAATACAGGGATATGGCTTATAAGAAAATAGGAATAAACAGTCTGATTTAAAAGATAGCCCAATTAAACCAGTCCAGCAAAATCAACACACTTGTAAATACAACACAAAGCATATAACAGCCTATTTGCCTTGTTGCCTTTGTACTCACACTTTGTAGTAGAATGTTAGAAAGAAATTGGATTTAGCAGAAAAGCTGTTTCCTCCATAGCCGGGAGAAACAAAAGACCCCGAGTTCCTTTCCCTCCCAGACTTTAAAAAAAAATCCAGTTCTCTGATTGGTCCTCCGGTCAGGTGCTTGATTCCCCCCATCCACCCCTTACAGGTAAAAGAAAATTAACCCTTACCTATCTACTTATGACAAATGTGTTAGTCTCTAAGGTGCCACAGGGACTCCTCATTGTTTTTGCTGATACAGACAAACAGGGCTGCCACTCTGAAACCTGAGTGGTGTCTGTGGAACTCATAGGGAAGGATTCTGATCCTATGCAGCAATGCTGCATGAGACCCATTCAGTCAGGCTTGGTGTAGCACTCCTGAATTTACCACTTAATATTTCACATATTTAATTTTCAAGGGTTTATTTTTTAAAAAGGCCTAAAAAAATAACCTTCCCCTTACTCCAAGTCTCATACTCTAAACATTAAACAGGCTGCCCCATTAGGAAACTAGGAATTGTGATGAGTAGGTACATTAAGTGACTCTGAATGGCTTCTTAAAACAAAGTGTTATTTATTTTCCATAGGAACATAGCATTCAGAGAGAAGGGTTTAAACAGAAAGCCAACACGCATAGGTCTCACTTAAAATTTAGCTTTCCTTAAGATATATGCAGGTACCAATTTAACCCAAAGTACCCCCACCTCTGCATACTTCCACTACCTCTGTCTTCCTTGAGCTTCAGGGAGTGTTTGTTTAAACCCAAGTAGGCCCTTTGTTTTCTATGACTGCAAGCTAGGACGTCCTTCCCTTGCCAGACTTGTCTGGTGATCATACCAGGGGTTAGAGGTAAGTCACCAAAGAGAACTGTCTTGTAAATCTTGGTAGATGGCTGGGTGTCTACAGTCATTGTAGCTCTTTCCTGAGAAGGTGTGAGGTGAGCTCTCACAGGATGTTAGTTCTTTAGCAAACAGCATAATAGATGTACACATAATAGTCATAAAAATCCAGCTGTCTTCCACATTCTTCAGTGTTTGCTTCTAACAGGAAGCAGAGGAGTTCCCAAAAAAGGTGTTCTTTTACATAAAAGAAACTGGTAAGAAAAGAGAAGCACCACCACCAGGCAACAAGAACAGCTCATCTGGAAAAGGACCACTGCATCTTTTCATCACTTCACCTCCAGCTTCTTCCTCAGCTGACCAGCATTACAGTCAACAACAATTTGGGATAAGTGCCAGAACACTTCTCCATCTAATGAAAGATATAATGGGACAATCTAATTGCCCAACACATTTTGCTCTTGTCTAGATTAACCTTGATCTACTGCGGAAGCAGTTATAACTCCCAAGGTTTGTGCCTTCAGAATACAAAGTGACTTATTTATTGGGTTGAAAGAATTCTGTGCAGCAATGTGTTAAGATTAAATCTTAACAAAATCATAATAAAAAGCTTATGATACATATTTAAAATTAACTGATTTATTAGGAAGTGTTATTTAGCAGTTTTGTTAATATTCCCATCAGGCCACTGAAGTTAGAGGATATATCGGTTTACATTTTCCATATTTGCAATTATTTGCATGGCTTCTTGTCTGTTTCCATTTGTGTTCTAGAGATAGATTGTGACAGAGGTAAAATTTACATCTCCCTTGCACCAGTCTAATCTTTGCTTTGAAGATTGATTTCCAATGTGTAAGGATACCTTGAAAATCTGCCAGCAGCTCCCTAGAAACCCTGACATAGGCGATCCTGATGGGATGTGTTAAATACAGCTGGTTGGGAAAATTTTGATGAAACATTCTCTCATTGGAATTTGCTGGTTCATCAAGATTAACTACTCCATGACACCATGTTGATCTCAACAAAATTCTGTAAGAAACCTAAGTTCCTGCCAGCTTGCCAAACCAGATTCTCACCAGCCTGCCTGGCAGGCTGCTAGAGAGCTGGGAGCTTGGAGTCCTGGCTCTCAAGCTCATAGTTCCTCAGCAGTTTGGACTCCCACAGCTTTGAAGTTCCCAGGGACCCTGGTTCTGAAGCAGCCCACCTGATGGGCTTGCTGAGGAATCAAGGCTCCCATGGCCTCTGCTCCAGTGTTAAATAATGGCTTGATCCTGTAGTAATTAAAGTTAAATCAGTGTTAAAACACGCATTTACTGGGAGGAAGACTGGGTCCTAAATACATATTTTTGCTACCCTGGCCCAACCAGGCCCTAGCCAGCATTACTGAGTTTGCGTATATACTAGCTCCTTACACATGCATTCCACAAATGGACTGCCTTGTCCCACCACAGCCTTTTTACTAGTGGGGGTTTGTCTCAGTAGATGTTAGCATAGAACAGTGGTTCTGAACCTGCGACCCAATCAGCACAGAGCTGCAGCCCATGTGACATTCTCAGGGTACAGGTATTAGATGCAGTCCACAGTGGCAAATAGGTTGGGAACCACTGGCATAGGCCCTTGAATGAATTTATCTGTTAAGATTTAGCTAAGTTTCCTGGTTCAAGGACCCATGGGAGAAAAGCCTATGGAAAACTGGAAGTCCAGCTCTGTGTTATCCTGGAGGTCACCAGCTATGACATCAAACCTCTGTAAGCACCTAATAATGCATGCTGTACAGATGTCTCTGAGCTGTAAAAGTCAGATCTGCATCCAAGTTTCCTTAAAAGTTCAGACCCTGATTCAACTCACTGTACATGGAGGGGAAAGTCATGAAGTTTGGATGCTAAGCTTCAAAATTTGATGGTATTTAGGTATGGAGGTTTTATTTGTTCAGGTGCATAGGCCTCATTCTCCACTGCTTTTCCCTTGTATTGTTATTGACAGCTGTGCAAACCGAGTGTAAAGTGCTCCCAAGACAGAGCGGAAACATTTTACACCCACTTTGCACAGGTGGAATTCATGACATAAGCTGTCTGAGTGAAGATTCTTGCCCCATTCTTTTTTACCAACCAGGGTTTATTAGGGCTGTCACGCGATTGAAAAATTTAATTGCAATTAATCACACAATGAATTGCACTGTTAAACAACAATACCATTATTCAAATATCTTGGATGTTTTCTACATTTTCAAATATATTGATTTCAATTACAACACAATACAAAGTGTACAGTGCTCACTTTATTTTTTATTACAAATGTTTGCACTGTAAAAACCAAAAGTAGTATTTTTCAATTCCCCCATTACAAGTATGGTAGTGCAATCTCTATCATAAGGGTTGAATTTACAAATGTAGAATTATGTACAAAAATAACTGCATTCAAAATCAAAACAATGTACAACGTTAGAGCCTACAAGTCCACTCAGTCCTATTTCTTGTTCAGCCAATTGCTCAGACAAACATGTGTGTTCACATATGCGGGAGATAATGCTGCCCACTTCTTGTTTCCAACATCAGCCGAAAGTCAGAACAGGTGTTTGTATGGCACTGTTGTAGCCAGCATTGCAAAATATTTACATGCCAGGTGTGCTAAAGATTCATATGTCCTTTCAGGCTTCAACCACCATTCCAGAGGACACGTATCCATACTTCTGATGGGTTCTGCTCGATCCAAAGCAGTATGGACTGCCACGTGTTCATCTTCATGAAATGCCACCAGCAGAAAGGTTGATTTTATTTTTTGGTGGTACGGGTTCTGTAGTTTCCACATCAGAGTGTTGCTCTTTTAATTCTTCTGAAAGTATGCTCCACAGTCTGTCCTGATCAGATTTTGGAAGGCAATTCAGGTTCTTAAACCTTAGGTCAAGTGCTGTATCTTTAGAAATTTCACACTGATAAGTTCTTTGTCTTTTGTCAAATCTTCAGTGAAAGGTTCTTAAAAATGAACAACATGTGATGGGTCATCATCCAAGACTGCTATAACATGAAATATATAGCAGAATATGTGTAAAACAGAGCAGGAGACATACAACTTTCCCCCCAAGGAGTTCAGTCACAAATTTAATTAACACATTTTTTTTAAATGAGCGTCATCAGCATGGAAGCATGTCCTCTGAAATAGTGGCTGAAGCATGAAGGGACATAAATGTTTAGCATATTGGTATATAAATACCTTGCAGTGCTGGCTACAAGTGCCATGCGAACACCTGTTCTCACTTTCAGGTGACATTGTAAATAATGCTGCCTGCTTCTTATCTCCTGTAAATGTAAACAAACATGTTTGTCTTAGCGATTGGCTGAACATGAAGTAGGAATGAGTGGACTTCTAGGCTCTAAAGTTTTACATTGCACTCCAAAAGAAAACAGTTCTGTAACAAAAAAGTCTACATTTGTAAGTCGCACTTTCAATGTAAAGAGAATGTACAACTGTATTTGTATGAGGTGAAATGAATACTATTTCTTTAATCATTTTTAGAGTGCAAACATTTGTAATAAAAATATAAAGTGAGCAATGTACACTTTGTATGCTGTGTTGTAATAGAAATCAATATATTTGAAAATGTAGAAAAAGATCCACAAATACTTAATGGATTTCAATTGGTATTCTATTCTTTAACAGTGTGATTAAAGCGCTGATTAATTGCAATTAATGTTCTTAATTGTGATTAATTTATTTAGTTAATCATGTGAGTTAATTGCCATCAATCAACAAGCCTGGTATTTATACAGACCACTCTAGAATTAACTCTTTCCTGGTGACAACTCTCTTTTCTAACATGCAGGTGGCTATATGTTGTATCATATTCAAAACATGTTTGGGAAACATGACAGGCTCGAAAACAAGAAGAGTTTTAATCCTCAGATTTCTATTCTTTCTACATTTACATCTTGATTCTGGCTATGACTCTATGCAAATCAAAGTTGAACTTGTGCTCCTTCATCTTTCCGTTTATTGTTATTTAATATTTATGTTCTAACAGTGGCCAGAGGGCTCAATCAAGATTAATTGCTCTGCATAAAATGACATCAGAACACACTTTACATACCCCAAAGAGCTTATTGTGTAAAATTTGCTAGAACTGGGAAGAGAGAGGCCCATATTCTAACCACTGATGTATACATTAGAGTGCATTTTCTGTTCTCAAGTATAACTGATAGACAATAGGAACACAGGTTCACAGATACACTTGAAAAGACCCTTATTCACATATGTTAACTCATTTTACTATTATCCTAAAGAACAAAAGGATACTACATAGTTCCTGGAAGTCTCCTTTTTACCCAGATTTGTGTATTTTTAAATCACTATCTAACTTTAAAACTACATACTTTATATTACTAAAAATACTCTGAGCAACACCTTAAAAGCTAATGAGAACACCAGAGTTGTAGTTTTATTTTATTAACAACTCTTACTGAATTAAAATTTTCAAAAAAAGGGAGTATTTAAAAGTCACTGTTTCTTTGCCAACCCATGGGAAATAGCAAATCAGAGCAACAGACACGGGGGGAAGGGGGGTTAAATCAGACCTCATGATTAAACTCAGAAATAGATCAAAGGGGGACTATTTAAAATATTCAGGTACAGAGATAGAGAGAAATTCATTCTGGAATAGCTCAGTGTGTATTAAAATGACCAGGGCACTGTCAATTAGCATGAAAAATAAAGCAGATGAATAAGACAAAAGGGTAACTGTCTGAATTTAATTAGGAGATCTGATTTAACATCCTGTAACATTGTCTATTTCACTACCTCCTGCTGTTTTGTATCAGCTGATTAAGGACTTGTCTACATGGTCAGGTAATGCACCCTATGGGGGTGTGATTTCTGAAGCACACTATCATGTTGCACATTAATAGGTCCATGCAGACTCTGCTGATGCACTTTAACGTGTAGTTTCAAACAGCACTGCATTAAAGCACACTAGGGACATTTTAGTGCACACCAGAAAGGTCTGCATGGACCGCTTAACAGCACATTAGTGTGCTTTAGAAATCACATCCCTGTAGTGTGCATTACTCCACCGTGCCAACAAGCCCTCAGAAAGAGTGACACTTGAAGGCTTGCCCATTTCATTTTTCTCTTTAGTTGATCCAATGCCTACAAATTCTTGTGACTGCCCTGCTGTGAAATCCTGCACCAATATATTCATTGTTGACTCCCTACCCCTTCTTTATTTATTGACTATTTATGCCCCTTGTTTTATTCTACAGCTTTTCTAGCTATAGGCTATGTCTGAACTCTCTGTAGTTGGGCTAGAACATTTGGGGTCACTTGAGAAACAAATCCACTCGCACAATATTCTATATACATAATTGGCATTTTTTTGCTTTAATACGATGTCCTATATTTCTGAAACAACATCTGCATCAAGTGATGCAAAAATTACAGAGTAAGATGTACATATGAATAAAGAGTGGAGTAAAAAAAACCCAGCCAGCCCAAATGGAAATGACAACAGCCCCAGACACATGTACCTTGTTCTTTTAAATTAGAGGCTTACTTCAGTTCTGGGGCAAAGTCACTGAATTTAGGAAAGTTACACCAGGACCAAATTTCGCCCTGAATGTATGTCTCTCAGAGAAGCTTAGGGCTTGTCTACATGGGGAAATATACCACTATAACTATGGCAGTGTAATTATGCCACTATAACTACCTATGCAGCCACTCCTTCTGGTTTAGCTTGCACTACTTCCAGGGCAACATTAGCCAAACAGGTAAAAGGCAGTCTTATTCCAGAATAAAGAATATCTACAGTAGGGGCCAAATTTGGTGTTGGTGTAAATTGGGTGCAACCTTCTTATATTCTGTTATTTTGCATCACTATTAGTAGTATAACTATACCACTACAGTTATTCCAGTAAATTTTCCCATTCAGGCAAGTCCTGAGAACACCTATCAGGGCCGGCGCTACCATTTAGGCAGCCTAGGCAATCGCCTAGGGCGCCAGGATTGAGGGGGCGGCATTTTGCCGAGGGGGCGGCAGGCGGCTCCGGTGGACCTCCCGCAGGCATGCCTGCGGCAGCTCCACCAAAGTCACGGACCAACGGACCCTCCGCAGCAATGTCTGCGGCAGCTCCACCGGAGCCGCGGGATCAGCGTGGGGGGCGGCGAAATGGCCGTGCGTCTAGGGCGCGAGAAACCCTGGTGCCGGTCCTGACACCTATAATTACCATGCTTAACACAATAATGTCCTGGTCCATAAATGGTGCTCCCAGGTGACACCAGAATAATAATGATAATCATTAACATTTCATTTATTTCTGTTGGCTGAGATATACAAGGGTTTAAAATGAATCAAAGATGTGTGGTTAAATCCCTTACACAGCTTTGAAAGTCACTACCATTATGCCTTCAATCCAAAGTAGTGGGGAAGGACACAGCAATTAAACAAAAACAGTAATTATCACTAATAAAAATCAAACAAGTCAGCAGGTGTGTCTGAGTATTCCTAATAAAGAATATATTAACTGAATTTGGCCCTTTCTGTTTGTAAATTGTCCATGAACAGATTTTTAAGAACAGGTACATTATTCAGAACTATTTGGTATGAACATAATTCATAAATAATCCATGGGCCTGAAGTATTACAGCAAGTGAGTCTTTGTGTTTCTGATATTAGGGATTAGCTGTTCAGCTAGTATGACTGGTTTAGTAATTCATACGATCCTGTTGCCATCCCATCACTGGCTGACTCAGAAGTGATGTCTCAACAACATACTGGGACTTTAAATTGTTTGCATTCTGTCCCCGAGAATCAAAGAATCAGAGAAAAACCACCATCCTAGATAATTTAATTTTTGTACTTTAAACCTTTTCCTTCTTTCTGTGCCAAAACACAGAACATTATATTTTGTCCATGTACATAGAGCCCAGATTTAAAAATACCATGGGTTTCTTCCTTCTGCCTGAAAGAGAAACAACCTATGCAAAAAAAACTTCTGACGTGCTGGTCAGGTGTATTGAACAGGGCTTTGATCCAAACCCCAGGCTGGGTTCATTGTACTTCAAGTACAGCAGCAGAAGAAAAGAGGCAGCTTTGGATTAGTATCCCAACAGAACAGACTGCAAGATGAGGGTGCAATCAGCTCCAGAAGGCTGAAACTGGAGCCACAGAGCTGGCCAAATAATACCTTGTAGTGCAGAACACAGTTCCTGTGTCTGCCAGTACAGACCTTTTACTGTACTGGCAACTCACGTGTATGCAGCTTTATAAGACGTAGGCCTGATCTACACTAAAGAGTTAGGTCGACATAAGTCACATTTCTTGAACCTAGTTATGCATATGTCTAGGCTCAAATTTGTTTCTGGGTTGTAAGGACCCCATTACGTCCACACAGTAAAATCACCTCCCCTAAGAGTACTGAAACATGCTCAACCTACTGAGGTTGATGCAGTATGAGTCTAGATGCAGTGTGAGCTATGTCAATGCTAACAGTCTGCCAGCAGCTATCCCACAATGCCCAGTGACCACTCTGATCACAATTATGAACACTGCCCAGGGGTCATGGAGACCAGAAGCCACAGATCCTCTTTGTAACCTCCCACATATTTCTGAAATGTCTTTTACTGATTCCTTAGTTTGGCAAGCAAGCCTAGCAGCTCTCCCTTGTGCGCAACTGCCCAACTGACCCCACCAGCACCAGACACATTCTGGCCTGGAGTAGACAGACGGTATTGGATCTCCTGGGAGATGCACCAGAACATAATGGGGCTTCTCAGACAGCAATCACAGAGTCTGCAGACTCTTATTGACCTACAGATCCAACAATCATGAGTTCACCTCCCTTTACAGTGAATGGAGAACTCTAATTTCGCAGGTTCCTACACCACTGTGATCCTAAGAGTATCCCTGTGCCAAAAGGTATTTAGCAGTGAGCTTCAGCTGGTCTCACCAACTCAGTGTACCCCAACTCTCTATTGTTATAATCTGTATCTAAAAGTTTTGATGTAATGTCATCGGAAAACTAGTCACTCACTGATCATTAATATTCTTGAGGAATATATGTACAGTCAGCTCACAAAGGATTATGCAGATGTGCTGAAATCCTAACTAAAGTGTTATTATCAGCCTCCTTGCCCCAGCCCCCAATATGTCTTCTTTAAAGAAGTTTTCTCCAAGCAAAGGAAGAGACCAGCCCTTCAGACCAGGTGTGCCAAAAGTCAGTTATTCATTTGTAACGGAGGTTGCAGGAAGACATCATTTGCACTGTAAAAATCATCAGCAGAGAAGACACGATGGAGTCTACACCAGATAGTGTGGCATCCACATCCAGCAGGGAAAAGGAACTTTATCCATGGTACATTCCAGAAGAACACATTGGAATGGTTTACTGGACTATAAAGAGAAGGGGAGCACACCCCTAAGTTATCTTTCACTTGAAGAGACAAGGAAAACCAATGCCTATAAATCCCTGGGGATCCTGACTAAAAGCTAGTCAGCCATTGCTGGAAATGGAAAATTGTTCAAGATATTTTCTTCACCAAAGACTGGTTAAGTTAGGTCTTAGCCATTAGAAAGTATATTTTTACTTGTGTGAAACCTTTCTACCTTTATCCTTTATACTTCAACTCACTTAAAGCCTCTCTATTTTTAAACTTGTTCTACTTTTTATCTAAGCCAACCCAGTGTTTTAATTGAACTGAAGTGATTGTTAGCTCCAGTCAACATAAGTTGTTGTTTCTGTCTCTTTAAAGGGCTGCAAATTTAATATAGTCTGTGAATATACATTGATAGAGGCTATATACTGCGGACACACACCTCTGTTAAGTTCAGGGGCTGGCATTGATTGTTACCTGCTAGGCAAGGTTTGGGCTGGGAGAGCCCTGAGGAGTTTCCCAGTAAGGCAGACAAGCTGGTGTGTCAGGGAGTTGTCACATAGCTCAGCTACAACAAAGCTCCTATATACTGAGGCTGATGGGGTAGCACAGTGCCTTACAGCTCTGGGTACCCCAGCAGCTTGTCACAACCCCACAACATTCCATGTAGCATCATGAGCCGCATCCCTACCTCTACTAGTCCACATGGGGAGTGGGATGGGGGGAGGCAGAAGGGAGACAGTAAAGCAACCACAGCTTCATGCACACTGACCTGTGAGAGCCACAGCTGGTGTATGTTAAGCCAAAAGGGACAGGAATGTTTTCTACCTTTCTAATTTTAAAGTTCTGTTCACTTATTTTAGAAGGGCGAGGGTGTATTGTATTGCTTTTTTTATTTGCTTATTGTTGTGCTGTTTTTGGTACGATACATTTTTATTTTTTGAAAATGAATTCATCTTTATTACTTCACAGTATATACTGGAGAATGCCAAGCACCACTCAAAGCACCCACTACTTGTAATTATATAGGACTACAAAACTCATATTCAGTGAAACACAAAGAATAACTATAAACATACAGCAAGCACCACCTAATTCATACATTCAATAAAAAAAACATTCATATAACAGCATGGCACCCTCCTTTCATGCACACCCCCTTCTGGTCAGCGGTGTCTGCAGCCTTTAAGACAGTCCCAGCCCTGGTATTGGGCCATACCCTCAGGGCTTTCTCCCTGAAGGCAATGGTTTCACCCTCTGGGTCTGTTCCAGCCCCAACTGAGCCTCTTGGCAGCTCAGTCCCCTTCTGGGGGGACTTACTGCTGTCCAATTGTAGGCCCTTCCTCAGGGCCTGTGGAGAGTGCCTGGACCTACCCACTACTCCAAGTGCCAGCCCAAGGACCCTAAGAATAGCAGCCACACATTATCATGGCCCTTTAGCAAAACTGCCTTCAGTTCCCTGAGCCACCTCCCCACAGCCCCAACCTTCACCAATGCCTTACGCTTATCTCACAGCTCTTCTAATTTCAGGACCAGCAGCCAGCCAAGAGCTCTTCCATACTCCCCAATTCCCTACTAGCACTAAGCTACTCACTAGCCTGCAAGTTCCTTTGGCCAGCCAGGCATACCATCTGCACTCCTCTACCTCCAGCAAGAAACTGCCTCTTTTTGGTGCTGCAGCTCCTTTTTATAGGGCCCTCCCGAGTCCTGATTGGCTGCTCCATGCAGCCTCTCTGATTGGCTTCTTTCCCTTCAGCCACTCTAGCCTGCTTGGAGGACCTCTCCACTGTGACTTGCCTGGGAGGAGTGTGGCAGGACCCTAAGGCCTCCAGCAAGGGGCCTCTGGGCCTAGTCCGCCCCATCACACAAGGTAATATTCATAAATGTACACCAAGCACTACACAATTCCTAAGAACCTCCAAATCTTCAGGGGCCTCCAGAGCGTAGTTCACCACATCATATTAATGTGGCTGATCTTTCAAGGCCCCTCACAGTTCCATAGCTCTGCACTGAGCGCTTTTAATGGCCCTTGTGTCTGACTGTTCAAAGTCAGCAGACAGCTGCTTGCCCTCCACTTTTCTGCCTTTGCTTCAAAGATATTATGAATGATACAACAGGCAGCTATAAATGGTATATTTTTCACAGTGAGATCCAATTTTGTCAGTAAACGCCACCTGCGTCCATCCAACCTATTAAAAGCATATTCAACTGTCATTCTGCACCTGTTGAGCCAGTAATTCAATCTGTGATGCTGTCTAGACAATTGGTGTATGGCTTCATGAGCTCGGGGAGCAAGAAGCAGGCTGGATCCCCCAGGATCACTACTGGCATTTCCACACCTCCAATGGTAATCCATCAGCTGGGAAAGAATGTCCCTGCTCGCAGTTTTCTCAACAGTCCTGTATTCTTGAAGTTCTGTGCATCAGGCACTTTCCTGACCAGCCCACACTGACATTAATGAAGTGACCCTGATGATCCACCAATGTTTGCATAACCATAGAATGACAGCCCTTTCTACTGATACACTCTACAGCAAGATGGGCTGATGCCAATATAGGGATGTGCATGCTTTCTATCGCCGCATTACATTTTTCCAACCCCATTGCTGCAGATTCATCCACTATGTCCTGCACATTGCTGAGAGTCACAGTTCTGGGTAAAGAGCAACAAAGAGTCCTGTGGCACCTTATAGACTAACAGACGTATTGGAGCATAAGCTTTTGTGGGTGAATACTCACTTTATCAGACCCACTTCGTCAGTGGGAGACATTTAATGGCTCTGTACACTTGCATAACAACTGTGAATTTTCCAACTCCAGAATGATTTACCACTGGTCGGTAGCAATCCAGCATGGTAAGCTTCCTGGGTGCAATCACCACTTGCATCTCTACTATCAATGCAGCTCACATTTTGATGTCCCTGTTCTGGAGCACTGGGGTGAGCGTGGCACACAGATCCAGGAAGGTAACCTTTAGCATCCTAAAGTTCTGTACCACCGCTCCTCATCCCAAACCTGCATTATGATGCAATCCCACCACAGTGCTCATTTCTCAGGCCCAGAAGTGGTGTTCCACCATTTGCAACTACTCCATAAACACCACCAATAACCTTGACTTTTTTCATTATGTTCCTTAGCAAACTGTCTTCAAAGGGATCATTATGTCCCCAGGATTGCAGTACTGACCGTGGGCCTGCAAATACAAAAGGACGATACACCCTGTATTTGCAATGTTCATGAGAACAACACAGAGTTCTGTAGCCTCCATGCTTCTATCAGTGATGGGAGACAACAAAAAATTCCACACAGTTTTGTGGGATGAAAAAAAAAAGACATGAAAATTATGGGATATAAACAACTATGGGATGGAGAAAGCTGCATGACAGGAACTTGGCCCTTTGCTCCCAGTCATCCCTGAGTGATTTGTTTCTACCTCACAATGCATTACAAAAATTTCCTAGAAGGCAGTGCACCAGACAGAGACAAGTGGCACACTGGGTGCACCACACTATGTATTGACTCAAGTGCTTCTGGTGCGTACACTCAGTGCCAATGCAAGCAGCCAAGTATGCACACACGAGTGGTATATTAACTGCAGCAACTTTATGCCAATGTAATTTTGTTGACCAAAGTTTGTAGTGTAGACATTGCCCCCTGTTGTCCCTGATTCTCCCAGGAGTTCACTCCAAGCATCACTCATGCATATAATTTACTATCCACAGGCAATACAGAGAAGTTTGCCTTCTTCAAAATGAATGAACACTTGCTTCCATGACAGAGCACATGTCTCCTGGTAACAGGGAAAGAAAAGGACATGGACAAGGAGGATAAAGTGGAGAGATACTTAGTAGTAATAATAACTTAACATACCATGATGATGTAATCCACAGAAAAATATTTGCCCCTGGTGGTCCTATATAAACAATGCCATCTTTCTGGATACTGCTTCCCTAGAACATATTTCAAATCATTTGACACAAAGGCGATGAGGAAATAGAGAAGGCAAAAAAGGACAAGCCAACACACATTAGCTTGGACTGCACTAGCACCTAATGGGACCTGATCTCTGATTGGGGCCCTGAGACACTACAGTAGCACAAATAAACATCACCTTTAGCTTGTGTTTTATATATTTTTCAATATATATGATCTGCCATGGGAAACCTCTGTGTATTCCTCTAAACATTTGCACACTGCAGTGGAAAAGGGAAGTCTATTTGCCTACTGTGAATGTCACAATATTACATTAGCACCGCTGCTACGGTGAGATATAATCATAAGAAAAGAAAGCTGTGATGCCCTGTGTATGTGGTAAGAGTGGTTCTGATGCTGCTACTAGAAAGAATGATTCTTTAATTTATGAGTCTCAAGTTAACAGTTTGTCCCTTTGGCACTGCTGCCTAGCTTGCATGTTTCTATGTGTCTGACACTCTATATACATGATGAAGAAAGCAGCACTGATTAATCAACCTTTAATATCCTATTCTTGGGACCAGAACTGCAGGAAACAAGCCCTGTTCATAAGGTGCTTTTTCATGGAGACCCTTACCACTGGAAAGAAAGTAAATGGGTCTGAAATTCTAAAAGGCACAAAAGCTCAAGAAGCAATTTTGCAAAGAATCAAAAAAAACAGTTCTCAGAATCCACTTTCTCTGAGTTGTCAGCTAAATTAAGCTTGATACTGTTGTCTTTATTTCTTAACAAATTCTTGTGCTTGTACAGAATCATATTATCCCAAGGAAAAAACTGCATCACACTGAAGGATTGTTTGAAACCCCTTTTTTTCTATCTAGTGCTGAAGCACCTTTTCAACTCTTGCAAAGCAGTTCAAGGCTTCTTGTTACTGTTACTTCTAGATCTAATAAGATAGCCTCCCGACACCCAGTGTGAGCAGCTTACTGGAGCATTGGCTATATTCCGTCTTTAGTATCTTTGAAAAAGAGTTTGGCTTGATTAAGTAGACTTTATTTGGAGAAAGTGTAGTCTCCTAGAGCTTTTCCATTTAGTGCACATATACCCCTCCAAGAAAACTAAAAGGAAAGGGAATTTCAGAAAAAAACGGACAAATGGCAATCCTGAATCAAGCAATAAACTCAATCACACGTGCATGTGTGCCTCTTCCCCTATTCCTCACACTCTGCTGTTAATACATGTATATAATCTTATTAGCTAACTGCATTCATCTTTAATTCAGTTGTCAGCAAAATTATCCTGCATATATAGGGATATTTTTATAGGCCATTCAAAATAAATTTTAAAATGAGGTTTTAAAGATGAAAGCTTTTGCTGCAAAAATGTTTTTCTTCCATTTGAAGGTTGGACAAAACTACCACTTTGCTGATCTGTATTTTTTTCTTTTAAGAAGAAAAAAAGCCCTGAGTGCTGTAATTTATTGAATGTCTCCCTGAAAGCAAAGAGATTGACTTTCTGCCTAAGACTGCCAAGAATTCCTGTCACTGTATACACTAGCCTAGATTAAATTTTAAATAATAAATTCCCATGAAAGAGAGGTCATACTGTCATATAATCATTTTCCTCTAAGAGATTTCTGTTTGCTAAAGTATATTGACTGAGGTGATTGCTGGTAAATATATAATATAGCCTGAGTACCCTCTAGGAGTTGAAAGTGAAAACAATCGACAATACTATGTTTCTTTACCATGTGCTAATATATTGCATTTTAACACATAAAAACATGAACTTTACAAACTCTGTGTTACTTTAACTGGCAACACTCAGAACATTCTGACTTAAGGCAACTACTCTTTCTTTAAATTCATGCTTCAGAGGCTTGATATTGCTCAATATAGGTCACGCACAGTTTGGAAAAGCTGTTGGGAGGACATATGGCAATTTTCATGGCTTTTGCTGGTTCCATTACAAGCTTAACCTTTGATTGTAATCTCCGATATGGTGGGCAAAACTAAAAAAATCCTCTCCTCCACCATTTTGGACAATTTCAATCAGTTAAAGAGATTATTTATATGTATGCTGCTCTGGGATTGACAGAATTACCTCTGAAACTGATAGAAACTGTCAAAGAATGGAGACGAAAAATCTCTAAAAATAACACCTGTGTAGCATTTAACTCCTGGAGCTTCACTCCCTAACAAATAATAGGCAGAACTCCCCAGGTTCTTTGGTCCCTAAAGGCAGTGATAGAAGGTAGGAGAGCAAGACAGTCTCCATCCACCCTCACTGCTGGCTGGCCCACCCTGGAACTTACCTACCACCCATGGAACCTTCTAGCCACTTTCTTCAAGACTGCAGTCAGCAGGAGAGCTTGCTGCACACACTGCACCTCATCACTGGTGTTCTGGCTCTGCACCCTTTGGGCATCTATATGGCTTTGGGTACCTTGATATGTGCTTCCACATACCAGGCAGGTCTAGTCTTTTCCATTTGTTTTTATTTGCCAATGGGGTGAACCTCATTCTCTGTCTTAGAGTTTTCTTTACCTCCCATCACCATAGCATCAATGCGCTTCCCAGATAAATTAGATCTGCATAACAGAGCCCCTAGCAGACTTCATGAGTCTTTTGCTCTTCTCCTTTCCCTGGAGATTCTGTTTCAGATACAAATCTTCCCTTTTCTTCTTACGGTTCCAGTAGCAAAAGCCCTTTCAAAGAGGAAAATTTGCAGATTCTTCCAAAAGGTGACAAAGGTTCTAGATTACTCCAACCTCTTCTAGAAGTTTGTTTTAGAGCTGAAGTCACTTTTCAGAAAACATTTCACCCTGGCTCTCATGAGGTGCCTTGTCTCAAAGGATCACAGATATCCTGGTGGTCTCAATAACTCTGTAGTTCTGCCACAGTGGCTGCTGTAGCGTCTCTGTACATGGCCTATGGGCTCTCTACACAGGTGATATTTCTAGCATGCAAGGGGGAGTTTGCACCTATCCTATAGCCACTATGCACCAATGCGGCTGATGCAGAAAGGCCAGAGGGCAATCATGAATCTAGCCTGATATCTTCAAAAGAGCAGAGTTTAAAGGTAAATAATTTTCTCTTTGATGTTTCTCACATTACACAGATGCATACATCACAACCTGCTCTTGACAATGCTAGAAATACCAGCATTCAGTCTGACAAATTTGTCTTCTCTGTTGCTACTGCCGGAGGTTAATCAATCACACAGGTCTCCTCTCTCCAATACAAATTGGTAGATCGCTTAGAACATGGAAGAGCTAGGTTCAATTCCCTCTTCTGCTATGGACTTCCTGTGTGAATTTGGGCAAGTCTGCTTTGCTTTTCTGTGCCACAGTTCCCCACCTATAAAATGGGAATGGTAACACTTTCCTACCTCGAGGGGGGAAGGGTATGAGGATAAATACATTAAAAGATTGTGAAGAACTTTGAGATCTATAGGTAAAAAGGGTCATATAAGTATTATTATTCCTTTTGACTCAATTAATGTAGCAGGTATATGGAAATAAGGTCACTTCTTGGCACCTACAATAGGTGAAAAACTAGGAGCAAAAGTCTTATTAAAGTGTATTAATAATATCAAATATCAAGTATTTTTAAAAAGATCTTCTAAACATGAAATTACTTATTGAAACACTGTATTTCAAGAACACATGCCATTCTCTTTATTAATCTCACAGCTGCAATTGCCAGTTCAAGACATTTGTCCCTATCTACAAAGCCAGGTCCTAGCTACACTGGAGACTCAGTAATCACCAAAACAGTTGTTCTTTGACAATGCAGATTACAGAGCCCAGGACAAAATGTGCAAGAGACAGAGGTAAGGCAGTAATGATCGAGGAGGGCCAGCTTTTGGATGAACTCCCAGAAGAGAGTAGACAAATCCAGACTGATCACCCTTAGGGTATGTCTACACCACAAAAAAAAACCCAGCAGCACCGAATCCCGAGCCCATCAGCTGACTCAAGTTGCAGGGCTAAAAATTGCAGTGTAGAAGTTCAGGCTTGAGCTTGAGCCTGGCTTCTGAAACTCAATCCCCTTGCGGGATCTCAGAACCCAGTCTCCAGCCCGACCCATACATCTACACTGCAACTGTAAAGCCCTACAAACTGGAGCCTGAGTCAGCCGACGCAGGTCAGTCACAGGTCTTTTAACGCAGTGTAGATGTCACAATGCAAGAGCTCTTTTTGTGATAAAAGCTTTTCCATCATAACCAGAATGACACTTAAAACCACACTCGCCCTTTCTCCCTCTCTCTCTCTCTCACACATACACACACACACAAAAGAAAAGAAAGGAAAAGAAAACCCCTACCCCAGAAAGAGACTCCCATCACCAGATATGGGAGGAAAGCCGGTAACATTCACTAGGGATTTCGTTTTTCCAGTCTTACACAGAAAGCACTTATATTATAGGGATGGGTGCTAATATAAAACCCTAAGATAAACACACAATTCTAAAGCTACCAGCAGTTCTATGAAAAAAGTGTATTCTAGCAGCTCCAACCATAGACACTCAAGCCATCCAGCTTTCTCCCTACCCCTTCACCCTCCTAAAAATTTGCCTTTTCCCTTAAAGCTGGATCTACTCTTAGGATTCTATGCTTTCTTTGCAAGTCTGGAAGTGGTTATGGATCTTAAAGGGCTGAGAACCTTTGCTTATATCATCCCATATCTTGTCAAATGAGCTACTATGCTAGAGCACACATACACAGTAATGATTTTGCACTCTGCACAGAGCTACGTGCTTGGAGGTCAGGATTAAGTCAGAATATTACAGTACATTCAAATGGTGAACATATATCCAAATTGGGAATTAAAAATATAGAGAGAAAATACATGGAAAATTTGTTACAAAACATACTCATACGAAACAAAAATAAACTCACTCAAATAAGCAGCAGCAAATTATCATCTATAAACAGGGTGCAGATGCACATAGATAAGATCTTACAGTCTAGGTTTAAACAATCATAGAAGGCAATCGCAGATCTCCTCAGAGCCATATGAGGAAGTACAGTAGAAACAGATTCTAAAAAGGCAAAATCCAGGCTGCTGTGTTAAATGTTGTTACTGCAGTGGTCTTTTATTTAATCTAGCAATTACAGTATTAGCCTAGTGTCATAAATGGATAGGTAAGGTAAGGGTTAAGTTTCTTTTACCTGGAAAGGGTAACCAAACACCTGACCAGAGGACCAATCAGAGAACTGGATTGTTTAAAGTCAGGCGGCGGGAATTTGTTGTATACCAGGGGTCTTTTGTTGTTTTCTCGGCTGTGAGTAAACAAGGTTCCTCCTAACTCCATCTTATCTTTTCTTCTAAACATCTGTAAGTACCCAGGAACGCAAAGTAATTCGGCTATTGATGATCTTTGTGGTGTTTTCACATGTATGTTGATTTGTTGGACTGGTTATAATTGGGCATCTTCTTAATCAGTTGTTTCTTCATATCTTCTTATAAGCAAGAGCCTGTATTGAGTTCTTAATGCAAGATTATTGTTTATATTTTCTTTCTTTTTTTATATAAACTTTCTTTTTAAACGTGTGGAAAGGTTTTTTCCTAGGGAGGCAAAGGGACGGGAAAAGCCAGGCTGGGCTATTTTCCTATTGCTTTCAGGGAAGAGCAGGCACGGGGGAAGGCAAGCAAGCTGTTGGCATTTTGCATCTCAATAGTCCTGAGGTAGAGAACGCTTATCTCTTGGGAAGCAGAGAAACCGGTTTCTTGGCCAGCCTGGGAAGGGAGTTTTCCCCTGCTTCTAGCATCAAGGCATTTGGAATCTGGGTGTCCACCAGGGCGGGGGGCACCAGAGAGAGGAAAGAGGGGGGTCAGGCTCTCTAATAATATCCTGACCTGTTGGCAGCCCAAATACCCAAGCTGGTAGTGAGCTTGGGGGAGTTTCAGGTAAGCCCCCAGACTTTTGGACGCAAAAGTCCAGGTTTGGGACAGGACCAGATTGTGGACGCTAAAGTTCAGGTCTGGGACTGGGAGGCTAGATTACCACACCTAGTACTATGAACTAATCCCTACCTAGCACTCTCCAATCGAACCTGATGCAAGCATACAAAAACCACCAGATGAAATTCTGTCTTTGGATACACCTGTGTTGTTCCCACTGATGTCAACAGAAGTCACACATACAACTCAATACAGAGTATATGAAACTGCAGTAAATAAAAGCACTTTAGGTTCAAATTCTCTACCCACATCTAGTCTGATTCCCCTCTGCTCTCCTCCCCCAGCAAAAAAAATCTGAAAATTATTCACATTCCATTGTCTTAAAAAATATCACTGAAGACAATATAGTGCAGATAAATTACAATGATTACTCAGATGTGTAACTAATGACGGCTGGCTTCATGAGTTTTTTATACATCTCACAGATAAATAAGAGATTCACATATGAAGTCAGGTAGATTTGTAGCACTTTTTGAAGGATTAGGAGTCCATAAATCAAAGAACGATTTGATCAATAACCTGGAAATGTAATTTTCCCATCTATGACTGTATAATACTGATAATCTTCATTTTTCAGAACACTATCTATAAAAGCATAAGACAATATAAGTTACAGAAAATGTGAGCAGGGAGCAAAGCAATTCATGTCATGCTACATGCCCTGGAAGATAAAGGTTTCTGCAAAATATAAAATTTTCTATTTGGGTTTAATTTTTGTGGCTGAGTTATTAACCTCTCAGGAAATGGTTTTATCACAGGAGTTCTCAAACTGGGGGTCAAGACCCCTCAGGAGGTCGCAAGATTATTACATGGGGGGTCGCGAGCTGTCACCCCAAACCCCGCTTTGTATCCAGCATTTATAATGGTGTTAAATATATAAAAAAGTGTTTTTAATGTATAAGGGGGGGTCGCACTCAGAGGCTTGCTATGTGAAAGGGTTCACCAATACAAAAGTCTGAGAATCCCTCCTTTATCATGAAATTGCCAAGGTAATTTTATCTACAGCAGCCTAAACATAAGACTCCATAATTTAGGTACTAAAATAATTAAAATTCTAAAGATTTGACCACGACCATAAACTAGCATCAGATTGCATATTTATAACTAAGAATGAAACTTTTGGGGAAGAAACAGTATTTACAGAGAGTAATCCTTGTAGAAGTTACTTTGCTCTTTAAGTATGTTTAAATATTTGAGGTCACAGGTAGCCATCTACAATAAATACTTTTCAGAAACAATGTTATGTCTTGAAAATAGTTCTTTTAACATCAGGTCTAAATAAACCAGACTTGAATAAAATTATGTTCCAAATCCCTCCACTGAGACAATTTTTCCCTTTACAATGGGCAACCCAACATACTACATACAAGCAATGTGCTAGATTTAATACATTGTTGCTCTATTTTAGCTTTGTTGGGGCTCCATAAGGGCATAAGAGTCTGACCATGCATCTCCAAATGCAGGATCAGGGACTTTTTTAGTAGAAACATGGACGTGTCAGTCATTTTTAGACCATGATATATTTAAAAACATATGGAGAAATACTTTCCTGTGTGCCATTTGTGTTAGCTTCAGTGTGTATTATATATACTTAACAGACATGTATTGTTTTAAAGTGTTTTAGCCAAAAAATTTCACTTATGAAAAAAGTGAAGATTAGAGTTAGTAGCTGGTCAGTCTTGGTCTCTCTCTTATTAATTAATTCTTTTTATCTGAATTATGGATATTTAGAAACCGCATCCAACTCTCACTTTTTCTTCTTGATTGCAGGTAGAAGTCATAGGTAGGCTCACTATTAGGGTATAGCTGAAAATTTTTCATCAACATTTTTTCTATGGAAAATTGGATTTGTAAATGATTAAAACGTTTCATTTTTTTCTGTCAGAAAATCAAGGCATTTTTGTTTTAGTTACCAAAAATCAAACAAAAAACCTGTTTTTCAATGAAAAGTTGAAATTATCCACTGAAAATATGTACAAAAGCTTTGACAAAAATTAAAAAGATTTCCCTGGGCGGGGGATTCTGACCAGTTCTATTCACCATCATCAGATAGGGCAGCAACAGCTGTCTAAAAATGAGTTGAAGGGCTCCTGCTGCACCTGCTTCAAGACCCTCCATCATAAAAGGGTTTGGGGAGGAGAAACACTTGTGCCCTTCATAGCATCTGTTGCAGCCAGGGCACGGTCAGAGGGTAAACCTCCACCCTCCAGAGAAAGAAGACACAATGGAGCACCTCTGTTTTTTCTCATGCTGGGATGGGGGATACAGGTACTTCTTGCCAATGCCCCTGTTGTCTCTTAAGGGGCATGTGTTCTCATGGCCTGCCATGGATATTTGCTAAGGAATCTTCAGGGGTGCTCTTTACCTGCTCTTCTTACTTGGAAGAGAAGTTCCCTCTCTACCCCCTCCCCCAGAAGACTTTTTGCAGGACCCAGGTATTCTCCTCCTCCATAGGTTCCTTAAAGTTCAGGGTCTCTGAAGTAGCTGTAGCAAAATAATACCTCACTTAACTTCAGGCAGCTGCTGCTGACCAAGCTAGGTCTAGCCCCTGCTATGATGTAGGTGAGTATCTGGGCAAGGCTTCTTCTTGCAGTCAGGAAAGGAAAGAAAGACTATCGGGGACTTAAATGTTCAACACTGATATATATAGATATCTATGCATGTATGATTAGCCATTTACTCACTGGGGCACTCACTTTTTTTCAAAAGTGACAGGAAAAATTATAAAAGCAGCCACCACTCTGATAATCTTTTTTCACAAACACAACAAACTGGGAGGTAAGTGTAACCAATACTTTTCTGAAAGGTTGGACAAATCTACTTCTTAGCAACGAACAGATGTTTCTGTTCATGCAGAAAATGAATTTGGCACTAGCTACTAATCTTTGTCTTCTCCAGCTGTTCTGTGATATGCAGTGGTGAAGCTTGATCTGATAATATCGTATGCTTTTCTTTCTCTCAAAACAAAAAACAAAAACTAGAAGAGATCCATTACTTCTTTGAGTGTGTTAGAGGAATTCCTGGCAATACAGTCTTTTCTTGATAGAATATTTTGGGATAAAGTTTCATAAACTTTTGATGAGCTTCTTCAGTGGTGTGTGGATTCTTCCTAAAGAAATGAAAAAGAATAAATTCTAGAAATTTTAAACCTTAGACATAATGTTAGTATTATTTGCACGCAGTTCTGCTTCTACTGGAGGAGATAAAAATACTATCTTAAGTACGGAGAGGGGACTGGTGATAAGCACCATGTTGGTTAGCTGGATCTGCATAAAAACTCCCAAAGACTTCAATGGGAACAGCAGTGGAATTTAATCTCTTGTTCCTGTAACATTAAGGGAGCACAAGATCAAATTCTATCCTCAAAGTGAGCCATGCAACTCACACAAAAAAGGGTCTTTCTCACTGCCTTCAGTCAGGGCCACCCAGAGGATTCAGGAGGCCTGGGGTCTTCCCCCCCACCACCAAATTGCCGCCGAAGACCTGGCACTTCAGCGGTGGGTCCCAGGGTGGAAGGATCCCCCACTGCGGGTCTTCGGGGCACTTCAGCGGCAGGTCCCGGAGCAGAAGGACTCCCCACTGCCGAATTGCCACCGAAGACTTGCAGCAGAAGAAGCTCCGGGGGCTCAGACACTGCGAGAGTTTTCTGGGGCCCCTGGAGCAAGTGAAGGACCCTGCTCCAGGGGCCCCAAAAAACTCTCATGGGGGCCCCTGTGGGGACTGGGGCCTGGGGCAAATTGCTCCGCTTGGTCCCCCCGCCCCACTGCCCTGGGCAGCCCTATCTTCACTGTTACAGTTTATATAATATCACACTTGTTTAGAACTATCAAAAGAAATAGATTATAACATGGAATCTATGGAGACAACTTATTTAAAAAGGGACTGTTATAATGGCTTTTCATGAAGGGCCAGAATACGCCATGGAGGAATCAAGAGTCAAAAATGCTCAGCTCCCATTTAGGCATCAAAATGTACCAACTGAAAATAGTGGGAGCTGATGGGTGGCGAGCACTCTAGCAAATCTTATCCTAGAGGAGCTTTGGACAAAGTGACTAGTAAGTCACATTCTGCCTCTCTAATGCATGTGGAAGAGTACATGACTCCATGAACGGTCTCACTGAAGTTACTGGAACTAGTCATGGAGTGTGGAACTGGTAAAAGCTCAGTATAAAGAGCTGCACTCTGGAAGCCATTTGCAATTCACAACTTTTACTGATACCAGAAGGCCTATGAACAATTCTGCAAATTCTTGACTGTCATCTGATGGAACATTATCAATTATCTATCTACATATATTGTGATACAGCATGGCCAGAGGGCAGCATAAGAGTGTTAGCAGGGGGCCTTATTCCCTGCCAAGGGAGGAAGGTTTCCTTTAGATTAACTAGAACAGCTGTGGCCAGTTAGAGCACTTGACTCCAGTTAGAGCACCTGACTCCAGTTAGAGCACCTGACTCCAGTCATGGGATATAAACCCCTGCTTCAGTCAGACAGGGGGTGGTAGTTGAAGGAGAAAGGTTGGATTGGAGCAGAGTGCAGATTGCAGAAGAGAAGAGTTTGTCCAGAGAGAAATAGAAGGTTTGGAGGAGTGCTGCGGTGGATTGGGAAGCCCAACAGAAACCCTAGGTAAGGGGCACCAGGCTTGTATAGAAGAGAGGCGAGAAGCCCTTCACAAGCTGACGGGTATGAGAGGGAAGTAACCCAGGGGAAGAAACCGCTAGTCAAGTGGTTCACCACAACCCCAGGGCCCCTGGGTTGGGACCTGGAGTAGAGGGCGGGCCCAGGTCCCTCCCTCTCCACTCCCCTCCTCCAAGGACACTAGGGGAGTGATTAAGAACTGGTTCAGAGGCAAGCAATATCGCCCTGAACCTACCCCAGAGAAGAGAAAGCGCGAGACCCAGAGAACAATACCGGCAATTTGCCACAATATAGAGACCTTTCTTTTGCAGAGCAGTCTCATAGCAGGTACTACTCAACATGAGTGAGGATGGCAGAATCTGGTTCTACATAAAATTAATAAATTTTGCACTAAAAAAGCATTGGACGTACAGAACTATGTGAAATCCTGACCCCACTGAAGTCAATGGGCACTTTGCCCATTGATTTCAGTGGACCCTAGATTTCCAGCTAGATGTTTAAGAACATCATTAGTTTTGAAGGTATGTGGTAGAAGTGACCATGACAAGCAGCTTGGAAAGATATTTCACTTCATAGGCTTATTAGACATGGCAATATTTATCTACTTTATTTATATATCTTTACCTTATCTTCAGAGGTAAGAGAAATGTAAATTTCTACCTTTTACATTGAAAGAGGCAGCAGATTCTTTCTGATATGCATTTAATTTCAGAAACATCTCAATACACACAACTGAGTTTCCTTCTTTAATTATGTGCTATCTTGAAGAAACTTGGCTGGCAATTATTCAGAAATGCATTTTTGAATGTCCTGAACTAAAAGGTTATTAAATATCAGAGGGGTAGTTGTGTTAGTCTGGATCTGTAAAAGCAGCAAAGAGTACTCTGGCACCTTATAGACTAACAGACGTTTTGGAGCATGAGCTTTCGTAGGTGAATGCATTCATCCGACAAAGTGGGTATTCACCCACGAAAGCTCATGCTCCAAAATGTCTGTTAGTCTATAAGGTGCCACAGGACTCTTTGCTGCTTTTAAAAGGTTATTGCCATCAATAAATCATTCAGACCCTCTGTCATGCTGTCTGGAGTGGCTCACAGCTGTGAGTGTCTATCTCAGGACAGACTGACAGAAAACAAGGGCAGACACCCCAAACTGGTGGTATGTTCTATAATTAGATTATACCAAGCCAGTAACAAAGATGAACTCCTGGATCACTATAACAGTCTTACCATGGAGTCACAGACAGTCCCCTTAGACTCTCCAGACTATCTTGCCACTCAGACAAACTGACTTTTGTGATGATGGTCACTCAAACCAAAAATCACACCTCATCAGGTTTCTCTCAGTCCCAAAAGACCAATTGGTACTCTGGATCTTATACCAAAGACAATGCTGGCAGCTATTCTATAGTAAACTAATTTAAGGTTTATTAGGTAAGAAAAGGAAATGAGTTATTGAGAGGTTAAAATGGGTAAAATATGTACAGGTGAATCACAGTTTGTAATTCAAATGATGACAGTGATGTAATAAACTGCCAGTTTCCCAAAAGTCTTTTCAGGGTACCCAGATTGTCTCTGGGGATCTCCACTTTGCATCTGGTACACTTCCCTGTAAGAGTCCAAACAGTTCAGAGATGAAGGATCTTTCCTAGAATCCATATTTATATCTTCTGCTGACAGTCTTTTTACCCACATGGGCTTTTCCTTTGATGACAGGGCGTGAAGAATGCACTTCGAGTCTCTGATCTCCGGTCATCACATACAATGCCCATTTGCTTTGTAATTAGCATTTCTTTCTGATAAAGTCCCTGATTAGCATTCCACAAGGCTTTTTCAAGTCTGATGAGTTATTTAGCTACAGGGTACGTACAATGTAAATGCTTGTTATTACATTATGACAGGACACAGATAAGTAAAAACAGTGCACGTGACATCCCATTTATGAAATTTAAACATCCAAAACACTTATACATTTAACAAACACTTTGATCTATACTAGTGGTTCTCAAACTTTTTCTTTTGCAGACCACTTGAAAATTGCTGTGGGTCTCGGCGGACCACTTAATGATCTTCCCAAATGTTGTTTATATCATTGGCTAACTATTGTAAAGAGCTTTGGATAAAAGCACAATGTATAAAAAACTTAATAATAATTAACATTTTTTGTTCTACAAACAAAAGCACACAACTCTTATTTTAGTATCAGTAGTCTTACCTTTCTAATGCGATGGATGTGCCCTATCTCCCCCACCATAGCAGGCCCTGAGTTGGGGCTGGGAAGGAGGGTTGTCTCTCCCTCTTTCCCCCACCATGGCATCCACCAAACTGGGGAAAGTCATCTCTTTCTCTGGTCACTGCAGCCCTGCATGTCCTAAATTCGCCCCACCTCCTTTTCTCTCCTATTACCCTCAAGGCCACCTCACCTTACATGTACATCTTTTCCAGAGTCCAGGCACCTAATTAGTGAAGTCATGCCTGTGTGGCTCCACTGATTACGTGGGTGGCCCTTCATTCTCTTGTGTTCAGCCACCCAGGCACACACCTTAGAGGAAAATATTCACAGACCACCTGAATGGAGCTCAGACCACAGACTGAGAACCTCTGATCTATACTAATACACAAGTGAATTGGCCTGAATACACTCTGACATGATCTGGTCTGCCAGTGTTACACTCGCATTCTCCAGCTCAAATTTCAGTCTGCCTTATTGTTTTTGATTTTCTAAAATATTGTGCTTTAAGATATCTATTTACTGCTATCCATTCACTCAGTTCTTTATAAACCAAAGTAGCTCCTTTGCCTTTCAAGTTATTATCTTCCTCATTTTCAAGACATTGGTCCAAATTCACCTCTGATGTAAAGGGATACCTACGTTGACTTCAGTGTGATTGCATCCATTTAAAGCCAAACTTGAATTTGGTGCACAATCCTGTGACACTGTTGCAAGTGTATGGCGATATTAAGGTTTGTGGCATAATTTGTGGATTTGAGAGTTTGGGGTTTCTTTTGCTCTCTAGACAATTGAAGTTCAAAATCATATTTTGCAATCAACTTTCATCATAAATAAAAGGTTATCTATGCCCTATTTTAATTTTTCTGCTGCGATTACAGAAGAAAATATAAGATTCTCTAGTCAAGCTAATCAAGTAATAATTTCCCTAAACACTACCATTTTAAGTCTTCCCTGGCAAACCATCAAAGTACTTCAAGACTAAAAGTCAATAGGCAAGCTCTGCATGAAATAAATACTGTATTTGAACTGAATTGCATTAGGGATGAAATCATCCCATTATATCCAGACTGCAGATCTCATAAGTAGGATGTACATCATAATTGTTACCCATCCAACCTTCTGGTTTTGCACTGAAAAATATAGCAATGGTAAACTGAACCATGATCTCTCCAGATTGCTAGACATGAAGGTGTACAGGAGCTTTGTGTGGGGGAGGGTCTCTCCACACAATAGGTGTAGGAAGAGGGCACAATGAAGCCAAACAGCAATATAACACTATTGTGAGAATGCAGATTTTGGTATGAAGTGTAATTTAATGGTACACTAAGGAGATTTCCTTTTCTCCTAACACCATGCAAATATTGATTAACACAGAACTGAAAATGATGTGACCATGTATATGTTAAGAATCATCCCCAGACAGAATGCACAATGAGGTATTCATCATGTGCAGGACCATGGAAGTGTTCTGGATGCAACATCTGTGTGCATGTCCAATGGGCCTGGAATGTATGGGGTAGGGGGGATGAGAAGATTTAGGAGGGAAAAAACATACTGCACACATTTTACCCACAGCAATGAATAACTAGCAAAGATGATTCCTCTAGACATACCAGGTCCTCAGATGGCACTGTGCATTTTGACGGATTTCTGGTTATACAATGCATTATACAAAGTCGTTGCCATAGGTATGTTAATCCGGTTGCTACAACGCAGCATGCACATTTAATTGTAAGCATTGACCACCATCGCAGTTTTGCTTTTGCTCTTATTAAAATGGATCCATAGCTCTGTTTGAATCAATGCCTTGCTGTTTCTAATATTTAGTGAGAGTTGCATGTTGATTTTTTTTATAATTGGTTTATGTACTTGTGTGGTGGTGGGGGGATGTAAACAACTACAGACACAAAGAAGGAGGGCACAATCAAATACATTTGAGAACCACTGAGTAGGGCATTTGGGTATTTTCTCCATTTCTCAGCTGAAGCAAAAATGTGATGTAAAGATCTAGATATTTTGATAATAGAAGGGTAAATTGTAATACTGCACAATGACTGTAGCTTTTCTGCCTCAGCTGGTACAGAAAATTATGACCACAGGGCACATTATGCGTTCTATACTCAGTCTCCTCTGTGTGAGATGACTGCATGATTTGGCCTCACAGTTGGGCATGTTACAAGTTTGATAGCCAAGTACCAAAATAAATCCATATGTGCAGATGTACCTTTACTATACGCCTCTGTCACAGAAAAATCCAGTGGGAGGCCCACAAGAGAGTGAATATGTCACTTTTTGGCCATTATTCCTGTTTTTCTGCTAAGGGGCAAGATTTAGTCATAAAACTGCAAAGCCAGGCCAGCCCTGTTTCCTAGTGGTAATGGCCTGTATCACGTTTGGTTCCTGACTCTAGTTTCATATTTCCCAGTCCAAAGGGTGCTTAGAATGAAGAAGGCTGGAAGAAAGTAACATGTCCCCATTTCCTGCCCCCCATCCACCACTGACTGAGTCTGTTAAAAAGCAACCTTGCTATTCTCCCAAAAGCCTCCATCTAGTGCTCTCCAGCCAGTGGCTGGAACATGAGTAACTTGAGGGAAATCTCCTGTGATGCTCACAAAGATGCAGGTGATTCTCTCCCCCACCCTCAGCACAAAGAGTCATGACCAAGTTATAGTAACCAAAGTTGTAAACTCAGATTTTGAATAACTTGATTAAAGAGAAATATTTGGTTAAATTGTCAAATATGGGGCCAACTTTAATTCCCATATCTACAGTCCTGCTTTCTTTTCTCAGTTGCCCTTCCACATGTTCCTCTTTACTTCTATGCTTTTTTGTTACATTTTTTATATGAGTAGGTGGAATCCCCAAATCAGATTACAGAGAGTGTTGTCTGGTGCTATATGTCCTGTGTGTGCCTCAACACTTCACAGGATTGAGAGCTAAGTGAGATGAAACTTCTAAATTATGCATATCTCAACATAGTTCTGTCCACCCAGTCTCCATCCTTGGAAAGGAAGGAAGAGGTATAGCAATTTTGAAAAAATCTGTTTTTGTTTATTTTGTTTACTGCTCAAAAATGGTAAAATACACCAAAATAACTCCTTAAAGAAGCACATTCTGTAGGAAGAGCACTTGCTCATCAAAGGCTACGTCTAGACTACGCGCCATATCGGCGGGTTAAAATTGATTGCTTGGGGATCGATATATTGCGTCTCATCTAGACACGATATATCGATCCCTGAACGCGCTTATATCGATTCCGGAATTCCACCAACCCCAACGGAGTTCCGGAATCGACAGGGGGAGCTGCGGACATCGATCCCGCACGGTGAGGACGGGTGAGTAATCCAATCTTAGATATTCGACTTCAGCTAAGTTATTCACGTAGCTGAAGTTGCGTATCTAAGATCGATTTCCCCCCGTAGTGTAGACCAGCCCTAAGTAACTGCAAGAACTTGAGCTGCCTCTCCTCTCTTTTAAGGATGCTGACAAACAGTTAGCTATCATACTGATACAAACAATCAGTTTAGCCTGCATGAATCTGGGCAATAGCAGCTGTTCCAATGTGATTTTAATCTATACAGGCACAGGACAATTTTCCCTAAGAGATGATAATCAAAACTAGTCTCATTGAGATAGGAGCTTCAGAGTGTGAACAGGATGAATGCCCATATATAGCTAATTCTCATGATGATGTTGTTTTATTTTGCATTTTGCCTTTTACAAGAGCTGAGGAAAAACAGCTACTTGGCTTCTTAGACTCTAGAAATCCAATTAAACTGACAGTCCCTGTGTGTGCTGCCTGAGGGGGGAAACATGGTCAGAACACAAAGTAGTAAGCTGTATACTCTTTAAAGAGAGGCATTACATCAATCCTGTTCAAAACTGCCTGTTTTGATTAATCTTAAAATGTCTAGTCCTTTCTTTCCTTGCTGCTTTTTTCAGATGAACTATATAGTCTATTAAAACAACAAGGAATCCGGTGGCTATAGTGTATTAGTAACAACTCACAAAGCACCTAAAACAAATGTCTCATTTTTGTCTGAGTAACCCTCTCTAGTATAGGGTATAATTTATAATTGGTCTTATTTTCAGGAAGAAAACCAACTATTCATGTAACAAAACCTATTAGCAACACAATGGTGAGGTAGAAATAATTCCTTCTTCCATTAATTGGCTTTAACATGACTAGCAGGTATAGACTCTGTGTTATGATCTCCACTAATGTGACTTACACTCAAGTGAAATCTTGGCCCTGTTGAAGTCAATGGGTGTTTTGTCTTTGATTCCAACAGAGCCAAGATTTCACCATAAGACACTGAGCATTCTTTTCTTTCTTAGAGCCAGACGTGCTTCCTAACCCCTTATATGTTCCACCAAACAAGGTGAGGACAGGCTATGGGAAGGCTGCAGAAGGGTATTTGCATCAGTTGCTACCATGCAACAGTGCTCTGTGAATGCTTTCTATGTGACATGGAGAGAGCCAAGACTAAAGGGAAAGCAGAGACAGTGGCTCCACGATGATGCAGAACCTCTATTGAAAATCCCCATTGTGAGGAGGTAGAGAAGGGGAGGAAGCAATCATTGTTACTGCAGCCCATGGGCTGTACCAGTTGCTGGGGTGCAGTTGTGCTAGTGTGCTATGCACTGGAAGAAGAGGATTCCTTTAGCCCCAAGCCCAGGCACGGATCCCCCATTTGCTCAGGCTCACTTTGATAGTGATCTTGAATCTGCCCCTTGGTGTTCCTTCAAAAAAAAGTTGTCTGGATCACAAAATATTTAAAAGCCACTGTATTTTCTTGATATATGTGTACTCTAAAGATTGGAACCAGATCACTATTTTATTATTCACGCCAAGATTCCAACAAACTTTCTTAAAGTTATTAGCAGAAAATCCTAATTTTACAAAGGTCTTCACAAAAACCTTCTTAAAATCAGAAGTTTATTAAAAGGTATGATTCAAATTGGACTGAAAATACACTTTAATACAATAGAAACAGAGGTACAATCATCTGGGCTGGTGGCCACAGAGGGATTTTGGGTTACACAAACTCATCAAATCAGAGTTTGGAAGATGGATTTTACCTGCATTTCAATCCAAAAGGAGGCTTAAACTCAGATCCATATTACCTTGGATGGAAACAAGTGAAGCATGGGTCTCTGTCCTCCAAGAAGAAGGCAAAGTGCATTGGGGGGAGGCAGGACTTTGACAGGAGGAAGTTCAGAGAGATGGCTGGGTGTCTCATAGGGACAGTGAGATGAGTGTACTATATATCGGGAGACATCTCTCTCTGAGGAGAATGGTGTGGGAGAAAGGGTGGGAGTGGAAGCGCACATGCTCATGTATGGTCACTGCAGCTCTGGCGCTACTCCATCCTCCTGCCTTTACTCCTTTACCTTTCTATCATTGTCTTCCCCCTCTGACAGTCCTTACCAGGACTGACATGTTCAGAACTGCTCTGCTCTTTCTTTCCCCACTTCCCTCATTCTCTCCCTTCCTTTTCTCTCCTCCCTTTTGCTGCTCCCCATGAACAGCTCAGTATTAGGTGGTGGGATTGCAACATCTGCAATAAATAAACTAGTCATTACCCAGTGCAGGTGACTTGAGTTTATTTGCATAATGCAATCTTGTTGATTAATATGTCTGGAATCTTATTTTTTAATTAGAAAACAAAATCTTTGATTTAAGGTTTTGGATGGCTGCATGCGTACAGAAAAATTTGCATGACATTTATCTCATCCAAAATCTGAGAAGCAACTCACTGCACATACAAACAACTGAACTTTATTAAGATACATGAGAAAGCTGCATTAATGCAGCATTGTGGCTGAGATTTTGCATGGCCAGGAATCAGGTTTTTTAATGGCAAGTTTTTTATAATTGTGGGAGATTGGGAAACCTTATAAAAGTAAATTATCTTCAGAGTCAAACTTTCATCTCTGTGTTGTGCAGTATTTATATGTATTTGTAGTTTATGGACACCTCAGTCATGGACCAAGACCCCATGGTGCTGGGCACTGTATAAACACAGAAGAGAGGCTCTGTCCCAAAAAGCTTATTTACCAGAACACTATGAATGGGATCGGAGAAGGTACCTGAGTCCTCTCTTTGCTTCTATTGCACAGTATTTAACATACTTTTAAGAGACAAAAATAGTGTTTCAAGGGTATAAGGGATATTCCTAGCAATCAAGGGCCTGATGCTGCATGTAGTTCTGTGCATCCAAGATGGATGAGTGAAGAGAGGAAGCAGAGGGAAGAGGAAGCTGGAGGATAAAATGGACTCTCTTCTTTTAGCAGAAGCTTAGTGATTGCTATTCTAGCCACTCTTAATTCACTTACTACTCTAAAAAGCTAAATTTGGAATATCGATGCGTTTCAAATTTAGGCCCCAATCCTGAAGTTGCACTTGTGCTTAAACTTTAAGTTGATGAGGAATCCCATTGGAGTTGATGGGACTGTGCAAGTATTTAAAGTTCAGTGTGTGCATACATTATTTACAGGATTGAGGCCTAAACTAGGAATGGATCTATTTGCCAAATTGGGGGAGGAGGCAGAGGTGGGAGGAGGGGTTGTGTTTGACTAAAAAACAAGTTGAAAGTGGCTGATGGGCCAAGAATTGCTGCTGAAAGGACAGCTAGGTTCATGGGTATGACCTGAACATAGTCCAAAGAAGTTAAAAAAGAGAAAAGTTAGAGTTCAATGAACAGTAAATACATTTAAAACAGTAGAGAAAAACTGTTTATAATCCTCTGATTTCTCTTGTTCTTCTAATATGAAGCATTTATTATATTGCAAGAACACACACCTCTCCACTCCAATTTTTCAAATGAATGTCATTTGCTATAACACTATACCTTCCCCAGGTGTGTATTAGCAATCTACTCATCCCCTTCTGCATAACTGAAAAACACTTAAGGCATTTACTAATAGCCTAACACTGCACACCTTGGAGTGGTTTATTGCTGTAATATAACACACTTCACTCTCCCATAGCTGTCCTGGCTCTGGGGTAAAGAAGAAGTAAAAAGGAATATAAATCTATTTTTATCACTAAATAAAGACTATAGCACATACAGGGAGCAGATCTGTGCTGTAAAAAGGTTGCACTTTCACACAGACTTTTCAGACTGTAACCACACTTTAGGAATTGTTTTACTAATGCCCTTTCCCAACAAAGCTACAAACAGAAGCAAATGTATTCATTAGAGTTAGTTACCTGTTTTGTAGCCCACTGATACTACACAATGCATCCAACTGATCATAGTTTATCCTCTTAGAAGTTTTTTTCTTATCTGCAAATAATAAATAAAAACTTATGATGATATCTTTAGAATGAATCCAGACTTTATGAGATACGCAGATGTACAGACAGAGCCCAAAATATAATAATAGAAGTATTTTAGGCAACTCTTACTCAAATTAGCAGCTCACTTCAGCTTAGGGTGACCAGACAGCAAATGTGAAAAATCAGGACAGGGGGTGGGGGGTAATAGGAGCCTATATAAGAAAAAGACAACACACCTTTTTACAGTGACTATATCAATAATACCATCTTCAAAGTTCCACAGCGGTAAGGGAAGTTTACAGAAAGTCTTACGTCTAAAGCGATGCACACTCATTATAGCATCACAGCAGCTCTGACACTGCTTTAAGACACAATCCATGCACCATGCAGCCCTTCCTGGGGTTGGACTTTATTAAGCAAATGAACAGAAATTCTAATTCAAGCCTTCAATGGCTTGCTCCTGGTATAGGTTGCTCAGTCCTCCACTAGGTCCTCCATGCTTCAAAACCAAAAATCTCTTCAATGGGGCACCCCAGCTCTCAAGCCTGCTTTCTTCCTTTTGACTCCTTCCAGCAAGCAAGCCCTTGCTCCAGGCTGGATATTGGTAACAGGTGTTGTGGTGTGGGGCCAGGACAAATAATTATCTCCTTTCTGCCGTCGTCCAGTGTGGGCTTTGTTCACTTCATCTCAGCAGCCAACTTATTAATATGTGGGCACAAGGAATTTGAGATTTGATAGACTCTGTGAACCAGTTTGTGGCAAAATCACTGGTGTGTTCACGTTAATTGCTCACTATAATTTTAATGTTCCCTATGAACAAGTGGCATTTAGTACCTTGCAGCTTGCAAGGACCAAAAGAAAAACATCCCAGTACTGAGCTGCATGAGCTAAGGATGGGTCATTTACAATCTCCCCATATACCGCCACAACTATCTTCCTGTCATAGTTACGCAGACTGAGCTCCTTGAAATAATTGGCCTGATAACAGAGTGTTTTCTAGTTCTTTCTAATGTATCCTTATATAATGCTTTGCAGGCTGCATGTTACAGTCAGATACAACTGTTATCCTCTATTCTGAGTGCCAGCTCATCAGGAGAGCGGGCCATCTAGAAGCTTCACACTGCCCAGTCCTGCAGCAAGAACACGTGTTTTTTGGCTCCAGACTTCACAGTGTAGAAATGTAGATTCTCACCCTTTGGGCCAATGTCAGTGAACCATCCTGTACCATGGGGGATGGAGCGACCTGCAGAATGTAGATAGGGTAGGGTTTTTGCCTGAAATGGGACATATAAGGGCCATGCTGATTGAATGGCCTCCATTGGCTGGACTCCCATGCTGCCCTAGTGGAGTCTGAAGTGAACTAGAATGAGTGGAAAAGAGGGCTGTTGATTAATCGCAGTTAACTCACACAATTAACTCAAAAAATTAGTCACAATTTTAAAAATTAATCATGATTAACCAGTTTTAATTGCACTGTTAAGCAATAGAATACCAATTGAAATTTATTAAATAGTTTGCATGTTTTCTACATTTTCAAATATATTGATTTCTATTAGAATCAACAGAATACAGAGTGTACATTGCTCACTTTATATTGTTGTTTGGGTTACAAATATTTGCACTATAAAATGATAAACAAAAGAAATAGTATTTTACAATTCAATTCACCTCATGCTGTAGTGCAATCTCTCTCTCATGAAAGTGCAATTTACAAACGTAGATTTTTTTTTGTTACATAATGGCACTCACAAATTTTAGCAAATCAGACATGTAAATATCTTGCAATGCTGGCTACAACAGTACCATGCAAACACCTGTTCTCACTTTCAGATGGCTTTGTAAACAAGAAGCAGACCACATTATCTCCTGCAAATGTAAACAAACTTGTTTGTCTTAGCAATTGGCTGAACAAGAAGTAAGACTGAGTGGACTTGTAAGCTCTAAAATTTTACATTGTTTTATTTTTTAATGCCATTATTTTTTGTTCCCAATTCTACATTTGTAAGTTCAACTTTCATGATAAAGAGATTACACTATAGTGCTTGTATTAGGTGAATTGAAAAATACTGTTTCTTTTGGATTTTATAATACAAATATTTGTAATAAAAAATATAAAGTGAGCACTGTACACTTTGTATCCTGTGTTGTAACTGAAATCAATATATTTGAAAATGTAGAAAACATCCAAAAATATTTAAATAAATTGTATTCTATTATTGTTTAACTATGTGATTAATCATGATTAAATGTTTTAATCACTTGACAGCCCTAGTAGAAACCCCAAGGAAAAGTAGGTGAGCAGGCAGGCAGGCGAGTGCAACACTGCCTGCCCTCCATTGAATCCACCCTGCAGCACAAAGAAGTGTAGAATTACACCTTCCTGCACCACATTCAGTTAATCTGTTTCTTCGCCATCTCATTGCCTAAGTGGCCAACCTTTATTTCCTCTATGGTGTCAGGCCTACCAGGAGTAACCACTAGGAAAAGGTGTTCAGCAATGACTGGAGGTGAAATCCTGGCCCCACTAAAGTCAATGGTAAACTCCTGTTGACTGTAATGGGGCCAGGAGTTCACTCAGTCTGACATTATATGATTAAAATATGATCATGTAGATCATTATTGTCACCGCTGTTATATAATCACAACAAATCTTGTACAAAGTGTATCATTTAAGGTGTCTATGAAAAAGTTATGGTTTGCTTACTATGATTATCCTACTTGTATGCATGTATTAATTTTGTACCTGAAGTTATGAATATTGACTATGTACCTATATTTCAAATATGTTTGCTCCTGTGATAACATCCACAAGGTCTTTAGCCAGCATATTCTGAAGGGACTATTCAAGTTGAATGGCCCATCAAAGAACACTTAATGCACAATGGACCTTGGAAGACAACTATCTATACTTAATGGACTTTCATGTGAACGTTCTAACTAGAATACGGGTGATGGCCCCTGCTATGACTCTGCAAAGCATGCAAAGGCATGTGACAAGGCCATGTGACACTAAACTCCATCTTGTTACCTGTATTTTTTCACAAGCTGTGTGGAAGGCTTTGTTTGAAACAATTGGTTTCCCTCCACATGGCAGAAGCTATAAAAGGCCCTGGAAGCATCTCCATTTTGCTTCTTTCCTGCTCAAACCTCTGGACAAGGGACTGAGGACCTTCCAATTAATTGGAAGCAACCAGAGACTTACAAGCCAGCAGTTTATTCTATCACTGCTACAAGTCTGATCCAAGAATTTTGCAATTATTGTATGTATTTACATTCCTTTAACCAATTTTAACTCTCACCTTTCTTTTTATAAGTAAACCTTTAGATATTAGATACTAAAGGATTGGCAACAGCGTGATTATTGGGTAACACCTGAGTTATATATTGACTTGGGTAAGTGACTGGTCCCTTAGGATCAGAAGAACCCTTTTGCTTGATTCAATTGGTCTCAAATAACCACTCATCATTACATCTAGTGGTTTTGGTGGTGATACAAGGACCCACTGAGGCACAGTGACAGCCGGCATGTTTCAAATCTACTTGGTTTAGGAGGGAAGCTTTTTGTTGTTTTCAGACTGCTCTTCCACTTCTATAGGCAGGACAAATTTTCATAGACTACTGAACCCAACATGCAGATGCCTTGCAGCAAGAGGCTTTAAAAAAGGTGTGATTGCTATTTGCAATCCCAGTGTCAGCTTTCAACTGCCAGAGTTGTTTTTACCCAGTACTAGCAGAACTGCATACAACTTGTTAGACTTTCACTTCAGAAAATACCAGGAAAAATATACCAATCTTTCTAAACAGCAGCACCTGCCCTCCAAAATTACAGAATGAAAATCTGACACCCCCAAATTAATGGCACTTTTATTTCACATTTCCAGATGATGAAAAGTTTGACTTGGTACACAGCAAATTCTTGGTGGGAGGAGAGAGCCGTCTACAAATTAATCAGCAATGACAGATGCCACCATCTAATTATAGAATTGAGATGTGCAAAGAACTATAATGAAAACTGATTACTATCCACATAATTTCTACAATTTTAATTTTAATAAATGCTTTAAATGACTGATTACACAATTAAGTCACATTTTGCCGCCATCATCCCTAGATATAAAGTCCTGTGGCAATATACTAATACTTTATACCCTAGTCCTATTAGTTCACTTTATTCTATAGAACTAATTTTATATTGCATTTTCTGGAACAGAAATCTTATATTTATATATTATTTACATAAAAAGACATAATATGTCGCATCCAGAGCAACCTGGCATTACTTTTAAGTCACAAAGCATACAGGTAAATAAGCATATCATCCTCACCCCTTTCTCAATACAAACATACACCACAAATAAATAGTCCAAGCCAAACCCAGGCCTTGAACTTAGCTCTCCTCAAAAGCCTGAGAAAGCATGTATGTAGCCAGGTAGTCACCCACCTGTCACATATAACTATAAACTTGGTGTACACATTTGATATGTGTGTGCATAGTCCAAGCATTACACAAATATAGCAATGCAACTGCATGCCCCCTAGATTTGCAACTCTGGCCCACAATGTTTTACCTTTGGACAAAATGTTTAGTTTACCAAAAAGGGCTTTGCACATGGATGGACATAAGGACCTGCAGTATTATTTTAAAAATACTTAAGTGTTATAATCAACTTGTAACCATCCATTCAAAGTGCCCCATTCTGTGAACAGAATAACGTTATCCTGCGCTATAGGACTCAATTATAGAGGACCGTATGCTGCTGGGACCAGGGTGAGAAAAAAAGGAGATGTAAAATTTTTCAAGAAAAGTTTTTGAAAACATGAAAATCTAAATTGGCACAGATGCTTAACTGCCGTGAGGGTCCCTGGGCATGTAGCATGTGCCTAATGAAGCAGTGCTAGTATAGCCTTTGGATGTACGCAGCACATTCAACTGCCCCGGACTCATCACTGAAAATAATTAGACCAAACTAAATGTTATAGGATGAGTGCCAGGAACGTGTTTCACTCAAGGTGTAAATGTCATAGGCCCTTCAATTGGAGACAAAAGGTCCAAAATAACTTCGTTAAAGGCTAGGAACATACATATTATTAAAGCATGTCTCATTTTTAAACACAATAAGTTAAAATATTTTTCTACTTCTCAGAGTGAATATTTCCTCTTTCTATGCCCACCCAAATGACAGTCATTACTTCATTCATTTTAATTCCAGCAAATTAGTTTTATTTTTTCATCTTTCTTAGCAAGTCTATGTGACAGATGGAAAACTATCAGTTTTGGCGCTCACATTCTTTACTGTTCAGGGATTTTCATAGGGTTTCCAAATAAGAATGGGCCAGATAACTGTTCAGCTGAAGATTGCTGCTCTTTTCTGAGTTTATTGAGCCAATCATTTCAGAGCACACAAAAAGATTAGCTGTCCTAAGGGCGAAATCTTGGCCCCACTGAAGTCAATAGGAATTTTGCCACTGACTTCAGCGGGGCCAATTTCTCACCCATGCTGTTTGTCTGACACAGTTAGGTCCTCATCCTGAGAAATGCAGAACCCCTATTGAGCATCCATCACTCTTATGGAAAACAGTGGAGGAGCTCTGCAGCTGCTCCATCCCTATCCAGATCAGGCCCTGAGTAAACAGGGCTAATTTCCAAAGGAAGTTAAGTGCAACATGAATACAAAAGAATTTCAAAAGAGTGAGCATGAAACACATAGCCTCCACTCATTTCCTAGATCTAGAAGGAAGCTGTTTTCTCCTTCTCTTTCATTGCATCAGTTCTCTGACCTAAGATCACTGTGAAGAGGTGACAGAAAAGCCATTTTAACATATCACAGTCCATGCTCCACAATCCAAGGCCATTCCAAAGGACATTTATGTCATGAGCTGTCATAGTGACTCCACAAGGACACATTTGGGGGCAGGAGCCCTAGAATTGATATCTGGCTGATAAATACTTGAATCTATTTAAACCTAATCGATTTATTATTCTTTTTTAAATGACAGAAACTCTGAACACCCACTTGGCCTACAACAGAAACAGTTTTCAAAGAAGCAGACACCCCTGGTGGGATTCTCAGAAACGCCCAGCTCTGCTGCCACCGAAGGTAATGGGAAAACTCCCATCTGGGTGATTCAATGAAAGCAGGGTGAGGCCCAAGCACTTTTGAAAATCCCACTCTTAATGTACATTTTTCATTTAGAAGAAAGAAAACATTATCCCTCCGCATAACCCTAGGAAAGATCTTCCATATAAAGAAATAACACAAAGGAGAAAGTTTTGCTTGGAGAGGGTCTGTCTGTCTAGTACCCTCCTCCAGACAAAGAATTTAAAAAAAAACAATAATAGCTTCATAAGAAAAATATTCCATTCTTTGCATTCCTAGAAAGAGCCAGAGTCATGGTTGTCATTATGTTGAAAAGCTACCTTGACTCTTTAATTTTCATCCTATAATCTTTGCGGTTTCAGTGATATCTTATATACTTTACAGTCAAAACAGTATTGGGTTTTGGTGGTTTTTATTTTCCTTATATCATGCGAGTGGTACCTGTCCAATGGGCCTTGATAGTTACATCTGAATTATTTTCATATACGTTCTATATTTTTTAAAACATAAAATAAAATTTCAAATGAGAAAAAAGTTTATAAACCCATGGAAATTATTTATCTAGCATCCTAAATGTCCTCCGTATTGTGCAGACAAATACAAATATCTCATACACTAATATCTAGATCTTAAGAAATTTTATAAGTGACAAAGAAATAAAAACATTCATATATAAATATCTTAGCATGAAAACTAGTTCCATTGGATTGTAAAAAAAAAATGCAGTTAAACCCATGACTAGTCCCTTTACTGCAGGGATTTAGCAATACTCCTATAGCAATTAGGTTTTTTCAGCAGCAGCAAAAAGAGTTACACGCTCACAAGTTTGTGCTTTGCTGGGAGCTGAAGCAGAAGCAGCAAGAGGCAGCAACATGGTCTTTTCTGAGGGAGCCTCCCTGGAATCCCAGCTCCACCTCCCCTGCCTCCCACCCCCTCCTTCAGGTGAGGTCACAAAGAAAAAGCCAGCATGATTCTCCCAGGTCATAAAGACACATGCTATCTTGTCAACATTCAAGCCAGCAACCTATGATTATTCAGAGCGCCACTGTTCCCCTCTAGAGCGCCACTGTTCCTCTGTTCTGCCACTACCAGACATTGAGGAGCCTGCTACAGCCTAATTTCAATAGACCTAGATATTTTATCCCATGCAATAGAAGCTCATGATTTTAGAGACAGATACCGACTGACACTGACCCACTCAGGGTCATTGTGTTACAGTATTGCCAGACCCAAGCATTCAAAAATCATGAGATTGGCTTAAGAGAAAATCAAGAGATTTAAAAATATAATAATTTAGGATTCTTTTTATTCCCAGTGGCTTGAGGTTTTAGGGCCAGGTTTTTAATGTTTTTCTCTCCAACAGGAGGGCTAGAAACTTACTAGATTTTTAAATGAATGCTCAGATGAGAACCTCATCTAAACATGACTCCACTAAATATTGTGAGACTTGCAATAAAAATCAAGAGTTGGCAAGAGCATCCTCCTCTGACTGGTGTGTTGGTCAGAGTGACTGTGCAGGAGTGCTCGAAGAGTCATTGATCCAGGTGACTCAATTTCTCATTAAGGAAGAAAATTCTATGCAAATCTGTTAAGCCTTCCAGTTTCCCCAGGTGACTCCTGATGTCTTTCCACGGCTCCTGCATAACTGCCCAAATCTCCCTTCTTAGTGGCCAGGTTGTTACCTAGTGAACCTCAATAGGGGGCCTCATGCAATGGAGAGAGAATGAAGACCCTAGTGTGGAAGAAGAGGCCATAGCAATGTCCCTGCAGCAGGAAAGAGCCACAGCCACAAAGGGAATAGGAAAAGTACACCCTGTTGATAGGAGTGGGTCACTGCATTTCAGCACATGCAAGCAGCAGTGGCTGGTGTGCAGCTGGGGCTGCTCTGTAAGTATTAGCAACAAAGAAGCTCAGCTCGTAGTCCTCTCCAATTGTCAAAGCTAGTTTTACATCAGATGTTAGCAATTCACAAAAAGCACACCATGTAAACTATAATTATGCATAATACAAGACCTATAATAATATATCTCTATGGATTAAATAATAAATACTTCTCTATGTGATCAACAGCTACAAAACCCTTTTTTTTCAGGTCCATTAAAGGAAAGAAATGTGCATGGAGTCTAAACTTGACATTTCTTTAGTTTCAAAAAATTAGCTAACAGAAGTTTCAGGTGCTACACTATTACCAAGTCCCCACACCAATTGTTATAGTTTTACAGCCATATTTTCTTACTTTTAAAACATTTCTCTCACTTCTGCTTCTATTTCAAAGACTCAGATAAATTACCAGGAAAACTGACTATAGAGAAGCAGTGAAAGTGACTATCCAGAAAGTACAATAAAATGCACAAACAGAGAAATAGCTCATTTTTTCTTAATCCCTAAATTACAATAATCTTTGTGTTACCTGTAATAATAACAAAATAATTTCAGACAGGTATTTAAATGTAAAGATATTTTAAACTTGACAATGTCTCTATAACATTTACTAGTATACATGCTATTTTTCATCATACTAAATCATTTGATAACCAGGTAATTAACTTTTGCAAATGTTATTTCCTTCTCTATTCAGATTGCTAAAAGCATTTCTTCTGGCACAAATCTTTTCTATTCAAGGTAATACAAAATTAATACCACAGTTTAGCAGTCAATCCTCATTTAGCACAGCACTTGAATGCTCACTTTAAGCACTTATGTGCCTTGCTGAATAGAAGCCCTTTGCTACATTTCAGTATCTGAATATTCCTTGCATCAGAGTAATAGTTTAGTTGGTTGCCTGCACTGCACTTCCTTATGGACCAAATTTATTGCTGTTGCAACTCTGCTAAGTCCGTGGAGGTGCACCACCGATGAATTTGATCATATATCTATTAGGGAGGATAGAAAATTGCTTCCTGAAGAAAAAAGTACAGAAACTCAAATTTGAGACTTAAAAGAGGAAAAGAACAGAAGTGCTGGGATAAGTGGAATTTCAAAGGGTTCCTTATTAAGATTAAAAAGGCTGACATTTTGGCTGTATGCAAGATCAAAAATCCTGTCATGATGAAGAGTTCATGGGTGACAATCCAAGTTGTGATGGCCATTCTCGCTAAACTTCAAAAGGGATCAAAGCCCTTCTTGGGTTTTGGTTCATTCTCCTATCTGCCTGGAATTGCTTCTAGATTTTAGCCACATGTGTATATTTATGAAAAGGAAGATCATTGTCAATACAAATTAGGCCTTTCAATTTATTATTTCAATTCTATGCTTGTGATCAAAAAGCTTGTATTCTTGGCAGAAATTCCTCCTAAAGCAAGGCTGTAGCAAATATGAATTCCAATTTCTACAATGAAAGAGAATTCAGAAAGAAAGCCAAACACACAGTACAGTGCCCTAGAGTACTGAAGCAGTAAAGGAGAATACATACATTTCAAATCTCAAATGTAGAAAGTAGCAAAGAAATGTAACAAGGAAGGCTGTACAGATTCCTTTTCATTAAACTGGTGTTAGAAGGAAGATGCTTCAGAATGACAGATTCAAGTCACTTCTATTTCTGGCCAGATTTTAATAAAGATCACTATGATGGCACCGATTTTTTTTTCATTGTCTCTGCTGTGCACACAGAACATATGTTCAATATGAAATTTAATCTCTAGGGAAAGAACACGGAACACAAGGGCCTGTTCTCACCATACAAGTGTGCAACCCTCATTGACACCAACAGGAATAATGGAATGCCTAGATAGTAAAACAGACCTGTAGGTTTTCTGTCACAGTGTCTGGGGAAATACACTTTTAAATGCATTTTTTCTCTTCTATTATTGCTGTGAATTTCCTATTTTTTTTCTTTAACAAGCAAGCAATGGAAATGTCCCTGCAAGAACAAAGTGTGAAGGTTTCTGCATAGAATACATTTTAATACTGCACTATATTTCAATAGCATACTGTTCAGAACGCAAGGCAGAAGAATTTAATACTAAAGGGGTTTTGGTACACAAAGGCTATCTTCTGTTTCTTATCTAATAACTCAGTTATATTATTGTGAAAATATAAATGATTTTCTTTGCTGTCTCTCTTGAGTCCCTCTATTTTCCCCCAGAAAACTCTGCAGAGTAATTGGCATATCAGCATTCCATTGTATGTAATTTTTATATCTGTTCTTGAAGTTGTTCCTTTCAGCACATCACCACACAGGCCCCTAGGAGTAGTAATCATACACTTCTCTGAAAACAACACCAATGGAGAAAAGTTCTAAAATATTATTTGGCAGAAGAAGGGAACAAAAACCCTTTACATATTCTGCTGTTCTTGCACAAACGGAGATGGGAAAGGAAATAAGTACCAAGCTCTGCAGTGTCAAAAAATATGGTATTATGTAGCCTGATCCAGAGAGCCAATAAGAATCCTCAATTATAAGGACACTTAGCTTTAAAGGTACTTTTGTTAATAAAACAATAGTCTCATGTAAATCTTACTCATTTGAGTAAATCTTATTCACACAAGTGAACTTCATTCTGGTCCTTCTTACATCACTGAAAACAAGGAATAACTATTGGAGTCAACAGTTTGACCAGTATAAAAACAGTGTGAGATCAGAATCAGGCCAGTTGACTTTAGGCTCCTGCACGACTCCACCAGAGTATATACATCATGTCTTGTTTCCGTGTTTTGCTAATGAAGCCAGCATCACCTGGAAAAATGTTAATGTTGTGCCAAGTCGTAAAAAGGGTAAATGGAATGACTTGGGTAATTATAGGCCTGTCAATCTGATGTCGTCCCTAGGCAAGATAATGGAGCAGTTGATACAAGACTCGACTAATAAAAAACTAAAAGGTGGTTAATATAATTCATGCTAATCAACATGGGGATATGGAAAATAGATCCTATCAAAATAACTTGATATCTTTTTTTGATAAGATTATAAATTTCGTTGATAAAGATAATAGCGGGGTTGACATGGTATCCTTAGACATCTGTAAGGTTCTTGACTTGGTACCACACAACATCTTGATTAAAAAATAAGAACAATACAAAATTAATATGGCACACATTAAATGGATTTAAAACTAGCTAACTGATAGGTCTCAAAATATAACTGTAAACAGGGAATCATCATCAAGCTGGTCTGTTTTCAGTGGGGACTCACAGGGATGGGTTCTTGGCCCTATGCTATTTAACGTTTTTATCAATAACCTGGAAGAAAACCTAAAATCATCACTGATAGAATGTGTAGATGACACAAAAAGGGGGGACTGGTAAATCATGAAGAAGACAGGTCACTGATTCAGAGCAATCTGGGTCACTTGATAGATCAGGGCATAAGCAAACAATATTCATTTTAATACAGCTAAATATAAATGTACATCAGGGAACAAAGAATGTAGGTCTGTCATAAACAGATAGCTAAGGGTTAACGTTTCTTTTACCTGTAAAGGGTTAACAAAGAGAACCAAACACCTGATCAGAGGACCAATCAGGAAACAGGATTTTTCAAAACTCAAGGGAGGGAATTTGTGGGTGTTTTTTGTCTTGGGTCTTTGTCTCTCTTCTGTTGCTCTCTCAGCTATGAGAGGATCTATCTCCAGCCTTTCTAAATCTTCTGTTTCCCAGTTGTAAGTACAAAGGTAGCAAAACAATAGGTTTTTATATGTTTTGTTTTGTATTTACATGTGTGTAGTTGCTGGAATGTTTAAATTGTATTTTTTTTGAATACGGCTGTTTTATTCATATTTTTCTTTTAAGCAATTGACCCCTGTATTGTCACTTTGATACAGAGATTTATTTTTTTTGTCTTTTTTCTTTCTTTTTATATAAAGCTTTCTTTTTTAAACTTGTTGACGTTTTTCTTTTTCTAGTTATGGCAAGGGGATAGGAATCTCTGTGCCAGGATTACTGTCTCTCTCAGGGAAAGACTGGGAGGGGGGAAAAGAAGGAGGGGGGAATGGTAAAATTGCCTCTCTTTTGTGTTTCCAAGGGATTGAAGCAGGGAAATCTCTAGTATACCCAGGGCGGAGAAAATTGGAGGAAGTAAAGACAGGAAGGGAGTGCGTTATTCCCTTTTTGCTGAGGATCAGGGCATCTGAGTCTTCGGGGGTCTCCCCAGGGAAGGTTTTGGGCGAACCAGAGGAGACAGGCACTGATTCTTGGTTTGGTGGCAGCGATATCAGATCTAAGCTGGTAATTAAGCTTGGAGGTTTCATGCAGGCACCCACTTTTTGGACTCTAAGGTTCAGAATTGGGAAGTATGCTTATGATAAGGTCATATGTATTGGATTGGGAAACAATTTACCACGGGTCATGCTGGATTCTCCATCACTGACAATTTAAATCAAGATTGGATGTTTTTCTAAAAGACATGCTCTAAGAATTATTTTAGAGAAGTTCTGTGGCCTGTGTTATACAGGAGATCAAACCAGATGATCATAATAGTCCATTTTGGCCTTAGAATCTACTAATCCCATTTACTTCTTCTCACTTTTGTTTTTGGGTTTTCTTCTGTGCTTTCCACTGTGCATGGAACAACCTCCTAGTCTCAGTGAGTGAAACCCCTTCTCCTAATTTGAATTTCTTCTAAAATACTATTTCTTTTGTGATGCTCACAAACACACTAATTCTGCATTAGAAAAAGTTTTGAAAGATATGCCCCTTCTTAAGCCAGCAGCATGCCCCCAGCAGCCCTGCTATTTGTTGTTAAAATTACTCAGAGAAAATTGTGCAGATCTTTGTAATGTGATACCGCCTCTCCTTTCTTACAGGATGAACAGGTTATGTTGGCATTTCAAATATCACCAGCATCACTGGATGAAGCACCCACTGAAATAACTAAGCCAGATCACATCCAGAACTAGTTTTTTCAGGCTCTCTGCAAATTCAGGCAGAGATCTTTGCAGAAGTTATACTCAGTTCATGTTTCCAAGATTTTGTTTGCAACCATAGTAGCTAGAAGCTTACTTTATTTTTAAATGAAAGCTGGGACTCTGAAGAAAAATTAAGAAGCTTGTCCACACCTTCATGCTAGTTTTTCACACTTCCTCCCAATGGGGCACATCTCACACTCTGGAAAACATTGCACTAACCGACCACAGCCAAATACAATTCTTCTCCATGGCAACAAGTTCTAGGGATGGGAAGAAAAAGAAAAATAATTCAAAATTATCACCACCTCCCTTGGGGTTCTTGGGTGCATTCCAATGCGTACATTTCAGGGTTTAAAAAAAGTTAGAAAGATTGACAGATCAGTCCCCAATTTATATTGCAAATATTAAATATTTGTTATATATTTTCTTGTAATCCAGTCTCACTGGCTTCACTGAGATTTTTCAGTATATAATCTTATCCGTGGATTAGAAGAGAAGAATATGATGGGTCCAGATAACATGTGACTATGTGTAATTTTCACTGTAATTTGCATGATCAAATGGAGGAAGTTCATTGCAAGATGTGTAGATACACCTATTGAGCAAAAGTTTGTCATCTACGCACTGAGGAGGAAATAGATTCCAAGAAATACATCCCCAGCCCTTGCTATTCCCTTTGAAATAACTTCCTTATGAAACCATAAATATAATTATTAATTTCCAACAACTACTATTCCAAAATATTGAAATCATAATTCTTTTCCTTCTTTCACTAAGCTAATACAAAGCATGTAATGATAGCTAGGAGCATAAACTGCCTCTGTTTTTTTAAATGAGTAAAAAAATTAAAACACTGACAGCACTTCATTTCCGAATTTCCAGCAAGAACCTAGTTGCTTGCTTAGGACCAGAGCCTGCCACAATCACTCACACTCAGTATTGCCTTACACCATGTAGTCTCTTTAAAGAAACCAGCAGAATCTGGCCCTTACAGTTAAAAAACATTTGTCATTCAGAAATATGGCATCAGTCTAGGTACACAAAGAATGCAGGGCTGGGCCTGAATGTTCTGTTGGATCAAATTCTACACTTCACCAGCATATGGAAAACTGTTTATATCCTATTGTGACAAAGAGACCCATTTGTAGCTGTCAGACCTGACATACTCATGACAGCTAACACACTGTTGTCATGATATATACCCAAAAGGTGGCATGTAACATATCCTTGGAAAACTATTACCTCACAGATCATTAATATTATTGTGTGATGTATGTATGAGTTGTGTACAAAGAGTTATGGGTATAAGCTAGAATTATTAATGAAAGCTGATGACACCCTGGTGATTAATATCATTGTGAAAAGCATGTATTAACACTATACAAGGAATTATGAATACTCATTGATATTATGCTTTAAAGTCTGTGACCAAATAAAAGGGGGAAACAGAAGGGAAGGTAGTGATCTACAGCTGTCTACCTGTTCTGTTCATTCCCTCTGAAGCACCTGGCATTGGCCACTGTCGGAAGACAGGATATTGGGCTAGATGGACTTTGGTCTGACCTAGTAGGGCCATTCTTATGTCTCCGATGAAATTAATCAAGGTGTGACCAAAACCAATGGAAGCCCCATGTGCCTACAAATCAGCAGGGAGTGGGAAGTCCACAGGCAGAGAAAACAGCATACAGTCATCCTGAGTCTGGGAACGAAACAGTGAGTTTGGGAAGATATAAGGAAAGAGAATAAGCCATCTGGCATCCATCACTGAACAGACCCAAGGGGCTAGAGCTCTTGGCAAGCTGCGAAAGATGGGTAAGAATAGGGTGAAAAATGTACATGGTCATGTATTTGTAAGGTAAGATGTGGGACTGCTGCTTGTCAAAGCAGTTTAATTTTCTGCCACTCAACTATATGTGGCAATTTAACAGAAAACAAGAAGACAGGTACAAATGATGGAAAAGAAAAAGTTGTTAGGCAGTGATTTTTTACACGTGTTAGACTGGAAGAAAAACTAAATTTATGACTCAGTTTTTTTCCTGATTTTGTGTGTCAAATAAAGACAGCAGCCAGGAATGACACATAGAAATGGCTGTGAATAAATGGGAAAAAGCTGTCTAAGCATTATTTTAAGAATAAACTGAAGCATTTCATGTGTTCTCTTCACCTAAAATTTTAGCTTTTTCTGACCTTATGAAAAGTCTAAGGTGCAAAACACGTTCTAACATATAGTAGATAGTAATATGGCAAAAAAAAAAACACCTTATTCAACAGTTTTCCAGAGATATTACACTTAAGAACTCACATAGCTTAATGTAATTAATAAACAAGTTATTTTGAAATAGGCTGAAAAATCAGATTAAGAGACAGATTCTAATCTCAGTACTTCATAATGAAATGCATTTGGTGTCAAATGCCCTAGTGTAAAAGAAAGGATTGGTGAAAGATACACATTCTTTACTGTGTTAAGTTTTCAACACATTCCATGTACTGTTTACAAATACCTATACACAGGTTGATTTCACAGTTTTTAAGCATTAACAATGTTAAACTCTGAGAACCCAAAGAAAGGTTACAAAAGCAGTGAAAATTATACAATGGATCATTTAAAAATGAGTATGACTTTTAAGCTATTTTATGTAATCATGTAAGACTTTCACAAAAAATAGTCTTCTTTAGTCAATAATGTGAGTTTAAAAAGGAAATGTTGGTATTTTTCTTACAAAACTTAATGGATTAAATGCCTCATTAAAGTACATTTTCAACATAACCATAAATAAGAGGCTGAGACTAGTGCTTTTATAACATGGCCAGATCTTGCCTTAGCATTCAACCCATTTGATTTGCATTGGCTTCAAGAGTGAGAGCTACTATTCTGATGTATGTCTTAACAATTTTGCATAAAATATTATCAGCTTCAAAATACTAGTTTTGCAGTAAATTTCCTTAGCAATTTGCTTTTTGTAGAATGTGCATAGTAAGACTCTTGATTAATCACTGTTAAAAAATTAATCGCAATAAAAAAATTAATCATGATTAATCACAGTTTTAATTGCACTATTAAACAGAATACCAAATGAAATATATTAAATATTTGTGGATGTTCTTCTACATTTTCAAATATATTGATTTCTATTACAACACAGAATACAAAGTGTATCATGCTCACTTTACATGATTATTTGTATTACAAATATTTGCACTGTAAAAATGATAAACAGAAGAAATAGTATTTTTCAATTCACCTCATACAAGTACTGTAGGGCAATCTCTTTATCATGTAAGTCCAACTTATAAATGTAGATTTTTTTTTGTTACATAACTGCACTCAAAAACAAAATAATGTAAAACTTTCAGGCTCGCTGACAGCAATTCCAGTCCCCAGGACCAAGGCCGTCCCTAGGGAAGTGAGGGGCCCAGGGTGGAAGTGATGTATCCATCACTTCCAGGACTGACCCGTCACTTCCGGAACCAACCACGCTGGCCAATCCCACCAGCCCCACAAAGCACAGGGCCCAGAGTGGTCACCCTGATTCGCCATACTGTCGGTATGGCTCTGCCCAGGGCAGACCAGTCAATGGGCCCCCTAAAAAGGTCCACCTGACATTTGGGCAGTGCTCCACCTGTGCTGGCTGGTGCTCAATGACCTACTGTCGGCTGCGCTGCTGGTGCCCAGTGAGCTGCCAGCAGCACTGCTGGGTGTGCTCTTCCGGCCGGGCCAGGGCTTCCACATGCCCGCCCAGCTGCCTTTGCCACCACCAGTACCACCCCGTGCACATGTAGGAGCCCTGCGCCCCGCCCGGGTGATTGCCCTCTTTGCCCCCTGCCGTCGGTGGGCCTGAAAACTTTATAACCTACAAAGTCCACTCAGGCTTACTTCTGGTTCAGCCAATTGCTCAGACAAACAAGTTTGTTTACAGTTACAGGAGATAATTCTGCCTGCTTCCTATTTACAATGTCACCTGAAAGTGAGAACAGGCGTTCACATGGCACTTTTGTAACTGGCATTGCAAGATACTTATGTGGTAGGTATGCTAAACATTCATACGCCCCTTCATGCTTTGGCCACCATTCCAGAGGACGTCTCCATGCTGATGATGCTCATTAAAAAAATAATGCATTAATTAAATGTGTGACTAAACTCCTTGGGGAAGAATTGTATGTCTCCTACTCTGTTTTACTCGATTCTGCCATATATTTCAAGTTATGGCAATCTCGAACGATGACCCAGCACATGTTGTTCATTTTAAGAACACTTTCACTGCTGATTTAACAAAACACAAAGAAGGTACCAGTGTGAGATTTCTAGCTACAGCACTCAACTCAAGATTTAAGAATCTGAAGTGCTTTCCAAAATCTGAGAAGGATGAGGTGTAAAGCATGCTTTTAGAAGTCTGAAAAGAGCGACACTTTGATGTGGAAACTACAGAACCCAAATCACTAAAAAAAAAAATCAACCTTTCTGCTGGTGGCATCTGACTCAGATAGTGAAAATGAACATGCATCAGTCCGCATTGCTTTGGATGGTTATTGAGCAGAACCCATTATCAGCATGGACGCATGTCCTCTGAAATGGTAGTTGAAGCATGAAGAGACATATGAATCTTTAGTGCATCTCACATGTAAATATCTTGCAATGCCTGCTACATGTGAACTCCTCTTCAGACTTTCAGGTGATATTGTAAACAAGAAGCGGGCAGCATTATCTCCTGCAAATGTAAACAAACTTATTTGTCTGAGCAATTGGCTGAACAAGTAGTAGGACTGAGCGGACTTGTAGGCTCTAAAGTTTTATATTGTTTTATTTTTGAATGCTGTTATTTTTTTTTGTGCATAATTGTACATTTGTAAGTTCGACTTTCATGATAAAGACATTGCACTACAGTATTTGTATTAGGTGAATTGAAAAATACTATTTTTTAATTTGTTTTTTACAGTGCAAATATTTGTAATAAAAATAAATATAAAGTGAGCACTGTAAACTTTGTATTCTGTGTTGTAATTGAAATCAATATATTTGAAAATGTAGAAAATATCCAAAACTATTTAAATAAATGGTATTCTATAATTTTTAAAAGTGTGATTAATTAATCATGATTTTTTTAAATCATGCGATTAATCATGATTAATTTTTTAATTGCTTGACAGCCTTAGCGCATAGGCAGTGAATTGCTATTACTCATACAATGTGTTCATGTTTTTGTCCAAAGACAGCATTGCCTAGTGGCTAATGCACTGACTGGGACTCAAGAGTCTGGATTTTATACCTGTCTCAGCCTTTAGCCTCTCGGGTGACGTTGGGGAGTTATTTGGCCTCTCTGTTCCTCAGTTTCCTCATCTGTAAAATGGGGATAATGATACTTATCTCCTTTGTAAAGTACTTTGAGTTCTACTGATGAAAAAGCTAGGTATGATTATAACTTGGTTGTCCCTAACATTGGCAAAAGCCTGTGTCCCAAGTATGAGAAAGTTGAATTTCTTATAGTCTCCTTTAGCTGAAACTGTGATGTATGTCGTGGGTGTTTCCAGTCTGTGGCTCTGCTCCCAATAGGGTAGCACAGAATACCAACATCAGAGCTTTACTTTAGGGCTCATTAGGATTGTAATTAACTAGAAGAGAAAAGAATCCACATTGTCCCCTTTTCTCTCCATCTTCTGTTTTTCTCTTTCATTTTATGAGCATGTGATTTTAATAGGTTATCTTCTTTTGCTGTATAATATACTGCATTGTCTTACATCAGGTCAGACTCAATTAAAAAATCCATACTGCTTCTGTAATACAGTAATCTGAACCAGACAAAAACTATATTTTGGGGGCTTACCCAGCACATATACCAGAGTCACTAATGAATTTAACTTCTGCACTCAGCTCTTTTTATACTTTTTCCAAGAATTCCATCTCCACCTATTTGTTTTCATGATGAATAGTGAAATTCATCAGTGTTTTCGGATTTTTTTAAAAGACTTTTTATTTAGCTCAGATGAGACGTAGCAAATATAATTCCACATCAAATAGACAAAGTTCTCAAGTGACAGGCAAAGATGCCAATTAGCATCAGTGAAAAAAACTGCTAAAACTGTTGGAACATAATTTCGTTTTACAAAGTGCTTTTCTAAAGCTAAGAATCTCGGCTAATAGTCTTTGATGGGTCTAATATTCCCCATGAATTTATCAAATTCTTTTTTTTAGCCCAGTTATACTTTTGGCCTTCACAACATCCCTTGGCAATGAGTTGGCCTTCACAACATCCCTTGGCAACCTGACTGTGTACTGTGTAAAGTACTTCCTTTTGTTTGTTTTAAACTTGCTGCCTATTAATTTAATTGGATGACCCCTTGTTCTTGTTTTATATACTACGGTTAGTAGTTCTGAAATTTCATATTTGATTTCCTTCAGAACTCTGAGGTGAATCCCATTTGGTTCTGGGGACCTATTATTGTTTAATTTACAATTTGTTCCCAAACCTCCTCTACTGATATCTCAATCTGGAACAATTTCTCAGAGCTTGGATCGGCAGGCAGCGATCGATCCAGTAGGGGTCAATCTATCACATCTATATTAGATGCGATAAATCAACCGCTGAGCGCTCTCCCGTCGACTCCGGTACTCCACCAGAATGAGAAGCGCAAGCAGAGTCGACTAGAGAGCGTCAGCTATTGACTTACTGCAGTGAAGACACCACGGTAAGTAGATCTAAGTACATCAACTTCAGATATGCTATTTACATAGCTGAAGTTCCATATCTTAGATCAACTTCATGCAATAGTGTAGACAAGCCCTCAGATCTGTCACCTAAAAAGAATGGCTTAGATGCGGGGCTCTCCCTCACATTCTCTTCAGTGAAGACTGATGCAAAGAGTTCAATTAGTTTCTCCAACTTTTAGCACTATGATCATCCAGTGGCCCCATTGACTGCTTGGCAAGCTTCCTGCTGATGATGTCCTTAAATAAACAATTGCTGTTAGTTTTAGTGTATATTGCTAGTTTCTCTTCAAATTTCTGTTTTGGCTTGCCTAATTAAACTTTAGCACTTGACTTGCCAGAGTTTATGCTTCTTTCTATTTTCCTCAGTACAATTTAACTTCCAATTTTTAAAGGATGCCTTTTTGCCTCTAACGGATATAGTTTAGCCATGGTGGCATATTTGGGTCTCTTAATATTTTTTTTATTTGAAGGTATACATTTAAATTCAGACTTTGTTATGGTGGTTTTAAATTGTTTCCGTGTAACTTGCAGGCATTTTACTCTTGTGACTGTTCTTTTTAATTTCCATTTAATTAGCTTCCTCATTTTTGTATAGTTCCCCTTTAAAAAGTTAAATGGTATTGTGGTGGGATTCTTTGTTATTTCCCCCCTCACACACACAGACAAAGATGTTAAATTTAATTACATTATGGTTGCTATTATCCAGCGGTTCAGCTATATTCACCTCTTGGACCAGATCCTGTGTGCAATTTAGGACTAAATCAAGAATTGCCTCTCCCTTTGTGGGTTCCAGGATTAGCTGCTTCAAGAAGCAGTTATTAATGATGTTTAGAAACTTTGTGCCTACTTCCTGTCCTGTAGTAACATGCACCCAGTCAATATGGGGATAGTTGAAATCTCCCATTATTATTGAATTTTCTATTTTTTTAGCCTCTCTGATCTCCCTGAGCATTACATAATCACCATCACCATCGTGATCATGTGGTCTGTAGTACATTCCTACTGTTATATTCTTATTATTCAAACATAGAATGTCTATGGGTAGACATTCTATGGGACAGTTTGATTCATTTAAGATATTTACTGTATTTGATTCTATGCTTTCTTTCACATAAAGTGCCACACCCCCACCAGCATGATCTACTCTGTTATTCCTATATCTTTTGTACCCTAGTGTTATCGTATCCCACTGATCACCATCACTGCACCAAGTTTTTATGATGTCTATTATATCAATATCCCCATTTAATACCAGGCACTCAAGTTCACATATCTTAGTATTTAGATTTCTTGCATTTGTATACAAGCACTTATCAAATTTGTCACTTTTTAGTTGTCTGCTTTCATGTGATATAAGTGAGTAGGACTCTTTTTCATGTGAGTGTTTCTTTTCAGTTCTTACCTGCACTTTATCCACTTTCATCCTCTCTTCTTTACTAGGATGTAGAGAATCCCCATTAATAGATCCTTCCCTCTGGGATGCCTCTGTCTAAACCAAGTGCTCATCTGCACCTGTTGGCTTTCCACCAGCTTTTTGTTTTAAAAGTCCTCTATGAGCTTTTTAATTTTACACACCAGCAATCTGGTTTTGGTTTGGTTTAGATGGAGCTCATCCTTCCTGTGTAGGCTCTTCCTGTCCCAAAAAGTTTCCCAGTTCCTAATAAACCTAAAATCCTCCTCCCTACACCATTGTCTCATCCATGCATTGTGACCCTGCAATTCTGCCTTTCTAACTGGCCCTCCACGTGAAAGCATTTCAGAGAATACTACTATGGAGACCCTGGACTTTAATCTCTTACTTAGCAGGCTAAATTTGGCCTCCAGGACCTCTCCCCTACCTTTCCTTAGGACATTGGCATCTACTCGTACCACAACCATTGGCTCCTTCCCAGCACTGCACATAAATCTGTCTAGATATTTTGAAAGATCCATAACCTTCGCACCCAGTGGCAACTGACCATGCAGTTGTCCCTGTCATCACAAACCCAGCTATCTATATTTCTAATGATTGAATCTCCACCTGTCTCTTCCTACTAACTGAGTTCCCCTCCCCTGGAGAAGTATCCTCAGTGCAAGAAGATATCATGACATCATCTGGAAGCAGGGTCCTAACTATGGGATTCTTTCGTTCCACTCCAGTTTGATGTTCTCCTTTCCCGAGACTTTCATCCTCCTCAACAGCAGAGAGGCTGTCAGACTGGGGGTGAGACCACTCTACTGGGTTCTGGAAAATCTAATGTATGTTCCTCTCTGTCTCCGTTATCTCCTCCACTTCAGCCACTCTAGTCTCCAGAGCCCGTCCTCAGTCTCTGAGACCCATGAGCTCCTTGCACCGAATGCACACATACACAACCTGCCTATAAAGCAGGTACACGGCATTCAGTGCAATGAACTGATAGCCACTACTCTACTGGACTTCTGCCTTAATTTTTTTAATCCTGCAGCTTTTGTGTTTTGGTTTTGGTTTGCAATTTGTTTTTTGGTGGGTGGGGGGGGGGGGTTTATTGGCCCAAGATTAGAGAATGTTAGGTGTATCTGGCTCTCATGCTCCTGCTCTAACCTCCCTTGCAAAACTTCCCTATTTGCTGTTCCCATTCACTAGCTCCTCTGGTTGAACAGGAGCTGGTAGTTTAAACACCTGTTCTCCATGACTGCCCCTGCCCCTGCTTAAGGATGAATGAATGATAAATGGACTAGGGATCAAAGCCTCATTAAGAAACTCTCAGCCTGGTCTAGCAGGCATTCTTCTTACCATATGCACAATGTGCCTCAGGTGGCATGTGACCAGGATTCATCACCAAATTTGGTCTGTTGGTTGGGTCATTAGCTTCCCTGGCCCAGGCCAGATACTGATGGGGAGTGCGACGCGAATGCTGATCCATGCCCTCCTCTAGCAGGCATGAAAGACAGAGTAACATGACAGCCTCTGGAATAAAAACAAGTATAATTTATGTGAAAGTGTTTCGTATTTTAATTTTGTTGCCTATTTGTTGCAAATATTACAAATGGGCAGTGTTTTACTCATGGTACATGCAATTGAGATTGAGGGGTCCCGACCTCATCCAAATTCTACAAACATTTTGGGCCAAAACATGATCAGTAATAGATGCCTGCAGAAGGGAGTAAGAGGGCATTTTATTCCACTTACTCTCTTACACACATTAACAAATGCATGTAAGAGCAAGCAGGAGATGACCCCAGCATTTGTGTGGCCACAATTCCCTCTCTGGACCATATGAGCTGGGAATGGATAGTCAGGGTTCAGAGCAGTTGTAGCCCCATCACCACCACACCAGGCAGCACAGCTGAGCCAGCATAGAGCAGGAAGTCAGCTGCATCAGGAAAGGATCTGTCACAGTGCACTTCCTCCCACTGGAGCAAGAAGGAAACTAGATCTGAGTCACAATTTGATCCTTCATATGCTCTTTTGGCAGTCTAGTAACTCTCCCAGCTAGCCTTTTTGGAGCTTCTCAACACAAATTCCTCAGGAGACTCTATTCCTGCTGTATTATCTTCTGCAGGAGTGAGATAATGGCCCATTTCTCACTCTCCAGTGGTTTACTCCTCAAGGTATAACCAAGTAACCTCTTTTCCCCAAATCCTCCAGTGGATCATCTGTCACAGGACAGCCAGGCATCCCAACCATTCTGCCAGCATCAGGTTCTTTTTATGGGGCAGGCAGGTGGCATTAGGGTTGCCAACTTTATATTCACACAAAACTGAACACCCTTGCTCTGTCCTCTGCTCTGCCCATCCTCTGAGGTCCCACTCCTTCTCTGAGATCCCGCCGCCCACCTCACTCCATCCCCTACCCTTTCACTCAGTTACTCATTTTCACTGGGCTGGCTCAGGGGGTTGGGTTATGGCAGGGGGGTGAAGGCTGCGGCTGTGGGGTGCATGATCCGGGGGAATGAGGGTTTTGGGGTACAGTATGGGGCTCCAAGCTGGAGCAGAGGGGTCCAGAGGGCAGGAGGGAGATCAGGGCTTGGGCAGAGGGCTGGGGTACAGGGGGGATGGGGCTCTGGCTGGGGGTGCAGGCTCTCGGATGGGGCCAGGGATGAAGGGTTTGAGGTAAAGAGGGAGCTCTGGGCTGGGATTGAGGGGTTCAGAGGGCAAGAGGGGGATCAGGCCTGGGACAGGGGGTTGGGATGCAGGGGTGGTGGTGAGGGATACGGCTGGGGGTGTGGGCTCTGGAGGAGGGGCAAGGATGAGGGGTTTGGGGTGAAGGAGGGTGCTCTGGGCTGGGATTGAGGGGGTTGGAGGGTGAGAGGGGGATCAGGGCTGGTGCAGGGGGTTGAGGCATGGAAGGGGGTGAGGGGTGCAAGCTCCAGGTGGCACTTACATCAAGCAGCTCCCAGAAGCATCAGCATGTCCCCCCTCTGGCTCTCCTACGCGGAGGTACAGCCAGGTGGTTCTGCACACTGCACCTTTAGCAGGCACCTCCCCCGCATATCCCATTGGCCGCAGTTCCCAGCCAATAGGAGCTGTAAAGCCAGTGCTTGGGGCGAGAGCAGCATGTGCATCCCCTGGCCACCCCATGCCTAGGAGCTGGAGAGGGGACATGGCGCTGCTTCCAGGAGCCATGCAGAGCCCCGACAGGGAGTCTGACTTGGGTTCACTGCACCACTGACTGGATTTTTAACAGCTGCTGACTGGAACCACCAGGGTCCCTTTTCTACTGGGTGTTCTGGTATAAACTGAACACCTGGCAACCCTAGATGGCATGCTTCCCTTCACTGGTGCAGTGGGACATATTAATCACTCTGTTAAACCATCTCACAGACGATCTTCCCTAAAAAGATGGCTCAGTGCTGGAGGGAGTGATGGAGCTACCCAGATGCTTCCCATAGAGATGATATAATGCTTTACAAAAGGACAATGAGCTGTTGAGACACCCCACACAGATTACCTCTTCCAAGAAGTCCTGCTATCAGAGACATAGAGTGGAACATTGAACTAAACTTTTTCAGACTATCAAAAGAGAAAGATTTAGGCTTATTCTCATTTTGCCATTCACTAATAGCCCCCAAAGTGCAATGAGAATTTTTATTGTACATAAGCTATTTTTCCTTTATAATTATGTACTATTGCTCCAGTCCTGCAAAGACTTAAACATGTGTAAAGTTAAGCAAAGGCATAAATCCCTGCAGGGTCTGGGTTTATATTTTATATCAGGAGGAAAAATCTCTCAGACCAGCTATCGAGTATTTTTTTTAAATGAACACAAAATAATTTCCGTCAGTCATAATAACAATGTTTTCATGGTGAAAAAATAGATTGAAATAAATGTGCAAGTGAGTTTGACTGTGAAATTTAAATGTCTCCAGGCTGGTAATTCAGAGGAGGTTGTAGGCTTGCAATCGGCAGAAATTAAATGGAAAGTAAGTTGCGACATTCTGTCAGACTTCACCTGCAAGTGCAGAATAATTATAAAATCAAGTCAGCTTAACCCTCACAGTTCCCCAAGAGCTTAACAAATTGAGCAAGTGTAATGAAGACAGACCCCGGTCGTCAGCAGGTGGGATTGAATCTGAGACCTCTGGAGCTTAGTGAATGAGCCTCTACCACACGAGCTAAAAGCCAACTGCTTGTTAAGCAGACCCATTTTATCTCTCTCTTTAAGTGGTCTCAGTGCCACTAGATGGGACAGAACACTGCACCCAAGAGGTGTATGGGTTACACAAGGCTTTAGGAAACTCCTTTAAAAGTGTTAAATAATCAAATTTTTGAAGAAACCCAAATTGAAAAAGCTCTTTAGTCCTGTAACCTACATGCTCACTGAGCTTGGACAGAACCTGATTGATTTCATTGGGGTTACAGTCAGGTGTATGGGTTTGGCCTAAGCTTGTAGAATTAGAGGTGTAGTTTGCATCTGACTCCTCTTGGGCAGAGAAAACAGACTGGTGAGTTTCACTTTTTGTTTGTATTTGTAACCTGATCTACTTCACTTGTTGGTTCCCATTCTGCACTAGTCCAGTATTATTATTGTGTGTATTCACTACACTGCAGGATGCATGTTTAAATTAGAGCTGAGCAAATAATTGATTTTTTTGGTTTATTGACACTATAAATGAAAATAAAAGTCATTGAGCCAGGAAAAAAGAGTGAGCCCTCACCTGGGATGTGGAGACCCAAAGTCACATCCCTATTTACACACAGTAGAACAGCTTCAACAGGAGAGAGAGTGAGAAAGGCTCATAGTAAGCCATTCCAAAGCACAGTGGCTATGGTGTGCTTCTGTAATGTTAGATACTCAAAATGCTGTCTCTGTAGCAGGCTGAGGAGAGAATTGAACCTGGCTCTCCCACATCTCAGTTGAGTGTGCTAACCTCTAGGCTAAAAGTTATAAAGAAGGGGAGTGCCACCACTTCATCTTCCTATTCCTGTTTTGTTAGTCCAGAGCAAAAAATGGAAAGGTTTCAATAATGTTGAAATGTAAGTGTTTTGTTTTGACATTACCAAAACTTTGATATCTCAGTTTGGTCAAAACTATTCAACAAACTTGATGTGACTTCACTTGATGTGTCTTGGGATGACTGGTGCTGCATTTTTCATCCAATAAACTATTTGCCATAAAAAATTTCATGCAGTTCAGGAAAGTGCTATTATCCCCATTTTACACATGGGTAACTGAGGCTCAGAGAAATTAAATGACTTGCACAAGGTCACACAGGAAGTCTGCAGTGGAACAGGGACTTCAAGCAGGTCTCCCAAAGTTTAAGCTAGCTACTAGAATTTCTTCTCTGTGTAGAAGGAGCTACACAGCATTTCCAAGAATTTGCAAGTGGGAAATGGACAGCTTGGGTCCATGTGGAAGACAAATCATCATCCCCAGCAGAGCCAGAATGCTGGTACTTGAGCAACCTGTATTCCACACCCAAAATGGGCTTGGCCAGGCTCCATTCCATATTTATACTCTATAGTTCTGCATGCCAGCACCAGGGATAGCAGGCATTGCACTCTTTCAAAAGAGTATAGTAGATGCCACTCCTGGCTGTGCTTCCCCAGACCCCCTGCACTCTGCTGCCAGGACACATTAAACAATTGCCACGTGGGCATTGCCCCCTACAACCTTCTAACTGAATCCACAGCCTAGCCCATAATAGGAAGAGGTGTATTTCTTTCCAATATATTTGTGATCAGTTTATCTGAAGGGAGAGACAAGATCTCATAATACAATGGCAGGAACTCAGCACAGGTGTCAATGTGTAGCCAGATGGTGCCACGTTCATCTACTACATTAAAGCAGATTTAAGACATCTTCCACCTTTCTATTTCAGTAATTGGGACTATTTCTTTTCTTTAGAATGTAACTGATTGTTTGAGCAATAGCTGATCGTCTCACAAATCAAATTCCCTAAAGATGGTAAGGTTTAAATAATATTCTTGCACTGCTCACCAAGGTAACTGCTTTTCAAAATATGTCACATTTGTAAGACTGACAGTCATCTGAAGAGCAAACAAGACAAAAATGAAACGATAAATAATTATTTCTGATTTTTTTTGAAAGGCTTCTTTTTTTAAGGAATAAAATGTGTCTCGGAGCATGTTAATGTAAATGACTGCAGTAAATGTTACATCTCTGTCTCGGAGCATGTTAATGTAATTTACGCTACTGAACATCACATTTCCATCTGTTGAAGCAATCAGTTAAAATGTACCATATTATTATTTTCAGGAGACAGAGGTTTTTAATCCTTCAGGTTGTTTTTTTAAATTTCTTCTGATGAAAATAACATCTAACGTGTGACACTGACTGAAAATAAATAAAGTGTTTGATTAAGTTAAAAATGGGGTATGCAAATTCCTTGCTGGTAGAGAAGCACTCACCCACGAGCTCTCTGTAAAATTGCAGCTGTTAGCAGGCTTGGGCCAGATTTTCCATTGTTCGGCACCTACATTTAAGGCCAGGACTGCAAAAGCACTCAGAATTCAGCAGTTCGCTCTGTAGGGATGTATGAAGTAGAGGGAAGACATCAGTAGTGTGAACTAGTATAATAAATCTTATATTCTTACAACTTGACTCAGTTTTTAAATTTCTTTAATTTTTAGATAGTGAATGTTCATTCAGAGCTACAATGCCTAGAGCTGGGGGGCAATTTTCAGATGAAACTCTTTTTTTTTTTTTTTTTTGCCATGAAATACAGATTTGGGTCAAGCAAAATCTTTTGCAAATTTGGGCCAAATTCACTGAATTGTTTCAATAAAAAAAAATTAAAATCAAATCATTTCAACATTTTTAAACATTTCAGGTTTTTTTTATTTAAAACTACTGTAATTTGTTTTGAATTTTGCTTAAATTTATTTTTTTAAATTCAAAAACTCAAGCAAAACATTTTGGACAACCTGAAAGTTTTTTTCCCCAACTTTCTGATTTGCAGAAAAAATTTTTAAAAAATTGTTTTTTCTTCAGTTTAGCTAGCAAACCGAAATCCCATTTATACACACAGCTCTAATAATGACCTCCCTTGAGAATACCTATATAGACTATTTGTAAAATATTCATTGGAAGAATTTGCAATTACATTGTAAGCTATTCAGAACAGGGATGTCTGTTCTCTGTTCGTACAGTGCCTAACACAATGGGACTGGGGCCTCTAGGTATTACCCCAACACAAATAATAAATTATAAACAGAGATATATATTTCCATTATTAATTTTAAAGGCTTTAAAGTCAAGACTAATTTAGAGTATATTATGTAATTACATGAAATATTATAGATTTTTTTAAACAAGATTTTATTTACCAAAGACTGTAATGGCTCGAAATAGCCATTATTAGAGAGTGCAGAACAGTGGATATGATGTTTGCTGCTCACCAAATAGAGGAAAAGTGTCGGGAACCAAACCATAAGTTCTACATGGCATTTGTAGACTTGCCAAAGGCCTTTGATGCTGCTAGTCACAAGGGTCTTGGGTGAATCTTGCACAGAGTTGGGTGCCTGTAAAAATTCATCACCATCAGATGGTTGGGCCACAACGGCATGCTGGCTACAGTGCTGGAAAATGGTGCGTTATCAGATATTTTTTTGTCAAGAATGGCATTAGGCAGGGCTTTGTGCTCACACCTACACTACTTACCATTCTCTTTGGTGCTAGATTCTTTCAAAGACTACAGCCGGCTGATTTACACACAATTCTGCACATAGGCAACGTCTTCAATTTCCAGTATCTTTGTGCTTGCACTAAAGAGATTGACTTGCTTGTCATGGAGTTCTTCTTTGCAGTTGACTGTGATCTCATAGCACATATTGCTGAAGACATGCAGCATCTAATTGACTGCTTTTTCTAGATCAGCAAAGACATCTCAATTCTTTATCAGCCCCAAGGAAACCAAAGTGCCTTGCTGCCCTGCTCCAGGAAAAATGTATTCTGCCCCCAAAATCACAATTGATGACATACTGCTCAGTGTGGTAGAAAAATTTTGCTATCCTGGCAGCACTTTATCTAATTATGCCACAATCGACAATGAAATCATGCAGGGCATCTCTAAAGCCAGTTCTGCCAATAGTCAACTTCCTCATTACCTGTGGAATGTGACAGGCATTCGGCTTCACATCAAGATTAGTGTCTATTGTGAAATTGTGTTAAGGACTCTATTCTACAGCTGTGAAACATGGACATGCTATAGCAGGTCTTAGAAGCAACTAGAGTGTTTCCACATGTGCTATCTGCATCTCATCTGTAAAATCAAGTGGTCAGACAGGATATGCATGACTGGAGCATTGAAACCCTAATCATACATGAACAAGTTTGCCGGGATGATCCCCTCGTACATATAAAAAGAGATTTAACTTAACGGACCCTCTTTTTCTGAGCTTTTCCTATCTAGCATGTTAATGTGTGCTAAAAATTTTAAATATGCAGATTATGGATATAATAGGATGTATTGGAATAGCACATTCAGTGGGGGGGGGGGGAGAGATTGTTAAAGGTATAATAGAACATAATTGACTTTAACCATTGTGCCTTTAATTTAATCTGGCTTTGAGCCTTGGGTACCATGATTAGTCACTTTTCCAATATACAGGGCAATGCTCACCCCACCAGCTGGGGTGCAGCTTTGATGTGGCTGGGTGCAGTAGACTTATCTTTGGAGTCCGAGTGTGGAGGAGGGAGGGAATTTCAACTCGGAGCAGCTAAGGCGGTGATCCATGCGCCCCCCGCCTTCCTTCACCCCTGCCTTCAGTGTGTGTAAGAGGCTTCTCTCTTCTCCCTTCCCACTCCTCCTTCCTTCCTTATGCTGTGGGGCCACATGCTACAGCTAGCCCTGTTCTCCAAGGCCTGTCCTACCCATGGCTGCTGCCTTTGCCAGGGGAGGGTGCTGGGGTCAGGTGACTGGCTCCCATTTGGAAGCTGACACTGTTTGCTGCCTAAGCCATAGCTCCCAACATTTCAAATGGCTAAAGTGGAATGCAGCCCCACTCAGGTTTGGCCTATCTGTTCCTCTGTAGATGGAGACGGAGGAGCAGCCAAACCAAACACAGGTGGCACTGAGAACCCATGCACTAGGTCACACCATCACTTAGTTTGGGGGCCTTCTCAAACAGGGGACCCAGGGCAAACTGCCCTTCAATCAGGACAAGGGACTTGTGGAGTCAAAGCAGAACAGTGCCACAAAACCTCGGCCAGTTGGAGGTATAGTCGAACCGAGGTAGCCGTTGGGAGAAGCTTCCTATTTTAGCCCCACTCTAGTTGATAGATTCCTGGCAATGCAGGGGCTTGGCTGATTGCCAGTTTGGGGGTCTGCAAGGGATTTTCCCCATATGTCAAAACTGGCAAATGGCTGAGTGGAATTTTTCACCTTCCATCTGGCATCCGAGAGGTCAGGTTTGTGGAGTTCGGGTTATAAATGTCATACTTTTGGCAGGTTCCAGGTAGCTGGGGGGCTAGAAAGGATCTCATTTGAGGTCCCTGTAATCCAGCAGGCTGTCTGGGAATTGATCCTGGGCATAGCAGTGCATAGTGAGGGATTATGCCTCTGTATTTTGCATAGCTTGTGTCTCCCCTTATCTCTCCTACCCCCATCATGAAGGACAGGAGCAGCTCAGGACTCTGGTCTACAATCAAGGTCCATGGGACATTGAGGGGACCTGACCTTCACACTCACCCTCAAATGTATAGTGCACTGGGGCTATTTGTAGCAGTTCAAATCCGCACTGGCACAATCCTGCCAGGCAGTGTGGAGTGGTTACAGCATTTGGGTAACAGTTTTAAATAAAGTTGCAGACTCCTCATTTAACTGTATTAAGATGCCTATATTTCATTGTTTGAGTTCATATCAGGGCTTCAAACTACATTACAGCCCACTTATGAGGGAGACCCAGAGATTCTGAGATTTGAAATTACCCAGGATTCAGTAAGGGCAACAGAAATCCACTGGGCCCTGAAATGGATTCATCAAAAGGGAAAAGGTAGTCAGAGGGCTTGTTGTGAAGTTAAAGAGTGGTTCTTAGCTTATCACCTTTGGAAAAGTTTCCAATTCAGTCTAGTTTGAGGAAAGGGCTGAGATTCAAATCAGCTTCCCTGTCTAAAAACGTGAGTTGAAAATACCAATTTACAGCATCTCCAGTGGGTCTTGCCAGGCAGTATGATTACTTCCCCTTAGACATTCCCCTTTTCAGTAAAAATAAATACTACTTTGTTTCTGATTACAAGTCAGAACTTGCCTCTCAATTAAGCAAAGTGAAGAACAACTTCAAAGTGAAGAACAAGAATACATGTAACTATGTATTTAGACAATTTCCAATATGCATATTACAAAGTCAGCGACAATCAGAGGTGTTGAGCTGTTATAGTAACACGGGACTATAAGGTGCCATCATTTTTTCTGCAGAACTGCCCTTGAGAATCAGAGGGAGTTCTCCTGGGAAACTGATGGCATAATATAGTCCACAGATGTGATTATTTCATATTATCCTAACTAAGGCCCTGATCCAGCACTTTAAGCACATGCTTAATTTAAGATTGTGAGTAGTCCCATGCAAGTCCATAAAAAATTAGCATGTGCTTAGGTGCTGTGCTAGCTTGGGGCCAAAGCTACCCATGGATGAACAACCAATTTTCGACTCAGCCACTTAAAATATTTTTTTTAAAATACGATATAAAAGCCTGTGTTACATTACAGATTAGCAGCCTACGGAACTGATTTTAAAAAGAAAAAAGCATCTGAACTAGTACATTCCTAATTTACCTGTATAAAAGAAAAATCTTTATTTTTTGTCCTTCCTTAGCCTATATTTACCTGTTATAGAATCACAGAAGATTAGGATTAGAAGAGACCTCAGAAGGTCATCTAGTCTAACCCCTGCTCAAAGCAGGATCAATCCCAACTAAATCTGTGCATAAACTGATTGCGCCTCAGGGCAGCACTGTCCCTTCTTCAATGTCTGGAAAATGCCTTACCCTATGAGTGCTACCATAAACAAATAAGGCCCCAATCCTTGCAACTCGCTGTGTATGGCCAGACTGCCCTCTGTTCACACACAGCCTGAGTGAAGTCAGTGAACTCCACATAGGCTCATCAGTCCTTCCATACGCAACAAGTTGCAGGACTGGGTCTAAATAATAATAATTTCTCATTTCTATTTAACTTCAGATCAAACATGCCTGCCAAGCTTTCTTCTTAATTATACAAATACAGCTTTATAACTGAGCTGCTGTCAGACACTTAACTCTAGTGGCACTAGTAAGTGTGTCTTCAAGACAAGAAGGGTTAACTTTGCTTCCTTTGTTTTAGATTTTGGATAAACTGTTGCAGTCAGACACTAAGCAAATTAATTAGCCAGACTGATGGAGAGCAGTGTAATCTGATTATCACCACATATTCACTGCAGACAAGCTGGAACTACACATTTTCATCACTGCAGTTCTTTTTGTCTCATTCGAAGATGTGGGGCAACACCACACTGAAATCAAATGAGGCACTGCTGAAGGGACATAGTAATGGCATATATTTTTTAATATCAGATATTTTACAGAGTCACCTAATCCTGTGCCTAATTTAAAAATACAGAACCTTCTCTCCATTCCATAGTAAACCAGAAGAGGTACTGGAATGATTAACCTCTGAGGACAAGACAAGAAGCAACAGGCTTAAATTGCAACAAAGGCAGTTTAGATTGCATATTAGGAATAACTTCCCAGTTGTCAGGGTGGTTAAGCACTGGAATAAATTGCCGAGGAAGGTTGTGAAATCTCCATCCTTGGAGATTTTTAAGAGCAGATTTTTAGACAAACACCTGTCAGGAATGGTCTAGATCAGTGCTTCTCAAAGTTGGGCCGCCACTTGTTCAGGAAAAGCCCCTGGCGGTCTGGGCCAGTATATTTAGCAGATCGCGACTTCCACTGGCCGCTGTTCACCACTCCAGGCCAATGGAAGCTGCAGGAAGCAGCGCGGGCCGAGGGATGTGCTGGGAGTCTGCTCATAAATGGGACAGACATTAAGGACCATTGACAATTAAATGAACTTGCCCAGGTAGGTCAATATACAGCCAGACCCTCTTAAGGGCCTAGCTAGAGATTGAGCTGGGTGGCACTCAAGCTTCACGGAGGCTACATCCCTTTTGGGGCTTGCCATGATGGTGATGAAGAAGCAGGATAATGGAGGACTACTGATTGGCTAATTACTCTTATCAGCTCCATTGCTCCTTTTGAGGCACAGGAGGCGATATACATGATTGCAGCATGGCTGGGGCATAAAGTCTCACACTGGCACTTGTGACACAAACCACACATAAGCAGGAGGGCTTCTGTGTGTGCCCAAGTCAAATGAGACCAGAACCAGAAGACAAGACTGGGCAGCAGAAGAGGGGGTACAGAACAAGCCTACCCCTGCCATTAAGACACTAAGGTCCAAAGGACTCTTAAAAGGGGTGAGGAAACTGAGGTAGGGTATTGTATGCAGGTGTTTCCTATTTTTCTATAGGTCTATATATCTCTTGTGCTTTCTTTATGAGAAAAGTGTATGGTTAGAAATTCCTTTGCAGAGTCCATGTGTTACTTGCTTACACTATCACATAACCCCTAAAGTGTAAAACAGAGGGGCTCTGGGAACATGCAAGAACTACAGGGGAGGGTTGGGTGAGCCAACACTAATTTCAGTGCCCAAGCAATTGGACACTGGGGTCCTTACTGTCACGAATAGTGTCAGACAGGGGATCCACAACCAGAGTGTGTGCCCAGAGAACCAGAGCAACATGGCTTAACTTTGCCAAGCGCCAGGAAGTCAGTAGCACACACAACCCAAGGTTTGGGTCCAGTACACGAGCCAGATGAGCAGACAGGAGGAGAAGCTCAACAGGGTTGTAAAATTTTCACTCACTTTTCTTCCCCCACTCCCCGTACCTCAGCTAAGGATGCCTTATCTACTTTAAGTGTTAAGCAAAATTGTTTATTTTGTTTTAACTCCATTTTATCTCTATTTTTATTGAGATCCTGTTGTCTGGGCAATTTCACATAGATATTCTCAAAGAAAAGAAAACTCCGCAGAGGTACCCAAGGGAATAGAGTTTCTGGAAGCTACTGCTCCCTCTCCATTTAGTCAGGTGGCCTAGACAAAGGTGTCCTACCCCATTTAGTCAGTTTGTCATCATGGAGCAGTAGATGAATAACCTGGTGAAAAGTAGAAAGATGAACGAGGAGATGAGGGTTGGAGGTAGTGGTTGTTATGCTCTTCAGAATAAATAGTAGCCTTCAACAATGTGTGTCTTGGAAAGCTCATGGAGCCTTGTTTGGCCAGCAACAATAGGGGAAAGTCTGGTCTCAAATGGATCCTCCTACTGCAAGAGATATCCTGATGTACCATATTCATTAGTGTAAAGTGACTTTTTATGTTTAATTTTTCAAGACTTTCTTTGAAATTCTTCCACATTGGGATGATTTACCACACCTAACTGTGTTATCAAGAACAGATAAAATTTTGAAAAGCAGCTGATAGACTTAGGCTCCTAAGTCCGATATTCAAAAGCAATTTAGGCCCTTATAAGTCTCAGTCCCATTGAAAGTCAATAGAGTTTAAGAGCTTTGACCAGGGATGGCCTTGGCATGGGTTTATGGATTTATTTGCACTCACAAAAACCATGAAACCAAAGGTGCAGAAATAAGCAAACACATGCTTCTCCTGGCCTGGTGTTGTTAGCAGGCAGAGGGGTGGGACTCAGCCCACTCTGGATTCACCACATAGCAGTGGCTCCTTTCCCACTGTGGGATGAGTATGGTGTGGGCTTGTTCTCAGTGCTCACCCCACCCCAGTGCCTCCCCTCTGTACCAGACAGGATTAGAGCTGCAGTGCCAGGGCAGAGGGTGATCCTGCAAGTGGTCATAGCCCCCTCGGCAGTTTAGTAAAGTGCACCCATCGAACTGAGAGGCTACGTTTACCCTGGCTTTTGATGATGGGATATAGGGGCCTAAGTTACTTAGGCACTTCTCAAAACTTTTCCCAATATATACAGAGCTATATCACGCACAAGTTGATATAAAAACTGAAAACATTTAACTTTTCCATCAGATTTTTTAATCCCACAACCCATTCCACAATTAATTAGCATTCAACTTCAGTGCTTCAAAATCTGAAAAGTTAATTTTAATTACTCTTGGATTGCATTTTGCATACTCCTGTAACATTAGCAATTTTAAGAGAAATGAGGCTGCCAGAGGGCGAAAAATGATTTACCAATGTAATAATAAGACAATTTTAGATGTACCTGCTGTCACAATTATGAACCTGTTCTACAAAATGAGAAGGGTCCTTCATTTAATTTGTTTTCTGTATTTGATTACAGATCTCTCTGCATGCAAATTCTGCTTCTTACCTCCCTGGATTACCACAGAAATTTTGTTAACAAGTGCACTTGTCTTTTGCAAATGATATAGGGTAGCAGGGTATTACCTGTCAGCTCTGTGTTCTTGGGGAACCAGGGTGTAGTATCCAGCCTGCCTGACTCACGAAGGACACCCCACTCGCCACAGTCTCTCCTTGAACCAAAACTGATCAAAAGAAAGACTTACAAAACGCAATGAAAAGGCAGTGGGAGACGCACCTAAACCCCTCCGGACAAGGGTGACGGGATTAAGGCAACTCCCCTAGCCTCATTTGCATCGAAGATGGAACAGGGAGGCATCTCCATTAGCCTACAGAATGGAGAACAGTGATTCCAAGGCAAGAACTGCAGGGAACTCTGGGATCAGAAAAACAGGGAAGCACTGCATGATGTGGGATGTGTGAACCCAGGCCTGCACACATCCGGCTTGGTACTTATCAGACCAATTCTAGTAATAAATCCTTTATAGGTATCCAAAATACTGAAGCTGCCTAATTGCATTGTGAGCCCCTGCTGATGGTTATGCCAGTACTGTGGTGGTTTCTCTGCCTGGTAACTCAGCTCTCCAGCCAGGCCACTGTCTTTAGTCCGCTCCTTCCAGTATCCCAGTTGTCCCCAACAAAAATTATTCCGTCTTCTCTGGGCTCTTCCTCACTGCCAGTCTTCAAGTCAGCCTGCTGCCCCCTTGCTGGGCTCAACAGCTCTTACAATGGGCTTGTACGCTGCCTCCCCTGGGCTGATAGGGGAACAGTCCCACCCTCTACCCTGGTTTCCAGCCTAGGGTCCTCTATCAAACAGCCAGATTTGCTCCTTTATCTGTACTGCAGATTTCCCTGGGCCTCTTCCTACCTCTATTTTCAAGTTCCCCTCTGGGTATGTCTAGATGGGAATAAAAAACCCACAGCTGGCCCAGGTCAGCTGGTTCAGGCACTGGGACTGAAAAATTGCTGTGTAGACATTCAGACTTGGGCTGGAGCCTGAGCTCTGGGACCCTATGAGGGTGGAGGGCCTCGGAGCTCAGGCTCCAGCCCAAACCCAAATGTTTATGCAGCAAATTTTTAGCCCTGTAGCATAAGCCCAAGCCTGACCTGGGTCAGACACAGGGTTTTTTTATCCCTTGTGTAGACATATCCCCAGCCACTTCCTTGGTTATTCAGGGTCTCTCCCAGGCCTCCCTGCCTGGAAAGCTTTTCTTCCTCACTCTTTTCCTTTCCTGCTCTGAGCTTTTCCCTGCTGACTCGGGAGCCTGCAGGAGCCTTTTTACTCCTTGCAGTCTCCACAGACCTAGCTGCAGTCTCCTTTTATATAGGAATCACCTGATTACTCTCCAGTGGGGCCCATCCTGGAATCAGAGTTGGCTTAGCCCCAGGCTCTCAAGCCCACAGGGAAAGCCACCTCACTGCACAAAGATTACATATATTTTACAAACACAAAATACACAGTATGATGGAGTTATGGATGAGTCTATACATCAGTAATTTAGACAGTAATTATTCACAAACTAGAAAATTACCAGTTAAGGATAAGCTAAAAAGAGTATAGAAATAAATAGCCAGTGCAACCTTAACTCTGTCCCATCACAAACGCTTCAAACTGCTCACAGTTAAAACTCACTACAATCTTGTGCACAGGCTACATGCAAATACATATTTTATAGGATTTATGGTAATTTCCCCCATTATATTAACTGAAAGTTTCTCCTGTAGAAAACTGAACACTTTCCTGTAGTGATATTATGCAAAAAACATACAGTTATGAAGAAGGCACTTTAGTCTTTGTGGACCCATAGTAACCTAAACTGATTTTTAAAGACATAATCATTTTTTTTTAATATTTTGCCTTCATGGGTTCACTGCATAGTCAGTGTTAAGGTCATCTGGGTGACCTAACTGAGCACTTCCATACCATAACATATTTGAATTTTTAAATTTAACCTTGACTCTTAATGTCCTGGCTTTGTAATGGTTTGTGCCTAATTACAGCATCCTTGCAGTGCATTTTACCCCCAGTTATTCACACATACTCTGAACCTGAACGCTGTCCTAGTGTAGATTTTGTAGGGAATTAAAAAATTATTTGTGTCCCTGAGAAACAAATCTCTTAGCTGTGAAGGCAGTAGAACTATTTCACGACTCAGGAGAGACAAGATGCTGGAAAAACACACAAGCAATTCCCATCCTGTGCTCCGCAGTCACTCCTTCCATGCTGCTGCTCATGGGAATTTTAAGGACAGAGGTGCAAACTAGTGAATCCACTGGCCATTCTTCCTTCCTCCTTACAGACTTAGAGTATACAGAGGGATGTAGTAGCTATTTCCATGTGCTAAGGCTGCAGGAAGCAACTACACTGCAGCTCCACAGGCTTGGCAAAGGATTCGTAGTGTAGGGGCCTTGAGGCTGAACCATAGGAGTTGATAGGAATTTTGCCATTGACTTTAATGGGTGCAGGACCAAGGCTTTACTTACATCATATTGTATTTACTTGTTTATAAATGTAAACATATTAACTCTATTACAAACTGTGCTTTTCAACACTCACTGTCACAGAGTACCCCCACACAGCATAGTGGGTGAGGCTTTGAGGCAGCTTTGCCTCAATTTCCCTTTGGGCTTCTCCAACTCCACCCAGCTACCAATGCCTTCTTGACCTCCTCAGTGCTTAGCCCTCCAGCTAAATCACCTTTAGTCCCATCCCTTGCAAGGTATCCATATTCACAGGCTTTACAGTCAAAGCTATAATGTTTCTTCCTTACAGGTAGCAGGGCATACCACATTCCTTCCTCTTCATGACTCCTGGGACTCTCTATAGCCCTCTAACTAAGTTCTGTGAAAAATCCTCTTCACTCCCCCTTAGCTCCAGGGGACCACAATAGTCCCAGGCAAACCCTAATCCTCTCACTAAGCTCAATTCTCAAGGCCAAAGCCCTTGCCAAAAGAGACCTACCAGCAACACCTGTTTTCCCTCAGGCTTTCCAATAGAGAGCCTCCCCTGGGGCTCTCTCTGAGCCAGCCCTCTACAAGGGGCATTTATCTTTTCTGCCTTTTAAACCTCTCTCCCTGCTCATGTGTGGCAGGGAGCAGCTAATTGAAATGGGCTAGCCAGCCCCAGGTCTCCTGGGCCTTAAAGGTGCAAGCCACCCTGTCACAAACTGAAACCAATTCATAATGTCATCTATGAACACCTTTTCACTGAAACTTTGTGCAAGGTCAGGGAAATCCCAATTCAAATGATTTGTGCATACTGTTCATCTTTCCTTGTTGATGAAACATTTATTTAATCTCAAAACCTACATTTGATGGCTTCTTTTATCTTCTCCATTCATAACCCTCTCTGCATTTCATTTTTTTCACTGTTTTATTTTCTGGCACATCGAAGACGGAAAGTAAAGCATAGACAGTAAATCAGGCTGTAAGGTTTTCTTGGGTTCATACTCTGTTAAAAAAATACTGCTCAAATGCAGTTTCCTTACCTGCTAGTGTCCTGTTGTGGATTTGTATTCACAATTATATCTAGTAGTGCTGCAGCAAAAGCTGAACCCGTGGAGACCTATGTGCATTTAGACTTTTAGTAGAAAGCTTTGTCTTGGTCTGCTACACATACTGTTTCAATCCCTGGGTTACTTGTTAAGATTTTTTAAAAGATGAGGCTGAAATGAAAAATTCAGACCTAGATCTAAACTTCTGCAGAGTTCAGGAGCGTCTTGATCTTAAGTTTTAATTTGGGTCCAACTTTACTTTTTGTATTTCAAAAAAATCTATCAAAGATCCCAGAGGCAGAATTAAGAAATACACACACACACACACACACACACATGTGGAAGGATGGATAAATACCCTTGCATGACCAGCACAGCAATTTCCTAGGCATTCTGCCCAGGGCTGGGAATGACTCATTTTGGGAGGAACTGTTGTTGGTTGCAGCTCCTACTGCAGTCACTGGGTGTATCATCACTGACATCAGTAGATGCAAGAGCAGGAGCACATATGTTGAAATCTAACCCAACCCTGTGCAGAGGCCAACACAAAGACTATGCACCAATTAAGTTTCATTTAAACCCACAAAATGCGGTGCAATTATGATATAAGTGGTGCATAGGTCTTGTGCTGGTCCTTAGTATTAGGATGAAAACTCTTCCTTTTTCTCTCTTATTTTTTAATACATTAGATGAACATTTATGAGATCATTGGGATTTACATAGCCAGATTTGGCTACTGTGATGAGGCAGTTGCTCCACACTGGTAGGTATGCGGTTAGTCACCCTGGGGAGGCTGCACGAGAGGCAGCCAGTGAGGAAAAGACTTATAGTGCCAGCCAATCGAGAAGCTTTATTGGAACAGTGAATCAGGGCCAGGTTGGCCCACATAAGAAGGGGCTAGAACAGAAGCTCTCTCCCTGGAGGTCAAGGGAGGAGGTCTGGCTGCCCTGTAGGATGGTTGTGAGAGATAGCACATGGATAGAGCAGTATTGGGAAGAGTCAGCAGAGTAGGAGAAAGCTCCAGGTTGATGATTGCCAGACTGAGGCCCTGATACAAGGGCAGAGAAGGTGCTAGGGCTGTAGGGAAGAGGCCCAGGGCAGGAGACGGCAGAGTTGGAGGAGCAACAGTACGTGGCTGCCAGATATAAGGTCCCTGAGTTGGGACCTAAAGTAGCAAGTGGGCCTAGGTTTCGCCCACCACCACTTGCCACTGAGTGGAGTGGCCAGTCAATGGACTGCAGTTTGCCACTGAAATGAGTGGCTAGAATTGGGACTGCAGTTTGCCAGTGAGGCAAGTGTTTGGACTAAGGACTGTCAGTCTCCTGGAAGAGGGAAGCAATGGGTGGAGGTGGAGACAAATGAGACAATGGGTGAGACACCACCTGAGAAGGGTACACTGGCAACCCTTGAGCTAATTCCTAGCATGGCCAACAGGAGGCCCTGTGGTGGTGAGTCCTGCTCCATTACAGCCAACTTTTCTGGATTTGTTTGTACTGAAATACAGTAGAAATCAAATTTAAATCTCTTTCTCTCCAAGAATGTTACTTATTATCTGAGTAGGCATTTCTGTGTTTGTCAGGTGTTATTTACATTGGTTTATTATATTTTCCATTTGCGTTAAATTAATTGGTTTGTTTAGTCAGTTGTTTTATGGGACTTTGTAGCTCATGTTTTAACTTTATGAAATTAAAGTGAAGTTTTAAGAACAGCAATGAAAACACTTCCTAATTACATTTATAATAAAATATTCCCTAATTTCTGGAGAATGGTGGGCAAAGCATTATGGATGCAATCCATCGTGAGAGTATTTTCATTGACCTCAGGTGAGAGGGCATCGGGAAATGACTTCACTAGGGCCCTACACCAGAGGATAGCAACATTTACCTGCTTCCTTGCAGGAGTATTGTGAGGGCTCAATACCTAATGTTTGAAGAGACTCTTACTTCGCATTTAGACAAAACCTTCTAGCCAAGGATTCCTGCCACCTGTTGAATACTTCTGTATGAATTACTTTTATTGTCCATGTATCTTTTGGAAATTAGGTATTCAAACCTCCTAACTATTGGAAATAACTAACATCTGCAGTCAGCTAACCTCAGTATTTGCAGTATTCATTGTATTTCCAGAAGAGGGAATATCTGAGGGAAATCTTGTAGAAACTGAGATAATTATATCTATTTGCCTTAGGTAAAATTGTATCATGTCTAGAGAGGCTGATTCTCCTCTCACTTATCCCCCATTTACACTGGTGTAACCTCATTTACTTCAGTTGAGTTACTCCATATCAACCCCGTATGAAAACAAGGAACAGGTCCTGAATATTTATGGACTGGCGTTCTTTTAATCCATAGCAAATTATTTAAAAAAAATTAAAGTAGGTCATCTTGAGACAAACTATTGGCTCTTGTCTCTTTTTAAAAAAAAAACAGGTTCCTGAAGAAAAAGTCATAAAGTATGTCCATCAAAATTATGTGGTTTATGTAGATTGAGAGTGAATTTTTTTACTTACTCCAATTTTACTAATTTCTTTCATTTTCCTGCTTTCTGAGCCTACTTGTAGGGAAACCAAATGAGCACAGACCAAAACCTGCTTTTTCCTGGCTTGAGATCTCTTAATGCTCAGCATAAATTCTTTAGGGCTATAATAGCTATTACAGAAGACAATCAAGGCAAAGTTGCAAAACAACTGGAGAGGATTATTCAAATTATAGTAATGAAAAATGAACTAGAGCATTGGGGATACGGTACAAGTTAGATGCACTTGTTAGCCTCACTCAGCTATCTTTCTGGCTTCCAAGTAAAGCAAAATGTTGAAATTTGATTTTGTAGGTGGCTAGAGTGCGATTTTGAGTTTTGGAGACCCAGGTCTGATCCAGAACCCAGTGACTTTAATAGAAAGTCAATGAGTTTTGGATGAGGCCCTCAAAGAATTATTTCTCTCTCCCAAGAAAGTAATCAAAAGTTTGAAATAAGCCACTATTTGCAATGCAACAATAATACTGTATGCAGATGTTGGCAATCTACTATATTTATTAATAAAAATCTCAAGAGTTGGGGGATACTGCTGGCCATCAGTTGTGTAAAAATAGGTAAAATTGTTGGGTTCGTCTAGGTAGGGGTAACCTAATACACAGATTGAATCACACTTGTATTTCACGGTCTGAATCACTTCCAAACAACAGGACCCCTGAACAAGAATATTCTATGAATCCCTATCATAGGATATTTGTCTCTCTGGTGCCTAAGGTTCCAAGATCCTCTCTTCTTCTAGTTCTGCATGCTGCAGTCTAAATGTTAATGCACCACTCCTTGCATCTTTGACCTTAAAATAAAGTAGAATGATAGGAATACTGCACAATGAATATTATCTTATTTATTTGGACTATGAACAATTTGGAATTTATTGTAACCATGGAGAGCATAAAGTCCTGGAAGAAGCACCAATAATTCACAGATTTGCTCTCTTAGGACAAGTCAGCTGAGGTGTGTGGATACTCTTAATTTCGATTTGATTTTTGTGTGTGTTTAAACTTGGACTTCTTTGTGCCTACATTGGCTATCACTGAACCTGTGAAAAGCAGAATAAGAAATGTCTTTCCAAGAAATTAGCGAGGGTCATGGATGAAAGGGCTGGAGCCTTTATCTTTAAATAAGTGAATGTGGGACTATTATTTAATTTCACAATGAGTGAAGCCTTTGGCAGAGGAAATACTATTGTTCCTTATTGGGGGAAAAAGTATCCAGAAATTGTAAACTTGGGGGACAAAGGGTGTTACCAGAATAAACCAATTGTCCATGTAATCTAGTTTCAGGTCTCTGACTGTCAGCTATGCCATATGCATTACAGAAATGTATGCATTTACCCTTACTGAATGGGCAAGGCAACCTACTGACAGATGTTGAAAAAGCTGAAGTATTCAATACTTTTCTTGCCTCTGTCTTCACAGATAAGGTCAGATCCCAGACTGCTGAACTGAGCAGCACAATATGAGGAGGAGATGAGTAGCCCTCAGTGGTGAAAGAACAGGTTAAGGACTAGTTAGAAAAGCTGGACATACACAAGTCCAGGGGCCGGATGCAATGCATTCAAAGGTGCTGAGGCAGTTGGCTGATATGACTGCAAAGCCATTGGCCATTATCTTTGAAAACTCCTGGTGACTGGGGAAGGTCCCAGACAATTGGGAAAAGGCAAATATAGTCCCCATCTTTAAAAAAGAGGAGGAGAATCTAGGGAACTACAGACCAGTCAGCTTCACCTCAAACCCTGGAAAAATCATAGAGCAGGTTCTCAAGGAATCCATTTTGAAGCACTTGGAGGAGAGGAAGGTGATCAGGAACAGTCAACATGGATTCAAGGGCAAGTAATGCCTGACCAACCTGATTGCCTTCTATGATGAGATAACTGGCTCTGCGGATATGAGAAAAGTGGTGGACATGATATACCTTGACTTTAGCAAAGCTTTTGATACGGTCTTCCACAGTATTCTTGCCAGCAAGTTAAAGAAGTATGATTGGCTGAATGGACTATAAAGTGGATACAAAGCTGGCCAAATTGTAAGGCTCAGTGGATAATGATCAATGACTCCATGTCTAGTTGACAGCCGATATGAAATGGAGTGCCCCATGGGTCGGTTCTAGGGCTGGTTTTGTTCAACATCTTCATTAATGATTTGGATGATGGGATAGATTGTACCCTCAGCAAGCTCGCAGATGACACTAAGCTGGGTGGAGAGGTAGATACACTAGATCAGAGGTAGGCAACCTGTGGCACGTGTGCCGAAGGCGGCACACGAGCTGATTTTCAGTGGCACTCACACTGTCCGGGTCCTGGCCACCAATCCAGGGGGACTGCATTTTAATTTATTTTTAAATGAAGCTTCTTAAACGTTTAAAAAACCTTATATACTTTACATATAACAATAGTTTAGTTATGTATTATAGACTTATAGAAAGAGACCTTCTAAAAACGTTAAAATGTATTACTGGCATGCAAAACCTTAAATTAGAGTGAATAAATGAAGACTCAGTACACCACTTCTGAAAGGTTGCCGACCCCTGCACTAGAGGGTAGGGATAGGGTCCAGAGTGATCTAGACAAATTGGAGGATTGGGCCAAAAGAAATATGGTGAGATTCAACAAGAACCAAGTGCAGAGTCCTGCACTTAAGACAGAAGGATCCCATGCACTGCTACAGGCTGGGGACCAACTGGCTAAGCAGCTGTTCTGCAGAAAAGGACCTTGGGATTACAGTGAACGAGAAGCTGGATATGAGTCAGTGCGCCCTTGTTGCCAAGAAGACTAAGGGCACATTGGGCTGCATTAGTAGGAGCATTGCCAGCCGATCAAGGGAAGTGATTATTCCCCTCTATTCAGCACTGGTAAGGCCGCAGCTGGAGTATTGCATACAGTTTTGGCCCCCCCACCACAGAAAGGATGTGGACAAATTGGAGAGTCCAGCGGAGGGCAGTGGAAATTATTAGGGGGCTGGGGCACATGACTTATGAGGAGAGGCTGAGGGAACTAGCCTTATTTAGTCTGTAGAGGAGAAGCGTGAGGGGGGATTTGATAGCAGCCTTCAACTACCTAAAGGGGGGGTTCCAAAGAGAATGGAGCTAGGCTGTTTCCAGTGGTGGCAGATGACTGAACGAGGAGCAATGGTCTCAGGTTGCAATAGCGGAGGTTTAGGTTGGATATTAGGAAACACTATTTCACTAGGAGCGTGGTGAAGCATTGGAATGGGTTACTGAGGGAGGTGGTGGAATCTCCATTCTTAGAGGGTTTTTGGAACTGGCTTGACAAAGCTCTGGCTGGGATGATTTAGTTGAGGTTGGTCCTGCTTTGAGCAGGGAGTTGAACTAGATGACCTCCTGAGGTCTCTTCCAAACCTAATCTTCTATGATTCTATGATAATTCCCTGATCAATTCAATTATATGATGAAAAGGGCTCATAGGGGTCTTTTGCCACCAAACTGACAAGACAACAGGGATAATTTCCCTATTTCTTAAGGATTTCAGCCCCTTTATGGTACTGTTGAATCAGACTTGACAGAGATGGTTTTTACTCCTAGAGTGCATAAAAAGCATTTGCAGCAACAGTCAAATACTTTAAAATAACATTGTCCAGGTGAGAATACACCCTGAATAATTGTAATGGGTGTTTACTCCTCTTCAGGCAATTGCCCAGAGGCCCAGTGATTTAAAAGGGCCTGGGCAGATGGGATAAATATATATTTGTAATAAAAATTGAGATTTAGAAAAAGAATCCAGTTTCCTCCTACTGCTGCTCTATACAGAGCACCATCCCTCATTGCGACAGTAATAGTTTGCCAGGCACTGCTGCACCCTGCTGGTCTGGCAGTCTGGCAGAGCATCGGCAACAGTAGCCTGGCAACCGCGGAGCTGTTTTTTTCTAGCTGCTTGGGAACTGCTGTGCCTGCAGTACTGGCTCTCCAGCTGCAGGGCTGAGGACAGAAAGACTCTACAGAGTAACAAGCTCCCTCTGCACTACCAGATTTCCTTCCCTCAGGGTTGCAGTTCCTCACCAAACAGAAGCTAGCAAGTTCAGCCACCCAATTGAGCTGCCTTAGTTTTGCTGAGAAAAAGCCAGGGCTAGTCCCCCTGTGCTGCTGCTAGCAGTGGCTGATGAGCTGCTATCACGAGTGCAGGATGAGGAGCTGCCTCCACCTCTCAGTCAGGGAACGAGGCACAGGATTTCCCTCTGCCTTCACCCTGGCCATCTCCTCCAGTAGATGTAGCTCACCATGCCTGCCATCTCCTTGTTGCTCTGGGTGTTGATGTCCCACAGCACTAGCAGTGCAAGTACTGTATTGTATATTTAACTTTGTTGATCATATTCAGTTACATCTTGTATATCAGTTTCTTCCTTGTCTTTAGATTACACATGAATCATAATTAGGTGTTTAATTAGCCTACTTGATACTTTAGGTGTTTTCTTTCTTTGTGCTTCTTTAAATGGGTTTTATATATTTCATTCCATAATGTCTTTATTTAATTTAAATATATAATTCAAAATAACAAATTCTACATCTTTCATTTAGGCTCACAATTTAATGCTCTAACTGGAAGAAAAAGTTAACTAGATCAAGCAATGCCACAACTTATACATAGTGAGTTCTAATGTGCTATCAACAGGAGAAAAAGTAGTGTAAACCTCAGCCATCCCTTTCTAGGGGGCCCACTGATTGTACTGCCCTGGGGCCCAGAATTGCTGTTGGTGGGCCTGCTTTAAAAAGAAAGCTTTATATAAAAAGAAAGAAAAACACATAAAAATGGTCTCTGTATCAAGGTGACAATATACAGGGTTATTGGCTTAAAAGAAAAAAATGAATAAACAGCCTTATCCAAAAAGAAACCTGATGATGATACATTGCAAGATATTATTCATACAATTTCTATTCATCAAAAAACAGAACGGTAGAAACCCGATCTGTATTTCCTTGCATAGATTTGAAGACTATTCATATCAAGCACACAATTTTCAAACGAAAACTCCCAATACCAGAGGAAAAAAACACTGCATCTTTAAGAAACTCAGCTGAGCATTACCACTATAAAACAAAAAAGACTAAAATATAACAGGGTTCTAACCAAGCATATTTCAAAAATACTAATCAATTCGCCACGCCAATCTATCATCCAAATTGTTTATGGAAAAGATCAGTCCTGCGTTCTGAAAGCATGCAAGTGAGTATTCAAAATAAATCCAAAAGATTCATATCCTGCAATGTTCATTCTATTTCCACTTCTTGCTCGGAACTTTTCAATACCCCTCATTTATAAGAAGTTCAAAGAGATAATGAGTTTCACTAGTGAACCATGATGGGTCATCTTACTGATTTACACAGTCATAAAGTAAGATAGAAAAGTACTATCCTTCATCCTTGTCAAATACTTTATTACTTAACCACTTGCCCATAAATAAGCGTTCTTATTTGCATTAAAACACCCACATATGCATTCGTTAATATTGTGCTGTGCTTGACCTGCAACGCACTATAGATGTAAGTATAAGTCTTCTATGCCTAACTTTATATCTTTGTTAAATATGAACATCGATTCAATATCACTGCTCTGTTTCCCCTAACAGATTTCACTAAAAAAATCTCTAAAGTGTGTGATTATAGGATATGCTTCCAACGAAGTGGCTCTTCATACAGTTGGCAGAAATTGTCAGAAGACACATGCTAACGTGCTTGCCTCTTTTTTGGCTTTGTCTGTCTGAAGCTCAACATCTTATCATAGTGAACAAGATGGTTGCACAGCTGCCTTCGGATGCATTCTTCACTAACAGACGAAGAAGCCTGTGATTTGGAGCAGCTGAAAAATAACTGCCTCCATCAGTCGCCTCAAGCTCACAATCCCATGTGGGAGATCAGTTCAGCTTGCTCTGCTCGATTCTCCCCATAGGAGCTGCAGACATCAAGGCATCTGGCTTCTCACATGAGTTCAGAACAAGCCTGTGAATGCCCCTTGCCTTCAGCATCCACTAATAATCTGCTCTTTCGGGAATGGAAAAAATACAGAGCTCTACTGATAGGTTTCTACTAGGATAATAGTAAAACAGTAGTGCAATCGTATATGTTCCTTGTTTTGCCTGGACCATATAAAATTTGTGCATGCTAATGCGCCTCTGCTGCCATTTACCTCAGCTCTACAGACACGATTTATAGACAGCGAGAATGGGCCTTCAGTTTTTACAAACCTTTTATATACAACCCCCTTTAGCCAGGATAAGTACGACCTTAGAAAATATTGTCAGCATCTAGCACTGTTCAGGTGTTTAGTTGAATGAAGGTGAATGTAGTGGAAGGGCTTCATAAACGATACAAGGGTAATTGTTTCTTTACCTGCTAAAGTTAACAAGGGAACACACTCAGACCAGCGGACCAAAGTGAAACAAATTTTTTCAAATCTCAAAGGAGGAAGCTTTGGTGTTTCTTGTTCTCTCTGTTCTCTCTAGTCGAGGATCATCATATCTCCAGCTTTCTAAGCTTCCGTTTCAAGTTGTGAGTACAAAGTAAAAAACATATGCTTATATGTTTTTTTTGTACTTACTTGTGTTAGTTGCTGGGAATGTATTATTTCTTTTGGTAAAGGCTGTTTATTCATTTTTTTCTTTTCAGCCAATACCCTGTTCTTCACCTTATACAAGACCGTTTTATGTCTTTCTTTCTTTTTATATAAAACTTCTTTTTAAAACTTGTTGATTTTCTTCCTATTGGCTCAGAGATTGATCCTGGGCAGACTCACCAGACATGTGAGAATTGAACAGGTATCTTCCAGGCATCCAAGAAGTCCGAGACAGCAGAGGTACTTCCTTTGTTGAGTCAGGCATCTGTCTGGCCCCCAGAAGTTTTGGGAGACAAGTAGACAGCACCTGAATATCTGGCTGTGGCAGCCGCTATCAGATCTAGTGTAATTAACTTGGAGTTTCATGCAGCACCAATTGGACGCTAAGGTCAGAATTGACTTATGCTTATGAACTGTTGGCTATCAAGTGGGATAGAGTAAGAATCAGAAGCCATAGAATATTATCTTTTTCTTTTCTCTGCTAGGCTTTTAAGCAGAAGAAAGTTGGTTTGAACGGACCAGAAGAGAATTTTTTTTCTACGTCTCCGTTGACTCATTTGGGCTGCATTAAGAAAACCATTAAGTTCAAAGGGTCTTTTTAACAATTGAACTCCGACTGTGCTCAAGTACCCAAAAGCAACACAGCAAATAAAGTGGTTTTTGTTAAATTACATTAAAAGATTGTAAGAAGAAAAAAAAAGCACTGTGCTAGCAACCCCAGGAACAACAAAAGCCAGCAGTTCAGACAATAAACACAGAGGCAACCCCCAACACGAATCAACAGACCACGACTACCAAGGACCTAAACAGGGTGGCAAACTTGGAGCAAAGCACAAATCAGAAAGAGCCACAAGAAGACATGGAAAGAAAACACAACGACTAGAAATAAACAAAAGGTGGATGAGAGAAAGAAAAAATCAAAAGAAAACACAAAAAGAACGAGCAGCAGCCAAGAAAGCCTTCAAAAGACGACAAGCAGCCATAAGGCTGCCTTACTAGGGCTGGAATCCGAGGAACCCACCTGCCAGGCGGGAAATTAGAACAGTAAGCAACGACAAAGCCATCCTAACAACACTTCGCCAGTTGTCTTCCAACATCCTCAAAAAATTCCCCCCTACAGGCAGTGATGACACTGAGGCCTTCTAGCAAATTTTGGAAAAACCGCTGTACACATCCTGAACCAGACATGTAAGCATCCAGCCCTCAGTGGCCCCTTGCAAGTGGCGGCTGAAATCTAAAGACAAATGAACATATAACGTTTCAACCAAGCCATCAAATGGATAACCCCAGATCCATGCCGCGGCGTTCAGACCAAAAGGAAAAATGTGTCAATTCCCAGACACGCCTACTACTTGAAAAGCTATAGCCTGATATCAGGAACCAATGTTAATCCCGGCAACTGCACCTCTCATACAAGGCAGTCTGATGGTGTTCCTGCGACCAAACCTAACATACAGTGGAAAACCACAAAAATCTCCCGAGCGGAGGAGATTGAGCCAAATGATGGACGTTGCAAAATTCAAGAAACCTCTGTAAGAACAAATACCCCAGGGCACACACATAACCTACACCGCGGGCAACCCCAAACCCCTACACCACGGAAGCCACAACCACCCTAATTCTCCCACCTCCCCATCTCCAGAACTCACCATCACCAGGGACCAGCCGCTGGAATGCTTTAAGTTAACTGGACATATAAAGGCCAACTGCCACAAGAACCCCACCTGGGTGCATAGTCATACACCACCATCCACACCAAAGAGCCCCAGGCCCCGTGCCTCTCAAATACCCTTGGAGCGAAGGGAAAATGAGAGGTGACGAGAGGTACCGCCGTTGAGACACGGGGCCCAAGTTCAGCTATCCACAATCTTCGTGACCCAACTCATCCACCCAAATGCCAACTGACATTTACCACTTCATTCACAGCTGTAACTTCCTACAGCTGAACTGCCTGTCCATACAAAAGCTGGTCATTGTGGACTTTTCTTTGAGACAATTATTCCATTCCATCTAACTGGGAAGATTGGCCAACCATGAAATGGCCAATGAGATGGAAGGTTACACGCAGCAGCCCGGCAGCTTCCGATCCCACCTTTCCTGAGCTTCACGGAACCCGTCTGTGTTACCAGAGACCAGACAGAGTAGAGACCCAATCCCTGCCAACAATGAAACAGCCCCAGCACTCATCCCAGCGGAACGTAAACAGCAACCAGCACCCGCACCGTCAGCAATACAAACCCATCTTCAACACCCACGCTCTAGGCGCACACGGAGCTGCAACTGCAGAAGCAAAGACAACCAATACCAGAGCTCCCGAGCTAATACCACCATTCACCAGCGGAGAGCAGTTCACCAGCACGGAGACAACCCATCACTCATCATTCCAGAGACCCAAGCCAGTCCGCCGCAGAAGAACTGGGGCCCCAGCCTACAAACAGTTCCAGACTAACAGAAGCAGATACACCTTCAGAAAGCCGGGAGCACGGACACCCCACCGCCTCTACTCTTCAACCTATCCCGCTTTTATCGACCAAGACTTTTTTACAAGAAATTTCTGTGACACAGACGAAGGCAACCGCAAAACAGTGTTCCAACTACGTACCGGGAAGCTCTAGTACCCATATCATCCATGCCCTGCGGGTAAACCAAACCAATAGGGACAACCCGGCCTGGGAAAGTCCTTCCACGGAGGAGGCAGACATTCCAGATTCCAGTCTTGTGAAGTGTCCTTAAGGGAAAGCCCCAGATCTGGTCAAGGCCCCTCTCATTCACCCCATATTGAGCCCTTTCAGCGAGAGCTGGGTTCGCCCGGTCTTTCCCAAGAAGAGCCCAGAGGAAAGCGTATTACTACTTCATGGATTGCTCCCAGATGCCGGAAGCAGTATATCTAGCAACACCAGGGCTAAAAGCTTGTGTCAGCCCTAACAGACATTTTCCGGGATAGTGCCCTCCGAACCTCCTACGATTCAGATCTAATTTCTGGCAGGCACCATAAAAACCTGGGAAACTAGGGTGAATCACCTTGTTGCACCCCTTACCACCATCAAACCGAATGGCCTAGTCGAAGTAATGACTTTGTGGGCCTTACGTAAATTTGTCAACCGAACACTCCAATGATTGGGACTATGTTGCAATCAGTTTGCTTTTGCTACAGGGCTTACCACCCCCAGTTTAGCTTTTCACCACTTTGAACTTGTGAGCCCGAGTAAAGGCCATTACAGTTGGTGAACCACAATGGGAAGGGTTTCCCTTCATCCCAAACTAATTCGGGAACAACCTCGTAAGCATCTAAAAGCACCCTCCCCACACTCTTTACCCTTGCTAGGAGAACCTAAAGCTGACGCAGAGAGCAAAGGTCTGTATGATAACATACCAGAGAGCGTTCCTTCAAGTAGAGACCAGTTATGGTTTAAAGCGCAACACCATAAAATTGAGCATCAGAACGGCGTTCACGGTCCAAGAGCGCCGACTGTAACTACCTCATAGCATTCCCCATTCCTCACTACAGCCCGAGCTCCATGGTTATTCCTAACGCCCTTTATTCGACTTACAGTGTCAGTTTAACAGATGAGGAGAGGAGATGACGCTGATTGTATCTACCGTGTCTACACGAAGGAAAAAAGATCGTGGTGTGGAAAAGGTGAACCTCTCAACCCACCCTGGATCGTCTGCCGCACAAAATAAGAGCTGTGCACTGCTTCACCATGTCTCGCCACCTCAATATATGAACGGCCTACCACTCCATTGACACATATGCTCACCATTAACACCGCCACCCTACTGGTGTCTCCTCACGCCACACGCGCTATAAAACGGGAGCAGAACATGCTACGATGGTATAATGCTCATCTACAGCAGCCATCTCATGTCTAGGTACCCAAACCACAGGAATACGCTTTTCGTGGCTACCATAAGCTAAATGCGGTAACTCGTCCAGACACTTCCCATGCCACGCACCGATGAGCTCATTGAAAGTGGGACGTGCCCAGTTATCCACACAAGACTTAACCAAGGTATGGCAAGTACTGCTGATAACCTGCAAGAAAGTCAGCATTTTCACCCCACGGGTGTAGAATTTAATGTACTTCCTTTCGGTGAGAATGCACTCACCTTCCAACTGGTAGATGTTTCTACTCAGCAGTGAATATGCAGTTGCCTATACTCGATGACTTGCCTTTTTTCCGGACCCTGGCCAAACACCTAGTACCACCTGGAAAAGTTTGCATCGCATCGAGCAGCCGGACTAACTTTAAGGCCAAAAATCGTGTCAATTGGCCAAAACAGAGTGACTACCTGGATCTCAGGTGCGAGACCATAAACCCCCAGCCAGTGTAATGCTATCCAAAATGCCTGCCCAAAGTCAAGAAACAGGTCCAATCCTTCTTACTTGCGAGTATTACAGCAATATTGTCCACACTAGGCAATCCTAGCCCCACTGACCGACCTAGACAAAAAGACAGCCAAACGTAATGACTGAGATTCACAAGCTTTACCAACTTAGGCAATGCTCATGTCTACCCGGGGCAAGGCCCCAGACTCTACAACATCCTAGAACGACTGCATCTGGGCTGGATAAGAAGCGTTCTCAGCAGAGGACCGCATCACAACTTCCATCCTCGTGTCTCAGCAAAACTGTCTGAGAGGGAAAGTCACTGTCAGTCAGGGAAAGGAAAGCTATGCCATTAGTGTCTCCCGGAAGCTACGCCCAGACATTTGGAACGGCGGTCCAGCACAACTGACCATGCTGGCGCTAAGTGCTTCCTACAGCCAAACGGACAACAAAAACTCTTCATGATTTTAGCTCTCAAATTTTGATTTCGAAATTCAACACATTATCAGAGCTTCTAAAAGTTAGCTGATGCACTCTCCCGTGAACGTTTCCAAATTAACTGTTAAAATTCTCAATGTAACTGAGTTTACTCCTAGTAGTATGTAAAGGTGAGTGCATTACTCGTTATTTTAATTCTAGGAAAGAAATCACCACCAGTACGTTTCCACTTCTGTGATATGCGGGGGTTCATTAAAAATGCCAAGTACTTTCTTTTACTTAAAGGTTAACCAAAGAACCAAACCACCGACAGGACAAATCAGAACAATTTCAAATTCAAAGGAAGTATTTGTGTCGTTCTCTGTCTCGTCTCTGTGCTCTTGTCTCGAGGGTTCACTCTATCTCCAGCTTTCTATCTTCTGTTTCCAGTTGTGAAGTACAATAAACAGAATAGGCTATATTGTTTTTTTTTATTTACATTGTTAGGTTGCTTGGAATTTTTAAATTGTA
>NC_133770.1:253192288-253193933 GCF_003597395.2 Chelonoidis abingdonii | reverse complement strand
TGACAGCTGCATGACAGCTACAACTCCCTGGGCTACTTCCCCATGGCCTCCTCCAAACACCTTCTTTATCCTCACCACAGGACCTTCCTCCTGCTGTCTGATAACGCTTGTACGCCTCAGTCCTTCAGCAGTTCACTCTCTCACTCTCAGCTCCTTACAACTCTTGATCCCAGCTCCTCACACACACCAAACTCGCTGACTAACTGAGAGGCTTTTAACTAGTTCCAGCCAGCCCTTGCTTGGCTTCAGGTGGCCCAATCAATGTAGCTATCTCCACTGCCTTCTAGAAAGATCTTAATTGGCCCCAGATGTCTTGATTAACCTGGAGCATTTGGTTACCATAGTACTAGGGATTTGTTTAGCCTGGGGCTAACATACCTGTTCCTTACTAGCAGCAAAGAATCCTGTGGCACCTTATAGACTAACAGACGTTTTGGAGCATGAGCTTTCGTGGGTGAATACCCACTTCAGGTAGCCATCTGGCCTTGCCCCATCACAATGTACAATAGAAGATCGTACATTGCTCAGGCCCCACTGAGGCAAAACCCCTTTGGAGTAGAAGCCAGCTATGTGTTAACTCACAGACACTGTCATCTCCTCGTCTTGCATCTCAGGGCTCTGGCTGTTAACGGGTGGGGCTGTACCTGACTTTTAATTTCTGGAAAGCTTGGAGGTGCTAGGGCTCCTCACTGGAACAGCTGTAAGAAATTTTCAACATGGGCAAGACATCTTCTCTCCTAGCTTCATTTGAGAAGTCGGCTGAACTGTTATGTCTGAAACTTTCAGAAAACAACTCAGCTGGAAGCAGATACCCAGTGTCCATGCACTTAAAGACTGGTAAACTTATAAGTAACTGAAAATTATGGCTCCTAATTGAAGGTATCAGACAGACTTAATTAACTGTGGTGCCACCAGCACCACCTACAATGGCCAATCCATTGTTGAATCCCATTCAGCTAGGCTCTTTGCTCCAGTAACGTCTGTAGCAAGTAGTTCCACTGGCCAACTATGGATTATGTAAACAATTTTCTTTCATCAGTGTTATATGTTCAGACTTTCAATGTAATTGAATGTTCCCGTGTTTGTGTGTTGTGTGACAGAGTAAATATAAATGCCTGATCTACTCTCTTTATTCACAAAAATGCATCTGAAGAAGTGAGGTTTTTCACCCATGAAAGCTTATGCCCAAATAAATCTGTTAGTCTTTAAGGTGCCACCAGACTCCTTGTTGTTTTTGTGGATACAGACGAACACGGCTACCCTCTGATACTTTCTTTCTTCATAGGGTATGTCTACACTGCGAGATTATTCCGATGTTACAGAAACCATTTTTTGGAAACAGATTGTATAAAGTAGAGTGCACGCGGCTGACCCTGCCAGCAGGTAGGGGATCTTGGGGGACAATTACTGCACTGGTGGGGTGCAAAATAAACTTTATTAAAAAAATACAAAAACAGTGAAAATTCAATTGTGACGGGTATGGGGTTTGTTAAGGTAGACAATTGGGGAGGGGTTTCTTTTAGTAAATAGTATAGGGGGTTTCAATAGTGGGGTACAATACAGTTGGTAACCGATTAACACTGAAATATAAATGTAACAGGTAGCTAACAATTTCTTATGTAAAGGGTATGTTACAGCAGCATAT
>NC_133770.1:253181408-253192188 GCF_003597395.2 Chelonoidis abingdonii | reverse complement strand
AAACTTCCCTCCCTTGGACTTTGAAACTCTTTGTTCCTGATTGGTCTCTGTCAGCTGTTGTCCCTTGTAAACCCTTTAAGTAAAAGAAACGTAACCCTTAGGCATCTTTTATGACACCCCCGCCAAATCACAGAAGTGGAAACGTACTGGTGGTGATTTCTTTCTAGAACTTAAATAAACACGATAATGCACTCCCTTTACATTACTACTAAGTAGTAAACTACAAGCTTTACATATTGAATATTTTACCACAGTTATCTGAAAACGTCTCACGGAGAGTGCATCAGCTACTTTTAGAAGCTCTGAAATGTGTTGAATTTCGAAATCAAAATTGAACTAAACATCATCAAGAGTTTCTTGTTTCCCTTTGGCTGTAAGCCACTTAGCGCAGCATGCGTCAGTTTGCTTTAGGACCGCCTCCCAAATGTCTGGCGTAGCTTTCCGGGCGTACACAAGGCAAGCTTCTCTTTCCCTGACCTACAGTGACTTTCCCTCTCAGACAGTTTTTGCTGAGAACACACATGAAGTGGATGGAGTCTCGTCCTGCATGGAACTGCTTCTATATCCACGCCCAATGCATCGTTACTAGAATGTTGTCAGAGTCCGCGGCCTTAGCCCGGGTAGACATGGCATTGCCTTAATTGGTAAAGCTTGTGACATCATCAGTCCATTTACTTTGCTGGGTCTTTTTGGTCAGTCGGCAGTGGGGCAGGATTGCTCTAGGTGTGACCCAAAATTGCTGTAATACTCGCCAAGTAAGAAGGATTGGACCTGTTTCTTGGACTTGGACAGCGCATTTGGTAGCATACTTGGCCATAGGGGTTTATGGTTCCTCGCACCGAGATCCCAGGATATCCTCTGTTTCTGCCAATTACACATTTTTGGCCTTAAATTAGTCCGGCTGCCCGATCGCGTGCAAAACTTTTCCAGGTGTACTAGGTGTTTGCCGAGGTCTCGGAAAAAAGGCACCTCATCGGAGAAGGCAACTGCATATTCCATCTCTGAGTAGACAACATCTACCAGCCTCTGGAAGGTGCAGTGCTATTCTCACCGAAAGAAGACATTAAATCTCTACCACCCGTGGGGTGAAAATGCTGACTCTTCTTGCAGGTTCAATCAGCATACTTGCCATCACCTTGGTTAAGTCTATGTGTAGGATAACTGGGCACGTCCCAACTTTTCAATAGCTCATCGGCGTGGCATGGAAGTTGTCTGGACGAGATTACCGCATTTAGCTATGGTAGATCCACGAAAAGCGTATTCCATGTTTGGTACCTAGACATGGAGATGGCTGCACGTGTAGATGAGCATTATACCACTCGTAGCATTTCTGACTCCGTTTTATAGCGCTTGTGGGTGAGGAGACACCAGTCGGTGTGGGTTCTAATGGTGAGCCATTATGTGTCAATGGAGTGTATGCGCCGTTCAGCTCATATTGAGGTGGCGAGACCATGGGAACTAGTGCACAGCTCCTTATTTTGTTGCCTGGCAAGATCCAGGTGTGGTGAGAGTCACCTTTCCACACCACCATCTTTTTTCCTTCGTGTACGACCGGTAGACACATCAGCGTCATCTCTCTCCTCGATCTGTTAAACTGACAAACCTGTAAGTCTGAAATAAAGGGCGTTAGGAATAACATGTAGCTCGGCTTTAGTGAGGATATGGGGAATGCTATGAGGTAGTACATGTCAGGCGCTCTGGACCGTGAAGGCCCTTCCATGATGCTTCATTTTATGGCTGTGCGCCTTTAACCATAACCTGGTCTCCTACTTGAAGGAACGCTCTCTGCATGTTTATCATACAGACTATTTGCTCTTCTTTAGCTCCTTTATTCTCTAGCAAGGCATAAAGAGTGTGGGAGGGTGCTTGTAGATGCTTACAATGTTCCCGAATTATCCTTGGGAGAAGCGGAACCCTTCCCATTGTGTTCACCAACTGTAATGCCTCTTACTCGGCATCACAGTTCAAAGTGTGAAAAGCTAAACTGGATGGTGTAAGCCTGTAGCAAAAGAACACTGCTGCAACCACTAGGCCAATATTGGAGTTCGTTGACAAATATATACTAGCCCACAAATTCCATACTTTCACTAGGCCATTCGGTTTGTTGTAAGGGAGTCAACCAAGTGAATCACCCTAGTTTCCACAGGTTTTTATGCCTGCCAGAAATTAGATCTGATCTGTAGGAGGTTCGGAGGGCACCTACCCGCAAAATGTCTGTTAGGCCATGACACAGCTTTAGCCCTGCAAGTGTTGCTAGATCTACTCTCCGCATCTGGTAGCAAATCCATGAAGTAGAATACTGCTTTCCTCTGGCGTCTTTCTTGGAAAGACCCGAAAACCCAGCTCTCGCTGAGGCGCTCAATATGGGGTGAATGGAGAGGGCCTTGACAGATCTGGGGCTTTCCCTTAGACACTTCACAAGACCTGGACATACTGCAATGTCTGCCCTCCTCCGGAAGACTTCCCAGGCCGGTTCCCTTTGTTTGTTTCCCGCAGAAGCCATGTGATATGGGAGCTTAGAGCTTCCCCGTACTTAGTTGGAACACCACTGTTTTGCGGTTGCCATTCTCCTGTGTCCACAGAAAATTCTTGTAAAAGTCTTGGTTCGATAAAAGCGGCTATAGGAAGAGTAAGCGGTGGGTGTCCGTGCTCCCCCAGGCTTCTGAAGGCTGTCATCGCTTTCCTGCTTAGTCTGGAATGTTTCTTGCTGGGGCCATTCTTCCTGGCGGCGGACTGGCCTGGGTCCTCTGGAACTGATGTAGTGATGGTGTCTCCGTGCTGGGTGAACTGCTCTCCGCTGGTGACCTGTGGTATTTCAGGCTCTGGTGAGCTCTTTGTATGGTTGTCCTTTGCTTCTGCAGTTGCAGCTCCAGGGCCCTGAGTGGGGTTGAAGATGGTTGTATGCTGGCACGGTCGGGTGCTGGTTGCTGTTTGTTCCGGCTGGATAGTGCTGGCTTTTCATGTTGGCAGGATAGGCTACTACTCTGCTGGTCTCTGGTAACACAGACGGTTCCGTGCAAGCTCAGGACAAGGATGGGACGGAGCTGCCGGCTGCTGGCGTTAACCATCCCATTCATTGCGCCATCTTCACTGGTTGCCAATCTTCCCCAGTTAGCATGGGAATGGATAATTCAGTCTCAAACGAGTCCATCCTGACCAGCCTTTTGTACTGAAGCAGTTCACTGTAGGAAGTCTTACAGCTTGTGATGATGTAAATGTCACTGCATTGGTGGATGAGTTGGTCACGAAGATGTGGATGCTGACACTTGTGCCCCGTGTCTCAACGCGGTAACCTCCTGTCACCCTCAATAATTTCCTTCGCTCCAAGGGTATTGAGAGGCACGGGCCTGGGTCTTTGTGTGAGTGGGAGACTTGCACCATGGTGGGTTCTTTGTGGCAGTTGGCCTTATATGTCCATCTTCACTTACAAGCATCTTCCAGCTGACTGTCCCTGTCGATGGTGGTTACTGGAGACTGGGAGGGGAGAATAGGTGTGGTCTGTGGCTTCCTGGTGTAGTGGGTTTTGGTGCCCGCGGTTGTAGGTTTCATGTCGGTGTGGCCCCCTGGGGTATTATGTTCTTACAGTAGGTTTCTTGACTTTTGCAACTCCATCCATTTGCTCATCTCACCCGCCTCGTGGAGATCCGTTTTGGGTTTTCCATCTTGTAATGTACGGTTGGTCCAGGAACACCATCAGACTGCCATTGTATGAGAGGTGCAGTTGCCGGATTAACATTTGTTCTGATATCCAGGCTATATCTTTCCAAGTAGTAGCGTGTCTGAATGACACATCTTTTCCTTTTGTCTGAACGCGGCATGGATCTGTGGTTATCCATTTGATGTGCCTTGGTTGAAACCTTATATCGTTCTTGTCTTTAGATTTCAAGCCGCCACTTGCAAGGCGCCATGAGCGTGCTCGGATGCTTACTATGTTCTTCAGGATGTGACATGCGGTTTTCCAATAATTTCTAAGAGGCCTCAGTGTTCATCACTCCTGTCAGGGGGGAATTCTTTAGGATGTTGGAAGACAACTGGCGAAGGTTTTAGGTGCTTTCTCGTTGCTAGCTGTTCTAATTTCCAGCGCCTCAGTGGTTCCTCTGGATTCCAGCTCCCTATGTAAGCACCTTATGCTGCTGTCGTCTTTTGAAGCTTTCTTGGCTGCTCATCGTTCTTTTTGTGTTTTCTTTGATTTTTTCTTTCTCTCGATCCATCCTTGTTGTTTATTTCTAGTCGTTGTGTTTTCTTTCCATGTCTCTCTTGTGCTCTTTCTATTTGTGCCTTTGCTTCAGTTTCCACCTGTTCATCCTTGAGTCTGTCCTGTTTTCTGTTGGGTTGCCCTCTGGTTTATTGCTGAATGCTGGCTTTGTTGTTCCTGGGTTTGCTGCACAGTCCTTTTTTTTTCTTCTTCAGCTAATCTTTTAATGTAAATTCAACAAAAAACCACTTTTTTGCATGGTGCTTTTGGGTACTTGACTGCACAGTCGGATTCAATGTTTAAAAAGACCTTGTCGAAACTTAATGGTTTTCTATATGCAGCCAAATGAGTCAACGAGAGACGTCAGCAAAAAAAATTCTCTCTGTCGTTCAACCAACTTTCTTCTGCTAAAAGCCTAGCAGAGAAAAGAACAAGATAATATTCTATGGCTTCTGTGCTTACTCATCCCACTTGCATAGCCAAATTCATAAGATAATCAATTCTGACCTTAGCGTCCAATTGGTGCCTGCATAAACTCCAAGCTTAATTACAGCTTAGATCTGATAGCGGCTGCCACAGCAGATTCCAGGTGCTGGTCTACCTTGTCTCCCCAAACCTTCGGGCCAGACCAGATGCCTGACTCAACAAAGGAATACCTCCTCTGTCCTCGGACTTCTTGGATGCCTGGAAGATACCTTTTCAATCTCCACCCAATGTCTGTGAGTCTGCCCATGATCAATCCTGAGCCCAATAGGGAAGAAAACTCAACAAGTTTTAAAAAGATTTTAATAAAAGAAAGAAAAGACATAAAAACGTCTCTGTATAAGTGAAGAACGGTTATTGCTGAAAAGAAAAAATGAATAAACAGCCTTATCCAAAAGAATCAATTAAATACATTCCCAGGCAACTCAACACATAGTAAGTACAAAAAAACATATAAGCATTGTTTTTTACTTTACTCACAACTTCGAAACGAAGTTAGAAAGCTGGAGATATGATGACCCTAACGATAGAAGAGAACAGAGACGATACAAAGACCACACACCCAAACTTCCCTCCTTTGAGATTTGAAAAATCTTGTTTCCTGATTGGTCCTCTGGTCTGGTGTTTGGTTCCCTTTGTTAACCCTTTACAGGTAAAAGAAACATTAACCCTTAGCTATCTGTTTATGACAGCTCCTCTTCCACCCCTACATTCACCTTCATTTCAAACTACACACCCTGAACATTGTGCTATGCTGACAATATTTTCCTAAGGTCCTTACTTACTCCTGGCTAAAGGGGGTTTTATATAAAAGGCTTTGTAAAAACTGAAGGCCCCATTCTCCTGTCCTTAAATGCTGTGCTCTGGTAAGAGCTGATGTAAATGGCAGCCAGAGGCAGCCATTAGCAATGCACAAATTTTATTGGTCCAGCAAAACCCAGGAACATATTCTTGATTGTCATCTACTGGCTCTTTATCTATTAATCACTAGTTATATAAACCTACAGGTAGAGATCTCTGTAATATTTTTTCCATTCCCCTAAAAGAGCAGATCTATTCAGTGGATCTGCTGAAGCAAGGGGCAATTTCACAGAGGCCTTTTGTCCTGAACCCTCATGTCCCTAGACAGCCCAGATGCTTCTGACTGTCTGCACTACAGATATGGAGGAGAAATCTAGCAGAGCACAGCTGACACTGATCTCCCCACTCACATGGGATTGTGAGGCTGTGGGGCAGCACGCTGAGGAGGCAGCTCTATTTTCTTCAACGACTCTCTCCCAAAATCCACAGGCTTCTCCCTGTTTAGTGAAGAACTCATCCCTATAGCAGCTTGTGCAACCCCATCTTGTTCACATGCATCAAGATGTCTGCATGCTTCAGACAGACACAAGCAAAAAAGAGCAAGCACGTTAGCATGTGCATCTCTGAAAATTTCTGCCACACTGTATGAAAGAGCCCAAACTTCCTGTATGGAAGTCATATACACACTTTATAATCACAACCCACTTTAGAGAGTTTTTTTAGTGGAAACTCTGTTCAGTGTGAAACAGAGCAGGGATATTTCACCATCCAGATTTTAATATTTAAAAAGATATTAAATTAGGCATAGAAGACTTATCACTTTACATCTATAGTGCTTTGCAGGTACAAAGCACAGCACAAATATTAACTAATGCTATATGTGGTGTATCTAATGAAATGCCAAATAAAACGCTTATTTATGGGGCAGTGGCCTTAAGAATAAATAAAGTATTTGACAAGGATAGACAATGATCAGGTAGCTCTTTTCTATCTTAACTTCTATGATCCTGTGTAAGAATCCAGGCTAAGAATTGACCCATTCATAAATGGGTTTCACTAGTGAAAACATCCATTAATCTCTTATGAACTTCTTATAAATGAAGGGGTATTGAAAATGTTCCAGAGCCAATGAGTAGTGGAAATAGGAACTGAACATTGCAGAGATATGAATCTTTTGGGATTTATTCTTTGAAATCACTCACCTTGCATGCTCTTCAAGACCAGGACTTGATTCTTTTCCTATAAACAATTTGAATGATAGATTGGCTGGCTGAAAATTGGATTTAGTATTTTTGAAATATGCTTTGGTTAGAAACCTGTTATATTTTAGTCTTTTTGTTTATAGCTTGGTAACTGCTCCACTAGTTTTCTTTAAAAGATGCAGTGATTTTTTTCCTCTGGTTATTGGCAGTTTATTCGTCTTGAAAATTGTGTGCCTTGATTAATGAATAGTCTTCAAATCTATGCAAAGGAATACAGATCCGGGTCTTCTACCTTCTGTTTATTTTATATGAATAAAATTGTATGAAGAATTATCTTGCAAATTATCATCATCAGGGGACTGAGAATTAGGCGCCCATTGGAGTATAAAGAATGCAGACTCTGGTCACAGGGACAGTATGGTTCCTGATTCACAGCTCCTATGGGATTACTGGGCATTTAAAAAAATCCCTTAAATATGCATGCTTTTCCCCATGAAGAAAGACAGCAGAGGAACTGCAGAGAATGGAGTTAGCTATGTGAAAGGAGTTGGGCTCCAGGTATAGTGGTTTCACAGATGCTGTGGATTGCATAGCATTTACAAAGTATATCATGCCCCCAAATCAATATATTGAATAAAAAAGCAAAGCCCAAGTAAGGGATATCGTTGACTTGAAACTGCTCTGGAACACAAACACAGCAGGACTGGAGGAGCAATTCTCAGCTATAACAAGATGCTTCTATAATATGCCTGTGACCAGGTACTGCTAGGTATGGAGAGAAAGATGGAGACATACTGCTGTTCTTTCCTCAGGGGAGGTTTGGATCATGTGGATCCAGTGTGTCTGTGGCCATGGGCCATGCCTGACTATTTATGCTAACACCCAGCCATGCAGAGGGCTGCAAAGTCCCCTGGTGCAGATACTTCAGAAACGTGTCACCTTGTTGAATGGAAACGAAACATTCCACTGCATTCACACTCCTATGCTATACAATACAGTTTTAACATTATAGTTTTGCCTTTAAATCTCTTTGCAATGCTTCCCCACCAACATGTTAAACTTCAATTTTCTATTGTCTCCACAATCAACCTCTTTGTTCCACCAGTGATGCCATTCTCAATGCCTTGTTTATTTCCTTGTCTCACTCATGTTTCTATGGTTTCACTATGCATGGAATACCCAGCCTATCCCAGTTCACCAAACCAGAACCATCTGATTCGAGTCCCTAATTAAATCCCCACTTCTTCTCCGATTGTGATTGTATAACCAAACACCTGACCAAATGTACGCTTACACACACACACACACACACACACTTCTGGATTTACTGGTGTATCCTGTCTTTTCTGTGTCTACCTTTTAGATTGTAAACTCTTCATGACTGGGGGACGGTGGTGTACTGAAAATTATGTTAAGAGTGTTAAGCATCTCCTTAGATTCTATGAATTTTTCCTGGTCCTGCTTGCAGTCAGGGGACTCTGTAGGGAAATGTGTGATCAGTCAGTTCTGCAGCCAAACAGAATAAAGTAAGGTGGAGTGTACTGTGCCTCTATTTCAGGGAGCAGCCTGCTTTTGTCTTCTTTTTAGGAGGGAGGGATAGCTCAGTAGTTTGAGCATTGGCCTGCTAAACCTAGGGGTGTGAGTTCAATCCTTGAGGGGGCCACCTAGGGATCTGGGGCAAAAATTGGTCCTGCTAGTGAAGGTAGGGGGCTGGAGTTGATGACTTTTCAAGGTCCCTTCAAATTCTAGGAGATTGGTATATCTCCAATTATTATTTATTTATAGGTTATTGTGGGTTATCATTCTGAATTCTAACCAATAAATTAGTGTTACATTGCAGCTTTCCAGTAAAAATATTGTATGTTTATTTCACTTCTCTATGTGGATGCTGTGAAACATAACAGAGACCAACTTTAAATCTGTCTACTTTACAAGCATATTGCTGGCACTAAAAAAATATTGGTGCATCTCAAAGAGCACAGCATGTCTTGGATTATATGCATCCTGAATTGGACTCCAGGGTTCAGCATCTCATGGATTTCCTGCATATTAGAACTCAGTATCTTCATTTAGTGCATTACCAGCTACATCAATCTTTGATATTAGGAAGCAATGACGTGTGCAGTGCCCTCTAATGTCTGTACCACAGAAAGGACATAATTGCTCCCACCAAACAAAGGAGATGATCTTCTTTAGCTCAAGTCATACTTGATGTATTTTGGGATACGAAGAAAAAGACTTCTAGTTCCTATACTCTCTATATGTGGCTTATCTAATAATTATGTTCATTGTTGAGAGCACATGAATTTTATGGAAAATAGGACTTGTCACATCTGATTTCATTTGTTCACAGATTACAAGTTTTGGTGATAAAGGTAACTGCTTAGATGTACAGGTCTCTTGCAACTTAAGCGCATTTAACATGCGCGATTTCAACTTTAAGCGTACGGCCAGAGTGCGGGGCATGGCCTCAAGCGGGGGGGCATGGCCTCAAGATTTAAAGGTCCTGGGAAACCAGCTGTGGCTGGGAGTCCCAGGGCCTTTAAATCACCCAGGGGGCTCCCAGCTGCAGAGGTGGCTGGTAGCCCCTGTGGTGAACTAAAGGGCCCAAGGTTCCAGCCACTGTGGAGCTCCGGGTCTTTTAAATGTCGGCCCTGGCACCGCTGCCAGAGCTGCTGGCGCGATTTAAAGGGCTCCACCGGGCTCCCCACCGCAAAGCCCTTTAAATCCCGTCTGCTGCTCCAGTGGTGCAGCTGGGGGGGGGCATTTAAAGGGCTCCACCAGGCTCCCTGACACGGCGGAAAGCCCGGTGGAGCCCTTTAAATCCCGCCAGCAGCTCCGGCAGCAGGGCCGGGCCCAGCATTTAAACCCCACTCTGCCACCATCCACTGCCTCTGACTGCCCCCAAAGAAACCCCAACCCATCCAACCCCCCTGCTCCCTGTCCCCTGATCATCCCCTCCTGGGACCCCTGCCCCTAACTGCCCCCCAGGACCCCACCCCCTATCTAAGCAATGCTGATCTTTGTCCCCTGATTGCCCCCTCCTGGGACCCCTGCCCCTAATTGCCCCTTGGGACCCCACCCTCTATCTAACCCTCCCTTCTCCTTGTCCCCAACTGCCCCCTCCTGAGACACCCTCCCAGGACCCCATCCCCTACCTGTCCCCTGACAAACCCCTGGGACTCCCATCCCTATCCAACCACTGCCTGTCCCCTGACTCCCCGCTCGAACCCCTGATCCATCGAAGCCCCCCTTCTCCATTCCCCTGACTGCCCCCCCAAACTTCTGCCCCATGCACCCCCTCGCACTCCCTGTCCCTTGACTGCCCCCCGGAACCTCCTACCCCTTCTCCAGCCCCCGAGCCCCCTTACCATGCCACTCAGACCAGCATGTCTGGCTCTGCACAGCACCAGACACGCTGCTGCATACATGCTGCCGTCCTCCCCACAGCCTCCCTCCCCACGCCCCAGCACCGGCCTTCCAGATTTGAACACCTCAGGAGTGCTCAAGCTTAGTTTGCGCAGCTGTCACTTCATTTCTCCTGAATCAAATATACTGTTCCACTGTAACTTGCTGTAGAAAAAGTAGGATAAAATTGAGCAAGAAATGCTTCCCAGTGGTTATTAGGACTGGAATTGCTATTTTCAACGGCGTTTGTTTGTTTGTTTGTTTGTTTGTTTGTTTGTTTGGAAGACAGTGATATTGCATTGGCAAATTCCCTATAGAAAAAAGAGTGGAACAAAAGAATAATAAAGGCACCTCAACTTTTCCTCATTTATGTAAGACACTCTTATAATATGTATCCAGATATCCTCCAATCACACAAGCCGAAAATTGTTCCACTTTACTGCAGTTCTGTAACTATATGGGACCCAGTCCTGTCTGTGTTCTGTGCACATCTAAAATTCCTGCTGAATGACCTGCCTGGGAGCAAGTTACCAGTGATCCAGGGCTGGGACGGAATGAGGGTGCAGGCGGGGGGAGAAGCCCAGGGCTAGGGTGGCAGGAGGTGGGGGGGGCAATGGTGGGGAGGAAACACACCCAAAGCTTCCCTCCTTTGAGATTTGAAAAATCTTGTTTCCTGATTGGTCCTCTGGTC
>NC_133770.1:253149314-253180598 GCF_003597395.2 Chelonoidis abingdonii | reverse complement strand
ATGTTTTCAGGGAATTATGCACAATGACTCCAAGATCTTTCTTGAGTGATAACAGCTAATTTAGACCCCATTATTTTATATGTATAGTTGGGATTATGCTTTCCAATGTTCATTACTTTGCTTTTATCAACAATGAATTTCATCTACCATTTTGTTGCCCAGTCACCCAGTTTTGAGAGATCCTTCTGTAGCTCTTTGCAGTCTGCCTGGGACTTAACTATCTTGAGTAGTTTTGTACCATGTGCAAATTTTGCCTCCTCACTGTTTACCACATTTTCCAGATCATTTATGAATATATTGGATAGGACTGGCCCCAGTACAGACTGTTGAGGGACAACACTATTTACCTCTCTCCATTCTGAAAACTGACCATTTAGTCCTACCCTTTGTTTCCTATCTTTTAACCAGTTACAGATCCATGAGAGGACCTTCCCTCTTATCCCAAGGGATGTAGGTGTGACGGTAGACAAGCAACTGAACATAAACTCCCAATGTGATGGTGGGGCAAACAGGGGTAATGTGATCCTTGGATGTGTAAGGAGGGGAGTAGTGAGTAGGAATAGGAGTAAGGAGGTGATTTTACCTTGTATATGGCACTAGTGAGACTGATACTAGAATATTGCATCTCTTCTGGTGTCCATTTTTTAAAAAGGATGTTGAAAGATTGGAGAGGGTGCAGAAGAGCCACAAAAGTGATTCAAGGGCTACAGAAAATGCCTTCCAGTGAGAGAGTGAGCTAAAGAGCTCAATCTGATTAGTTTATCAAAAGAGGGGTGAGAGGAGACTTGATGAGTGTGTAAGTGCCTTCTGAGAGAGTGGATACCAATTACTAAAGGACTCCTTAAACTAGCAGGGAAAGGCATAACAAGAACCAATGACTGGGAGCTGAAACCAGACAAATTCAAATCAGAAATAAGGCACAGAGTTTTAACATTGAGGAAATTAGCCCTAGGAACAAACTACCAAAGAAAGTGGCAGAATCTCCATCTCTTGATGTCTTCAGATTGAGACTGTTTGCCTTTCTGGAAGATATGCTGCAGTTAGAGCTCAACACAGAGATAACTGGGTATAAGGTCCTGTGGTATACAGGAGGTCAGACTAGATGATGTAATTATCCCTTCTGGCCTTAAACTCTATGAATCTATTTCTGTCCTTGAATGACTGGTTAGTGTAATTAATTCATAACTTGCTTCAAGTCCTTAACACTAGTTGCCCCTCCTTTCCCAAGGAAAAGTAGAACTAATGGGAAAAAATACTAAGTGCCAGTCTTGCACTCTGAATTTTTTTTGTACAGGTATACAAGTCCCATCAACAGCAATATCACTGTGGTTGCATACAAGAGGGGAAAAGGCCACAAAGACTGGAAGGGGTATTCTGCACTATAGAGCAGTGCTCCACAGTGTCACACAGTCCATAACATGTAATGGGTTTCAAGGACATGGTTAATGGGTCTGTGGCTAGGCACTTCACACCACCACCCACCACCTCCCATTGGGTATGCAATAGGTATGGAAACTTTTGCAATCTATGGATATTGCAGTATCTGCCCTGGCGTCCTATGCTCTGATGCATAGATAATCTAATCTACAATTTCAGAGAGGAAATTTAGTCTCGTAGCTAGAGCACAAGCCCAAGACTTGAGATACCTGTGTTTAATTCCCTGCTACACCACAGGCTGTGTAACCTTAGCTTCTTTGTGTCTCAGTTCTGCTCCATAAAAGGGAATAATAGTAATTCCCTCCCTTACAGGGATGTTGTGGGAATAAATATAAAGATTGTGAGGTGCTCAGTTACTATGGTAAAAGGTATATCTAAGGTAATATCAGCACCTGAGATGGATAGATACATCTGCTAGAAATGATGACACTTCATGGATATCTTGTTGAATCCATTAATATATAATCTATTTTATTTACATGGAATATAATATCCTTTAATTCTTTTGCCTTGGTCTTTATGACTAAGAATATTTGCATGTACAAGGAATCTTTTTTTCTTGAGATTTCATTTGCTCATGGCATTGTGATTCATTGCCATGGAAGTGATTATGTAGTCAAAAATGGAAGATAATGACTTCAGGTGAGAAAATATGACAGACAGTATAAGCTTTATTTTCTTCCAAGAAAAAATGTTTTTCATACTTTTCCATGAGATGATATAGCAGCTCTTTAACTATTACCATTCAAAACATCATTTTCTATCATATGTTGCACACAGAACAGTGGCATTGTCGGCACAACAAAAGAGAAAGAATACCTGTAAATTACAAAAGTTATTTCAGCACTGGGATCCTAAAGAGCTATATCTCCTCCTAAAGGCAAATGGAGTAGTCAGAAAATAGTGATTTGCATTCCTCATGCTTTCATTTCAAAAATATAAAAATCTCTCAAGCCAAAATATCTCCCTGGGGTATTTCTGTCATAGCATAGAGCCAAACAATTTCTTATTTAAAGAATTTTTCTGACTTCCCAAACCACACGGGAACAAAATTCATTGGGTTCCAAAAGTTATTCCATGGTTTCACTATGCAGCAGACCGAGAACTGTTTATTCTCAAGAAAAATCCTTTCTCAAACTATTCTTCTTAAATTCGGTGGACAGATGTGTGACAAAAATAAATCACCATACAAAGGAGTGCAAATAAAATACACAGCAGGATTAAAATACAATTAATAGGACCCAGAGAGTTTGCAGGAAAGTGTGTAATGATTTGAATCCTGCCATTTATCAGAGGACAAACATGTCAGGCTGTTGAGGTTATTGCATTGTTCTATCAGTGGCATCTGGCTTCTTGGCAGATTCTGTAGGCAGTGAGGCAAATAGTTCTAAAGCTGTTTGCCGTTTGCATAAACTATTAAATCTGATGGAGATGCACAAACTTCTGTGTCTCTCTTAGAATCATAGAATATCAGGGTTGGAAGGGACCTCAGGAGATCATCTAGTTCAACCCTCTGCTCAAAGCAGGACCAATCCCCAACTAAATCATCCCAGCCACGGCTTTGTCAAGCCTGACCTTAAAAACCTCTAATGAAGGAGATTCCACTACCTCCCTAGGTAACCCATTCCAGTGCTTCACACCCTCCTAGTGAAAAAGTTTTTTCTAATATCCAGCCTAAACCTCCCACTTTGCAACTTGAGACTATTACTCCTTGTTCTGTCATCTGGTACCACTGAGAACAGCCTATATCCTAAAGGCTACACTTAGTCTTGTATTTGCCTTGAGATTCAGTAAAACAAACTCTCCTGCTTCAGTCTACCTAGCCTACAAAATAAACCTTTCGAGAAAAATCTTTCATGAGAATGCTTGTGTGCTCAGTGTGACCCATCCATTTTATTTACAAACAGTAGGTTATTATTTGTAGTTTAAGTGTTAAAAGTAACTGTGGAGAAATGGCACTATTTTACTAAACAGATTTGCTCCATCTGTGTATTCAGGGACATATCTTCTCAGTTTAACAAAAATATATGTTTAGACCATTTTACTCCCATTAAGCCTTTAGAACCAGCGCAGCTGAGACACAGTGAAATGGAGTCCATTCCTTCTTGTACATCATCAATTGGATTATTTGATAACTACATGACTAGGTTGACCAGATGTCCTGATTCTATAGGGACAGTCCTAATATTTGGGCTCTCTCTTATATGGGTGCCTATTTCCACCCCCAGTCCCCCCATCCCTGTCCTGATTTTTCACACTTGCTATCTGGTCACCCTACTTAAACCTGTGCAAGTCACTGAAGACAATGGGGCCACCCAAGTCTCAATGAGGGCAGAGTTTGTACCATAATATTTTTATTATTGGTTTCAGAGTAGCAGCCATGTTAGTATGTATCCGCAAAAAGAACAGGAATACTTGTGGCACCTTAGAGACTAACAAATTTATTTCATCATAAGCTTTCATGGGCTACAGCTCACTTCTTCGGATGCACAGAATGGAACACATAGACAGAAGATATTTATACATATGTATGTTCTCTGTATGTATAAATATCTTCGGTCTGTGTGTTCCATTCTGTGCATCCGAAGAAGTGAGCTGTAGCCCATGAAAGCTTATGATGAAATAAATGTGTTAGTCTCTAAGATGCCATAAGTACTTTTATTATTGATGATGATGCAGAAGTAGGAATAGCCCCAGCTTGAATCGGGGCTTGACTCATTGTTGCTCGGGGGCCTCTTTGCACCTGCTGTGTCAAGTTCCTCAGGCACAAATTCCCTCCTGGGGATTCCCCTGGCACAGTAGAGGAATCTCCAGTGGAGACAGAGCTGGCATTGCTGGCTTCTGTGCCTTTTTCCCCACAATCTCTGGCACAAGGCAAATGTCAGAGATAGAGAAGGGGAGTATCCAGAGCACATTGCTGTTCAGCTGTCCCCAGCTGGTATACAGTCATGGGTGTACTACAACCAGCTGGTGCAAGTTACAGCAGCCTGTAGCCAGGGCTGGGAATTAGGGAGACATAACCAATGACCTGAAGCTAAGGTCTTCATCCTTCCATACTAGACTCTAGCCAACCCAAAGACAGGAAGGTGGTGGGCTGGGAAGGAGAGGGATCCCAGCAGGATAGGTTTTCCTTCCTGCCTGCCTTCCTGAAGACTGGACCAGTGAGCCAGAAAGGAGCAAGGTGCCAACCCATCTGGAATCAATGGCAGGACCGCCACCAACCCAGAAGGGAGCTTTTGTGTGAATGATTCCTGTTACCACGAAGAGGGGCCTGCCACAGTACCAGAGGGGCTCCAGCCATGGGTCTTGGATACCATACTCCAGCTTGATTGTAAATTCAACGTACACAGAGCCAAAGCCCTTAGTTCTCATCAAATAGTAGAACAGTTTTAGCCTACTGGCATTAATGGAAGTCATGCAAAGCCCCAACAAGGCTTTGAAAATATCCCCCTTCCTGCTTTTGCTTTCACAGTGGCTCGGGTTTAATGGGCTATATGCTAGGAGCTGGGTGAGAGAAAGAACAGGATCTTCATAGACTCATAGACTCATAGGTCAGAAGGGACCAATATGATCATCTAGTCTGACCTCCTGCACAAAGCAGGCCACAGAACCCTACCCATCCACTTTTATAACAACCCCTAACCCATGACTGAGTTATTGAAGTCCTCAAAATTGTGGTTTGAAGACCTCAAGCTGCAGAGAATCCACCAGCAAGTGACCCATGCCCCACGCTGCAGAGGAAGGCGAAAAACCTCCAGGGCCTCTGCCAATCCGCCCTGGAGGAAAAATGAATGAAGAATGAATTTTCCAGGATTGCATCTGAAGGAAAATGGCTTATCTATAGTTTTTACAACCCTGGAACAACCACAATGTTAAATGGTATGTAAATCTTTTCTCTTCCTTGATAAATACTTAATTTTGTTCATAAACTGCTTAATCAGGAACTTAGTAATGCTCCTGATTAATGAGTTTATGAAAAAAAATCACATTTTATCACAAGCATTAAAGGCAATTATGTAGTATTTAGAGCCATAACCAAGCGAAGTCAAGACTGCAATAGAAGAAAAATAGTCTCTTTCCAGCTTTTACAGCCCTGGCTGAGTTGTTAAAATACTAAAGAAATCTTTTCTCCTACATTGCTAAAACTTTCATTGTTTCAGAAATCACTTTAAACTGGGAAACTTGCAAATTCTTTTCTAAAAGGTCTTATGGGTGGGGGGGGATATTTTAATCAGACTATCTGAAACAGTTGAATAGTCTTTTCTCTAGAGACGCAAGGACTGTACTCTGGTTGCCATTACAATGGAATATTTATCAGTTACCATTCAGTGGTATTTATGATACCATACTTCTTTAGTTAGACTGTAGCTAAGCGTGTATACTACACTCCGTACCATGTTATCGGAGCACCTTAGAATAGACTAGAACTGTTTTTTCTGTAATATAACTTGCCCGCTTACAGTTAATCATTTACATAACCCTTTGTAGGACTGGGACCTTGCTGTATGATAACTGTGGATAACTGCTGGCTTTTCACTAGTGACCACCGTATCTTCCATTTAGCAGTAAGAGGAGTTGCTCGATATATAGCTAGGATAATCTACCTCTTAGAATGTGTTCTTCTACAACTTCAAATAAAACTATTGTCAGAGCTATGTAATCCTATTAAATATGGCTTGGGTGTGTTTTGTTCATGTTTGATAAAGTCAGTCTCAGTTGAGCAGGCCCTACCATATTCGACTTCACATTGACATTGACCCTCCCTGTTCTGATATCACACACTGGGCATGGTCTTTAGCATCTTCAACCATGATTGTTCTCAGTGAGTGTAGTGGGAAATGTAGTACTTGATGAGGACAAAGAGCTGTGGTAAAAAAAAGTCTTTTTGTGTTATTTAATTTGTAGGGTGACTTAGAAAATGTGGTTTAAATTAACGGCGTTCCACTAGAGAATGGATTTTAGGAGTAGAGTTAGGTTAGCCTGAATTGGAGTTTAGTATTTTGGGGGGAATTTTCATAGACTTATTTTGAAGTAAAGTACAACTTGCTCCAATTAAATTTGCAAGTGGAAAGGAACCATTTGGCCCATATTTGCTTGTGATGGCTTGAAAATCAAAGTAATTAAGGGGAATTCACAGCATCTCGTGCCCCCATTGAAGCCCCTTCATGTGAATACAAAATGGTTGAGGGGTCCTAGGGCAGCACTGAGGACAGCCATTCCATGACCTTGATTCCCTAACAACCTAGCTATTTTTCCAGCAGAAGTATATGTGGGTGTTAATGATGCTCCTTGAAATATTAACTTTTATATACATCTTCCACCTCTCACACAGGCCTCTCTTCTCTTAAGGTTGAGTGCACATATTAGCAGAAACAATGTGTGCATTATTCAGTCAAAGGAAGAGTAAGGCCAGAGAGAAGGAAAGGATGGAACCAGATTTGCTCATAGATTCATGATCACTTTGAGCCTAGGCAAGAATGAAGCAGCAACTCACCAAGAGGAGCAGTGAAAACAAGACTTTATTGAAGTCCATGGCAAAACTTCCATTGACTTCAACAGAGAGAGAATTTTACCCTAGATGTATCTGATGTACTTTACTCTTTGGATAGGAGAGAAGATGTGGCCCTTAATCATTGTTGCTCTGAGTGGAATGGAATCAGAGACTAAAAAGCATAATAAGCAGTGTTAGAGTGACAGCCTTTGATAGGATGGATTCGTATTAAAGTCTTCAGTTTCACCTTATATAGTAAAGAAACGTGAATTCTAGTCAATAGCCACTCCTCAACCACTCCTCAAGAATTATAGTTCTGGTTAAAAATAAAACCTTACTCTTCAGTGTGTAGCATGTAATTGGATAAAACTCCTTGTGGTACTGTAAGAAATTAAATTTCCCCCATAATAGTTGAGTTATTCATATTACAACATAGTGCTTCACTGCCTTAACTGAAATTAGGGCCTCACTATGTTAAGCAAAGGCATGAGAGCAAGTCCCTGCCCTAAAGAGCTTGCTCTCTAATTAGATAAGACCAACAAATGGTGGGAGGGAAAAACAGTAACACAGAGGTTCAGCAACAGAGTCAGGAATAAAGCCAGGGTCACCTGATTCCCAGTGCAAGGCCGCATCTACTGTACCACACTGATTCTGAGCAGTTAAAGAATTTTCTCTTTCTAAATCATCCCTTATTTTAGCTGAGAAAGCACTTTGCTCTTAGGTTTTGCTGTTTGTTTACTAGCTGAGATTATTTCTGTTCACAACATGCTTTAAATATTTATGTTAACAGAACATCAGGCTCAGAGTCACGGCAGCAGGCAGAGGGACACAGAAAATGTGACGGGTTGAGAGGAATACATTACAGACATCTTAGCACTTTCATTCTTTTGATAACACAATGCATTTCAGTTTTCCAGAAGAGTTTCAGCTTACAATCTATTTTCTCATTTCCTATTCCCTCAGATAAATGTGTTTTAAAGCTATTGGCATGAAAAGCCCTAACTGCACCATCATGTCTCTCTTACTTTTTTTTTATAATAACTTGCTTACAAAAGAGATCCCAGAAGACCAGGCACCATGAACAATTTATCCACAGCTCTTCTCACCACCACTGCCTGCCATGTGTGGTGGGGGTTCCTTCATTATTCAAATTAGGATGGTCAAAATGTTTTGACCAAAAGTAAAAAGTTGAAAAACTCTTCAAGAAATCAAAATGTTGTTGCAAATTTCCTATTTCTCAACAAATTCAAACCAAAAGTAAGGTATCTAAAAAACATTCTTTGCTATATTCCTTTTCTACTCCTTCCTCCTCCACTTATTTTTCCAAATGGAAAAAATATTTTTTTGTAAAAAAACGGTATTTTTCCTTTCTAACTTGCCCATATTTTTGTTTCCTCCTTCCCCTTTTGCCAGTGGACGAGACTAGGAGTGGGGAGTTCCCACATCAAAACGAAGTTTGGAGTTGAAAACTTTTGTACAGAAACAAAACTTTCAAAATTTCAGAAAAAAAATGTTTTTCTCTTTTGATCAGCTCCACTCTTCATATTAGCTGGCCCAGAGTCACTAAATATAGGTCCAGATCTGAACTTCTCCAAACTTTGCACGGGTTCTGACCCCTCTCTCCTCCTCACTTATAAAGAAGTTCCATTTCCACCCCACCCACCCACTCTCTCCCTTGCTTTCTGCCATTTATGTAGAATAAACCCTCTAATTGTGTCTTGTAGCCTTCTCACATTGGTGCTATTTCCTCCCTACCAGTTTGGGAAACTGCATGGGTTCCGGTGACTTCCCTACATGAATAAGACAACAAGGAGATGCAGTGGAACTACAACCCTCGTTTCAGGAAGCAGGTATTTCTCATGACTTGCTGGTGCTGGGATCACATAGCACTGCAGAAAGGAGATGGTGATTGCACTCTAGATGAAATGTGGCCTGGGGCCTCAGGAAAAGCAGAGTTTTATGCAGCTGCGTAGGTCACATTGGCCTAAGATGGTTATAGATCAGATATGCAACTTCAGAGAATTTACTAAGATTGTGCCCAATGCTAGGATCTAAGTTTGTAACAAAAATATTCATATTCTAAAAAGGGTACAGAGGAAGGAGCATAATGTTGGGGTACTGCCATTTTACAAAGGAAAAAAAATTATTTTGTTTTTGCCACAAATCCTTAGCCACTTGGCCAGGTTTACATGACACAGCCTATTCTTTCAGTATGTGTTTCAGAAAAGATCTCACTGATCCCAGTGGCATCCCAGGAAAAATATTTTCACCAAGACAATTTGTTCTCAACTGTGCATGCCTGTCAGAGCAGTGCAAGCCATTTGTGAAGGAGTTCACATACTGAATTTGTCAATTTGGTTGACACAGGTTGGAAGCCAAATCACCTCATGGAGGTTCACTTTAAAGTTCAAGTTTACAGACTTAAGTGTCTAAGAGGACTTTCCTACAGGAAATTTATTTCTACCCCTCTAGCCGTCCCCTCTTGTCACCTGATTTATCTTCATCAGACAGTTCCAGGAGTGGGGAACATGGGGGCAGGGAGTTGCCATATTCCCTGATGAGTTAACAACCTCAGTCCACATTCACCAGGCTTTTAAGAGCCTAGGTTGAAGATTGCTAACACAGGTCAGATTTAAAACACAGGCCATTCTGAGTTCATGAGCAGCTTGGCTTGAACATTTTGCAAAGCTCCAATGACTTGGCCTACATATTTTCCTGAAAAAGCACATGCCTGTACTGGCTTTTAGTGCAACAGAAGGGACTGTATTGATAGCATCAGAATGAGCAGACTGTGTGAGGGCAGTTCTCCCGCCTACAGTATAAGACATAGAATGTGTTCCTATGCTTTGTACATGCTGATGTGTTAGAACTGGAGAAATAAATGGATGGTATCACCTAACTATCCAAGTATCTTATGCTAGGAAGATCTGGAGTCATGCATTCTTTAACGTGAAATTGTTCAATGCCTGACACAATCTGGCATATTGTAAATAGATATTGTTACCCTACTCAGATGTTGTAAGTGCCAATGTGTGCGTGCTAGCCCATGATCTGAGGTGAGACTGATTCCAGTGGCAGCTCAGGTGGGATAATTCTCCCCTACAGTCCAGTGTACAGAGAGGACACTGCCTGGGGCAGACTGCTCCCCCAAGTCTCATGTCCTCCTCTTTGTGGTGGGGCAGAAGCCTCACTTATAGGAGGGGCAGCAGTTCATTCATCATCTTAAGTACAGAGACTGCAGTTTGTAAATGGTACACAAGGCACATAAAGAGGGAGAGGCTCCTTGTACATGTACCATTCAAGTTGAGGGACTTCTGATCATTTGACCTGAGTCACCTCTGCCAGTGTCAGAGGTGAAAGGCCCTGTGGCATTGAACAATTATGACCATAAAGGATAATAATAAAGAGCCACAAAGCTATCCAGTGTTGTAAAAGTGAACTGATGGTGGTGAGGCGGACAGGCTAAGTCCCCCTGCCCCTTACTCTGACTGTCTTAGCCTAGAGCAGTCACTGATCCCTTCCATTGACCCTGCAGACTAATAGAGAGCAGCAAGGCAGGTTTCCCTTCTCTGTTTTTCCTCAATGATCTCCACCTCTCTGATTCATATTTCTTATATTCTGGTCTTTAAAATATGCCAATATCAATAAGCAGTGTCAGCCTTAGCAATTGGCAGGCCCCGGAGCAAGGTTCTGTTGCTTCCCCCACTACATCCCTAATGCAACTAATTCCTACCCACCGTGATCAGACCATCATGCAGGGGGCCAGTGTAAGGATTTGGGAGAGGTTCAGAGAAATGATTTTACAGGAAAAAATACATGGAAGAGAAGGAATGAATTTTAGCCCACACGCTACTCCAGTCTATTGCTGCAGAAATAATTCCCATCTGCTTGTTCCTATCAGCTGTAGCAATTGGTTTCCATCAGCTTACCGTAATGCTGTCTTTGCAATGAAAAAGTCTAGAAACCTCCTTTCTTAAAAAAGAAAAGCTGAAATTCTCCATTACTTGTTTAGAGCCTTCAGACCAGAGGGTCCATGGACAGCCATCTGACCTGTGGGTCCCAAATGCCAGTGTCGATATGCAGTGTCTACTTAGTCAAATGAATACTTATACGAGATATCATAACTTCCTAAACTATGGACTGACACATTCAGTTTCCAAATCCTGCATATTTATCCCTATCATGTCTGAATTCAGTATGTATATTCTTTGTCACTGATTAATACTATATAGGGAGCACCGCCCTAATCCACAAAAGGACTTAGACATTGCAACAATGAGCATTGCAATGTCCAACTTTAGGTGCCTAGTAACCCAGTGGAATCCAGAAACCCTGAGTTTGGTGCCTAGGCTCTGTACACAATGCATCAGGGGAGGGAGGCTCCTAAGAATGGGATCCCCAAATGCCCAACATGCTAGGCAGGGAGCCTCCCAAGCTAACCAAGAGCAGATGCCAAGGAGATGGTGTATTGTAAGCTTTGCCCCTCTCAGGGATTCAGGTGCTTAACTCCAGGCTGGAGAGAGGTGCCTATCTGCATTTGTGATCCAGAGCCAGGACCCCTCTCTTGGAGTCAGGTGACTAAGACATTTCCTGCAAGAAGGTATACAGTGCATGCCTAACTCTGTACAAAACAGCTGATGGAACGGAGGTGGCACTAGCCTTCCTCATAAACTTTAGCCCCATGGTTAGGGCCTTGACTTGAGATGTAGGAAACCCCAGTTCAATTCCCCCTCTCTGCCTGATATAGAGCAAGGATTGGAACAGAGGCTTCCCATGGCTGAGATCCATGCCCTGAGCATCCTGACAGATGGGTCTCTTAATGTCTCCTGTTGAAACTATCCTACTGTTTATAAATAATGAAATATGGATCGTGCCACCAACAACATGAGAATGACTCTCTAGTTTAGTCGTTAAGCCACTCACCTGAAAGGTAGGAAACCCATCTTCTAAATCCTTTCTCCTCATCAGGCAGAGGGGAGAATTGATCTGGGATTTGACTTGAACATGAGAATGATAGAAGCAGTAGCATATAAGGAAGTCCTTCCCTCCCCACTTTTTTGTGTAGAGTTAGGCATGCTATGAGGACACTTGCCAGATTTGGCCCTCCAGGCAAGATAGGTGGGACAACACCTAGTTTCACCTGTTTTGAGATAGATGCCCAGACTGAAACATTTTCCAGGGGCAGAAATCTAGGTGCCTAGGTGACTTTTAGAGCAAAAATGTAGATACCATGGTTTAGAGGCCCCTTCAGTGTTAGGTGGCAGATGAGCAGGAGTTTCGATGATCTCAGTGGTGCCTAAAGTGTTCAGTGCCTAAGGCATTTTATGGATCTGGGTCTGCACATGGCTGGTCATTGCAATGATGGGGGATCTATCAGTCAGGTATTTCCTAAAATCAATACCCACTTTACTGTAGCTGAGAAACAGTGACTCCACCTGTGAATTACTATCAGTTGAGGATGAAAACAAGTGTGAGTGAATTGGATAGGGAGATTAATTTCAACAGAAAATACTAACATGTATTCTTAAACTAGGAGCAACTGTCAAATTAAAAATGTGTTCAAGAAAAACTAGAGAGAGAGACTTAGTAGAAACTCCATTTAGAATTTGTTTCATTGTGATAGGCTCCTGAAGAAAGTTGTGCTGCTTTATCTAGTAAAATCCTTGAACCACAGAGAAGTTGTATAAACTCAAGTTGGATGCTTAAGAAGTAATGGATTTTCAAGTTCAGTTTTGCATGGTGAGAAGATCAGAATAGAGGGGAAATGCAGGGTATGATCATTGCCACACAATCTACATCTGGTTTGATGGAAAACAGAAAAAAAACTGGGAAAGTTATCTATACATATATACCCACATTCACAAACAAAACAGATTGACAAAGCCTCTATTGGAATTCAAAGCCTCTATTGAAATTCAAAGCAACGGCATTCTCACAGATTTGTCCATTAAATATACTGATAGCCATGCAGCCATTGCACCTGGGTCCCAAGTGTACCACACATTTCCCACTGATCTCAAGCTACTGACTATTGCAGCTGTATATATTTTAGCTGACCAAGGAATCCCAGAACATTATGCCTTTTGGGAAAAGTGTTGACTTGTTCACATTCTCATACATATAGTGAGGTAAGTGCCAGGCCTGACAAAACGAAACCGAGCATCCTACACCAATCTAGTCATATCTACAATCACAGTTAGCAAAATGTGAAGGACAAATGTGATGTATGTAGCACTGTAATTTACCCTTTTGTTTCCTGCATACTGCAACTTAAAATTCTAGGAGTTTGAAAGTGGTTGCCATTTTGTGTTCAGTTCAGGCACTGATTTAGTGAGTCATTGGTTTCTCTTTCACAGATATTTTATTAATAAGTCACCTAGTCTAGTGTAAAGACGTATTTTGGCCTGTGTGTACATTAAAAAAAATACAGAAACATGTTGCTTTGAGAAAAAACTTAGTTGTAACATCCCTGCTTCAAACTCCCTCTTTTTCCATTCTCAACATGCATGTGCATTTGTACAAGTTTTATTGCACTTCATTTAACTTTACCAAAAAGAGAAAAATTATTATATGGGGGTGAAATATATATTGTCATGCTTGTAGTAGGTCAAAGCTATAGAAATTTGATCCAATGTATAGCAGATAAGTCTCTCCTCATTTCTTAGATAGCCAAGAGATGATTTTAGGTACATTATTACTTGCAATAATGAAAAAAAATCAGACAATATTTATCCATTATAAACATTTGATCATCATTAACTCTAGTTTCTAATCTCCAAGTCCCCTTAATTTAACTATTAAACAATTTGGGATTTGTTTGTTAGCTATAATGGATTAATTCTGTAACCTATATTAAAACATGTCAATGCCACACAACGACATACAATTATATTAAGGAACACAGGGGATTCAAAGTTAGATTTAATGATGGCTAGGATTGAAATACATGTATGCGCACACAATCTCAGCCACAAAATTTAGCCAAATTGGTATTCTGAGAGATTTTTAATTGGGCTTCCTGTTTAAGATCCAAGAATACCTCATATAAAGATTAATCCCTTTCACAAATTCTGGAACATAATTACATTCATACTATTACATGTGTGATCATGCAGTTTAAAATCTGCTTTGAGGTTGTAATACTTCTACAAAAAGGTTGCAAAAATATGGAAACCCTGAAACTATGCCACTCACTTAAATAGTAAAGGAACTAAAGTTTCAACAGAAGGAAAAAAAGTGTTCTTTGAAATAAATGAAGGGGTGTAAGGGACTGCGGAAGATTTTGTCACGGTGGTTTAGCTGAGGCTGTTCGCCTTCTCAGGGACAGGTTACTAAAGGGTGTTTTGTGCTAGCAAATGCTGTTTGCAGCTCAGCCTGGGAAGCCGGCGTGTTTAGAAAAGCCTGGCCCTTTGCCATTAAAGATAGTTCAGTTGTGGGAAAGCTCCCACATGCCTATGTATGAGTTGTTTTACATGCTATTAGTATAAAGCTATATTTATTAGAATTTGTTTTGATGCCGTGGACTCGTTCCCTGCTTTGAACTAGCAACGTGCCGAGTCCCCGTTGCGGGTGTGTTTTTCTTACCTTCATTAAAAGCCATATCACTCACTGTGTGTGTGTGTGTGTCTCGTCCCTGCAGAGCACTTAGGCACATAACAAGGGGTATCTTGTGGCATTTCTCAAGGAGTTAAAGTATATATTGTAAAGCTGTCAGCTCTTGAAATAATCTTTGTAACTGCAGATGATACATTATTATACATTAGGATGTGCTCCGCCTGTATCAAAAGAAAGCACAAGACAGCTCAGAAATCCCTAAATCCTTTAGATTTGACTATAAATACAACATATAGTAAATATCGGTGAAAGCCAACATAGCTAAGAGTCTGTATCCAATTAGCTTATCTGCCTTGCCTGCCACTCCATTAATCTTCTTACTTAGCAGCAGATCATGATGTTCAATTAGCTGAAGTGCTTTTACTGTGTTCAATAGATGATAAAAATAACTAAATATCGATAGTAGATAAAAATAACCAAATATTGGAGCAAGCTAATCACCTATCCAGCGTCAGCGATAGGTAAGAGCAGGAGGTGAACAAGTAGCCCCATTTGTACTAGTGTATCAGGTTCATGATGACCTGATTACTGTTTATGAAATGGTAACATATAGAGGTTTTTTTCCAAACATTTATTCCATTAGTCACAGCCTAAACCAATATAACATTCATTATTCACAGATGTCAATAGTTACTAACAGGTTCCCAAAGGCATTTTCCTCATAGTATCTATTACATTCCTTTTGCGTGCATTTTAATTATAAATTAAAAGCAGCACAAATATTATAATCAAAAATAGCTAAAGCACTGCTACTTACTGAAACCTTTGAAAAAGAAAAGCATGTAAGTCTGCAGAAATGCTTCAGAGTGCCTATTTTCCCCTTTAATGAACTTAACACATTTTAATTGTATTATATTACAGATGGTAAAAACCTACAAGAAAAACAATCAAAACAGACCTTTATAAAGGTTCAAAAAATAATAATAATAATAATAAGAGGACTTCAGTTTCATAATGAGGCACCAGGAGTTCTCCAACAGGTTCAGTCTTCAGGTGTAATTCTCATGCAGCAATCCATTAAGACTTGAACAAACCCCAATTTAATCCAATAAAAGAACAAATAGCCTTCCTTAATTGATTCCTATATTTTTTCCTCCTTAAAATTTCTCTGTTATTAACAAATAGAAGAAAATGTATGTGGCCAGAATTTGAGATGCAAAAGCTAAAACTATAATCCAGATTGTATAATTAATCCAGTGAAAACGATTTATATATTTCTAATTTAATTGTTGCAATTTACCACATGTAAGAGTTAATGTGGTCTAAAGCCTCTGATAGAATTATTTGGTTTATTTAGAGTAAGGGAGAGGGAAAGTCATCTGACCTGTTAAACCACAAAATGCATGTTAATAAAGAGCGCACTTCTAAATTTCAGCTTCATTGAAAATCTGAGAACCGTGGCTCCCATCTCACAATGAAAGTCACAAAAATGGACTTCTGAGCACATATGACTGATGGGGCTCCACATGGGCACAGGGCCCTGACTAGATGGGGCGTACTGCAGGATCAAAGCCTGGATATTGATTGATGAACATTATTATTATTTGTATTATGGTAACATCTAGAGGCCCCAACCATGATCATGGCCCATTGTACTAGGCACTGTAGAAACATATAGTAGGAGATGGTTCCTGCCCAAAATACTTTACAAGGATGTTCATCTATATAAAATTTACTTTTTCAATGTTTGATCTAGTATTTTAAATATATATATTTCCTTTATGGAAACTTCCTGAAGAATTTAATAGGAACTAAACCAATGAGGTTCTAAAGATGTCTAATATGGTTATATGGAAATTGCTGGATCTATTTAATTTTTTAGAGAATGGTATCCTTTTTATAGAGTTTTAAGTCATCCTATAAAATTCATAATATAGATATAATTTTCTTTTAAAATCTATTAGGTCCAAACACCAATTTAAAAATCACCATCTATTAAAATTGGTAGTACTGTCTCAAAAATCTTGATCTGTTCAAAATTATCACCAAAGGCTTTTCTATAAAATAGTATTGGTTGGGATTTCATTTGGAAATATTTTTACCTTTCCTTATTAATCTGAAATACACAGCTCTCTTTAGCTGAAAGGCATAAACTTGCTAAAAATTAGCACTGAGTTCAAAGGACACCTTACACTGTTTAATGTCACTTGTTAGAATAATGCATCAGGATTGCAGGGGGAATTAATCCTGGAGAACTCATGTAATCCACTGTGTAGAAGGTGCAGCACTAGGATGATTGGCCAATTAACCTTTTTCATTTCCCAGTTAGACTCTAAATGCCTTTATAACTAAACTTTGACTGTAAATGCAAAATTATAAATTAATGTTAAATACTCTGGGTGTAATATAAAACACAGGACATTGCTTTGCCCCAGCCAGAAGACAGGCACTATTCCTCCAAATATATATTTATGTAGAAACTTAAAGTCTCTGCATAATTTTTAACAATAAAGCTAGACATCACTTATTCTAGGATATAAAACAAAAGTAATAACGGCAAGAAAAGCAGTCACTGGAACAGCCTGTCCACGTAGGGAGTTGCTTCAAGGCATTAACCAGAACTAAACCCTGATTAAATGTCTAATTGGCTTGAACACTAGTGGCAAGAAAAGCCATGGGCTGTCCCTGTTGACAGTAAAAGAGCAGCAGAGCTTTCAAAACAGTCTCATGGGCAAGATGTTTAATAAACTGAAAGCAAGATTCACCAAAGTGAAGCAAAAACCAGAGGAGGAGAAGTCCAAGGAAGAAGAGGCCTCTTCTAACCCATCACCCCAACAGCCAGGACCCACAGGGCAGGTAGAGTATTTAATCTTACCCAGATCCATTAATATTATGTTTGTGCTTGAAAATCACTGATTTAATTAGATGTAGCAATAACCAAAACTTAGATTTTCCCAGAAGCTTACTGTATTGAATAGCCTCATCTGTGCTAAATGACAGCTGCCTTCTGGGTTGCTCCTTGTTTTCCTTATATTTTCTTCATATTGTCACTCACACTGGGTTAGTTGCTTTACAAAGGGGCCTATCCTGAATGATTACTGGGCCATATAAGGTCTTGGAAAGACAAAGTAACTTAGTAACAGTCTTCATATATCATTTGGCTATGTCTTACAAAAATAGTTCCAGCTGAAATGTATAGAAAAGCTATCTTTTCATTCCATTATTAAAAAATAAATATTGGTTTAAAGTATTAACTCACTTGTGCACTGTACATTAATGGAAAATTTAAAAACTCAAGGCTATGTAAGGCCAAAAAACATTCATTTAGTTGGCTTTTTTAAATGAGGATTTTTAGTAACCAGAAATTGCTGTAACCTGCCATAACTCATAATTTCACAGGGGAAGTCATTAGGATATTGGTAACCAAAGCAAAACAAATGGTTTACAATCAGTCCAGTGCCTTTAATCTTAATTGCTGCTTTGGGAGCAAAGGAAATTCTTCCTTTATTACTTTAATTAAATGACTGTTTAACATCAAGAATCCTATTCAGGGAACTCATTTTCTCCCACAAATAAAAATGTCTACCCACATATACCAAACACTGGCAAACCACAATATTATTTATCACTCTAAGATGTGCAGTGTCACCTCCACGGTCACAGCCTGACCACTGTTGAGAGCCAGCACTAGGCATAAGCGGATTAATCAATTGCTTAGGGCCCTGAGCACCTCATGGGGGGCTCCCTATTCACTTCTTTAGTGTGTGTTGGGAGGGAAATATTCTTGTTTACAGCCTCCAATCAGTTAGCACCACCTTTGCCAGTGTTAACCATCCCTATGACATCTCTTCTGGTAGCACTGCTATAGGGGACGCACCTGCAGGCCTCCTAACAACTTCATAATTTTGACTAAAATGGACACTAACTGGAATGTTCAAAGATGGAAGGATATCTGGAAAATGAGGTTCATTTATTTAAAGTTCTTGAAATTGTTTCCAAATTTTGATCAGCCCAACCTATATTTTATCTTACCTCCAATCAACACAACCATGTTAAGAAGTGGAATAATTTTCTGTTTCAGGGATGCACAACAGACCTGGGCCCTAATTGATATAACATGCTAAAAATACACATTCAGAGAGCTCTGCACATGTTCTGCACTTGTGCTCAAATATCCCCCAAATGGGATGTGTTTGATCAAACATGGCAAGACACAGCATAGTCAAGGCCCTGCATACACCACTTAACCTGGATATAAATTGTGAGACAAGAATCCTGAATTCTGTGGCACTCTGATTTGGTGCACAGGATATTCTGCAGCCCCCAGCCCTCAAGTATCTTGTCTCATCTTCTGGATTGATGAGGCAGCCTGCTCCTCTATTCTGGCATTTGGTTTCCTCTTGGGGTAGGATAATAGTCCACCTCTCTGGAAGTCCTCTTTTGGCAACAAAAGGGCCGCCAGTGCCACAGTACATAATCTCTCCACTTTGATTCACTGATTTTCTACTGTTCAGTTACCAAAGGCCCTACAGAACCTAAATTGTAGAGTGTATCACATATTGCAAAATCTCTTAGATAGTCCACCCTCTGATCTCACAGGAACTGCTTAACTGGTAGGAATAGAGACCCGGAGTGATACATACCAATTCATATACAGTTGGATAGGCAATACATTTTAGGAATTTTATATAAAAATGTAGAGGTGCATCCATCACTATTATTATCCTGATAACTCAATTATTTTATATCCTGCTGGGATAGTGGTCATGCCGAGTTATATGTATTACCAGCAGCTGGGGATAATAATGTCCTGTGTTTTATACTGAGATTTGCCCGAGGAATTGTTTGGCCTTCTAGAATTTGTTTTTTGTGTCCTCCCACCCCGAGCTGATTTTGCTTTCAGGAGCAGCGCTACTGTACCTTTAATTGACCTGGAGACTGGAGAAACAAGGTTGCTTGTGTTGTGCCTTCATTTGTCTATTTCTGTACTGGTAGCCACTAGATTTCTTATAAATAGGTCTGGAAAGTTTCTTCTGACTGATACTTACCTGGAGAAAGGTTTCCACTGCAGGAAGACTTTGATTGTTTCCAGCAATACAGGTCAGGCTTATTTGTCTAAAGACAGAGCAGGCAGCCTTACCCTGCTCTGGGGTTGATAGAAGAAGGAGCTAGAGGGAAAATTCCAAAGTCTACACCAAATAAAGAGGGAGTTATTTTTTTAAAAAAGTAATGAGAAATTGTAAAATGCTGGTGGTGAGAGAACTAGTGTATGCATACTAAGAGTGAGTACTAAGAAGGAAAGCACCCAGTTACTGCCTTTCTACACTTAGAACTACCTACAGAAAATGAAGGTGTGTATATAGCAAATGAGTGAGTTTGAGCATTGACCGTATATTTTTTGTTTTACTTTCTGCTCTTCTGTTTACTCACATAAATTATATCACTTTTCATATAAGAAACTGAGTGTGACCAGCTCATTTTCTCATAATCTGGCATATTACAACTGGCACATCTGTTCTTAGTATAAGTTTCCCCAGGGTCCAGCCATAAAAAGAGCACAGTCTCTTTCACTGTTCAATACAAAGGCCCATCTCTGAGAATAGTTTATTCATTTACACACACAATACTCTATACAAATAAAGATAGAGAAGTCTTCAGTTCCTCTGTCCAGAGATATCACTTTCAGGTCACCCACCCACGAGACCACCAGCACTCAATTCGCAATTCCTTTCTGCCCTTGTTCCAGGGATCCTCCACTTGCCAAGCCACCTAGCTGAGGGTACCCAGTCTCATGACTCTTCTGCTCAAAACACAGTCCAAAGACTCAGCCCTGTTCAGCCACCCTGCGTGGACTCACTAGCTTAGGAAGGTCAACAAGCTCGCCCCTCTGTTGGCCTCCTAGGCTTGCCCTTTTCAGCTATCCTGCACTGGCTCCCTAGCCCTGGAAGGTCAGCAGGCCAGCCCCTCCACCAGCTGTCAATTCCTCCCTCTTGCCAAGGTGGGCCTGCTAAGTTCTCTGCTCTCTACAGACTGTCTCTCCCTAGAAGCTCTCAACTGCCATCTTCTTTCTTCCTCCAGTGTGTGCTCTCAGCCAACTAACTCTCCAGATCTCTGTCTCCTCTCAGCCCCATGTGCCCTCTTTTAAGCCTAACTAGGAGGCAGATGATGAGTTACAGTGACTTGGACCCCACTGCCTCTTAAAGGGCCGGTGTCACCCTGTGACACAGCCCTTATCACCAATGACCCAAAATTACTCTATACACACAACCAGTCCTACACACAGGCCAAGTATTTTCTGATGTGTCCACACTTTTGCCTAGTACTATTCACAACCTGGACCTCCAACTCCACCTGGAAAGATGCATTAAGTGATCCAGGTTGCAAGCTGATAGATGAATCAAAGACCAAAGCATACTGTTCATGCAAACTCTATAAAGGAAAACCATGTAAAAAGTAAAAGAAGATAAAATGTGGGAATAATATCTGTGTAACATTTTACATCTTCAGAGCATTTCACAAGTATTAACTAACATGACTGTATTCGGGGCTCACATGAGCAAAAGCCTGACACAGAATAAACAATCTGTACGGCAAAAGACTGTATAGCTTAACTTAGCAACTGAGAAGCAAACAAAATATTCCCAGGTTCTGCTATACACCTACACTATCCTGAGAATGCACAGATTCTCTAGAATTGCAGTTGTTCATATTTGTTTGTTTCCGAAGGTCTCAGAAACAAACTCTCAGAATACAAAGATCCTGTGATCAAAGTTAGAGAACAAACACTCAGAGTAAAATAAGAACCAATCCAACCTTTCATCGAAAACTCAAAACAAACCCAAAATTAATGTAAAAAGTTGTTAACTTTTTCAAAACAAAACAAAACCTTTTCATTTTCGTATGCCCTGTAGTGCCTAGTTTTTTGCTCCCCCCTCTTGCCTCCCTCCTCCCAAAAAAAAGCCCAAGCCCTTATCTACAGCCGGTTTAAGTTTTCCTCTCTTGCTCATCCAAATTTAGTATTTTTTGATGGTCAAGTAAAATATCAGTAATTTTTTCCATCATCAATCACTGTGATAAATAGCAAACAAGTCAGCTTTGTGCCTGGGGTGGTAAACATTTGTGATGTCTTGCAAGAAAACTTAATTGATTCATATTTAAAAAAATGGATGAGGGCAGGAAACACTGGGCAGCCACCAACTTTCCTCACTGCAGGAAAATAGCCCAACATAGTTAATGAAGATACTTCCTGTTAACTGAATAATAACTGTCCTTGGACAAACACTTCAGTGTTAAATATATTTATCCCAGGATACAATCTATTTTATATGGTCCCTGTCACCAAAATATCTGAGTGCCTCACAATCTTCAGTGTATTTATCCTCACAACACCTCCGTGAAGTAGGGAAGTACTAGTATCCCCATTTTGCAGATGGGAAACTGAGGTACAGACAGATTGTGACCATGTCTACACTACAGCTGGAAGGTGTAATTTCTGATTGAGCTATTATGCTATAAATAGAAGTGCAGCTGCACAAGCAGCCCCAAGTACACACCTGTAGTTTCAGATAGGATTGTACTTGGGTGGCTAGCCCCACCCCCACTACATCTATATTAATTATGTTAGATTGATTAGAACACATCTTCTCTTGCTGAAATTCACCCCTGACAATTCTAGTGCAGACATACTCTAAGTGACTTGCTCTAGTTAAGCTAAGAAGTCTCTAGCAGAGTACTGAAGTGGACCTGGGTCTTCCTAGTCCTATATTAGGGCCATAACCACTTGATCATTCTCTATATATATAATATATACCTTCAAGTATGCATATAAATATACATTCTAGTATGGGATGGGCTGTGTATGATACATATATATACCCATACATCATGCATACATCAACAGTGAAAAGAAATGTTATAGAAGTAAAGATTGTTGAAAGAGATAAATGCAGTTAAGTGATGAATGTTCACATTTTTTACGCCTGAACCATATTTTTTCCTAAAATACATCTTAAATTCTTCTGTTTGCTTCTTTAAGGGTAAAAATAAAAACAAAAATGAGCCACAGAAAGCCGAGACTGCTAATACTGCACAACCAGAACCAAAGCAACAAGGTCAGTAACATTCCATTTATCAGAACCAGAACTGTACCTGAACAATATTCAGATAGTATAGAGCAGCAGACAATGTGCATTTGAGTATCAAAGGTCCTTTGAAAAATTGAGTGTTTTCCCCATAGGGTGCCCAGTACTGCAAGGTGCTGATCGCCTCCTGTGAAGGGTTAAGCCTCTTCAGTTCCCATTGACTCAAACTGGTAACAATCCATTACAAAATTCTACTCTTTACTGACACTGTCCTCTCTTTCCTTTCCTTTTATCTCCCTGCCCTTTAAGATTTTGGCAGCTATTCCTCCACTCCAATCCTCTTGTGTTCCTAGTCCCCGCTTTTCTTCCTTTATGCCCCATCTTTAGATGATCTCCGCTATTCATATGGATTTAATAAACACCTCCCCAGTGAAGATTCACATATACCTCATCACTCCAGATCTCTCTCCTTGGCTTCAGCCTCATTCCTTTTATGCACAATGTAGCTTCATTTTAAAGCATTTGTGTTTCTCAACTTGAGAAGGAGTTCTGCATATCCCTTAAATGTACTTACGGTCATGTTTCATTTAAAAACTAAGCTAATGGCACAATGGGTATATATCCTTTCCCATTCTGAATTCAGATCATGTGTTGAGCACACGCAAAAATCAAGTTAGCGGTGTGCATTGTGGATATTTATCCATATCACAGACCCACCTCACAGTCTGGTATTATTGGCAGACTGTATTCAAAAGATGTCCAGGACTGGAATGTAGGCGCATAAAGCCAGAAAGGAGAGAAGAGCACTGGAGGAATAGAATATGGAACGATGCACAATCCCTATTTGCATTTTGTGTCATTTTAAACACTGTTACTAATTCCTTCCTTTTCATGGATTTTTTTTTTAATTTGAAGGAAAAAATAATCAAGTCATTCCATGCTCTCATTCTGCTCTGAAATAGCTGTAGAACTAAGCCATGAATTAATAAACAAAATCTGACATACATTGATTCTAGCAGTAAACAACTGAAAAACAAAATCTAACATGTTATGTAGCTCTTCAGCAACATTAAATCACAGATGCTATCCCATGAAAAAAATGAAATATTGATCCAGGCAAATGCCTCTTTTGCCATCCAAAAGCTGATCTTATTTTTGCAGATTAATTTATGCAAGACCTTATTCATTACAGTACTGAGCTACTATTTCCCTGTCAAAAATAAATAAAGGGATAGCATAGAAGGGAACTACAACATAAAATGTATTCTATCCATGTTGCGATAGCTCAGCAGTACAACTAGATCTTCATCCAATGTGTTGACATTCAGCTGCTCCCCTCCCCCGCCCCCAATAGTGTTCTGGAGGATGCTTAAGGACAAATTTTCAGCCAGCCTCAAGCCATGTTTTAGTTTTGCAAATGTATATTTTTACCCCAGACCGGCACTCTAGTTGTGCAATCCCTGATATGTACAGCGCATAGAGACTTTGTGTGTGTCATGAACTCATGACTGTACATCAATAGAAAACCTGAGCAATTCAGTACCACAAGCATATGCCCCTACCACATAAGGTAAAGGAGTAGCTCCATTAGTTGTAAGTAATAGACTGCTATAAGACCTGATCCAATGCCCACTGAAGTCAATGGAAAGGCTCCTATTAACTCTAAGAGGCTTTGGGACAGGTCCATAGTCACTGGGAACAGCTGTTGGACAGAGTAGAAAGTCTGTGGGAAGCATGTAATGACAGGATAGATGCTTAGCACTTTACAGTTGTCTATACTGAATATTTAGATACTCATGGGGAGTTATGAGCACCATGATAGGGCTGGGGTACACACTGCTCAACAGATCTAAAAGTTAAAGGTTAAGCAGAGAAAACCGTATCTGGGATTTCTGATTTATACACAGGGTTTCTGGTACAATCAAAATAAAATAGATAAGCAAAGTCTCTGGCCACATTCCTTTCATGCAACTGAATAGTCTTTAAACACAAATTTGACTCTGGAGACTCAGCATGGCTGCAAGCAAGTCACCTGGACCTCTCCTCCATCTATTGGCACATCTGCCTGCAGCCAGGACCAGCCACCATCTCCTCCCTGCCTTCTGGTGCAATGCAGTATTGCAGCACAGCTGGGTACTCAGCAGGATACATATTTATAACCTTTTTCATTAGTAGTTGGCTACTTGCTTCACTCAAGAACACCTGGTGTATTCAGCTTCCTCATTGACTATCCATTACCATACCCTAATCCCTTTGATTACCTTCTATATAACTCACTTGATCTGTAATTAATTCTCTGTATTTTTGATCCATAACCAATTCTCTTCCTGTTTGACTCTCTTCGTAATTAATTCTCTGCATAACTCATCTGCTCCATAACTGATTCATTCCTTAACTGATTCCTAACATCTGTTTATCTGCTTAACTGATTCCGAGTCACCTAATTGCAGTTTCTCTGTATTATTGATTCATATTGCTGTTGCTTTGCATATTTACTGCCTGCCATAACTGACTGACCATACTACTGCTTCACTGGTTCTTTGAACTATTATTCAATAGCATCTTTGATTGTTTCACAGCATAATTGATGACTAGTCTCTACCCGCTGGTCATTCTCTCCACTCAGATTCTGTTTCAGTTTCTTCCCTCCTCCCACACTTCTTCTCCATGTCTCCCACAAAACTATCTACAAACATGTATGCCTCTCACTCACCTTCTCCCTCTCTTCTTCCAGTGACCTCTGCCCCAGCCCTGTTCCTACCTCCATCTCTACTCTTCTCCTTCAACACCTTAATCCTGCTGACCCTTCCTCCCCTCTCACATCATACCCATTCCCAAGCTCTGACCTTCCCTCCTTCTCCTCCCATTGGAATACCCATTCTATATCTTTAAACATTACCTCCATTCATGACTGCTTAAGACTGGAAGGGACCTTATCGGTCCATTATGGGTCATCAAGTCCAGTCCCCTGCTATTGTAGGCTACCCCATCATATAATCCCATTAATAAATTTAGTCTCCATATTAAAACTAGTTAGGTTGTTTGCCTCCACTACTCCTATTGCCAGGCTGTTCTGGAATCTCACTCTTCTGATGGCTAGGAACAGGGCTGGCCCTAAACTAAATGGAATCCCAGGTGAGAAGCATCCTTGGCACCCCCCTTGTCCCATTTGTTAAACGTTTGAATACCTTATTTTTATTGCATTTGTCCTTTTTTAGTCACTACTTACACTCTTCAGGTCTTAAAACACAAGAACACTTTCACAATTACACAGTAAAATAAGGTTCACAATATCACAGCTGGGCTCTCACTTCACTTCACTTTGTTCTGATATCTCACTGACTGACTGGTGACATCTTGCCCCTTATATGCCCATGAGAGCATGGCTGACAACATTCTAAGAGGTTCAAGGAAAATGTAGTTCTCTGAAAATCTGGAAGGTTCCACAAGATTCTACAAAGGTCCAGAACATTCTAGAAGATTGGTGAAAAACGGATCCACATATGGGATACCTGAAACATTTTACTTCAATCATTGTATTTTCCCTTTTGTTGCTAACAACAAAAACGGCACCTCAAGCCCAGTCCTCCCCCACCCTTGCCATCCCAACCCAGCACCACAGTCAATCTTCTGGGTTGTCTGCCCCTAAATCCTGGCTAGAAACCTTCTAATTTCCAGCCTAAATTTATTCAAGGCCAGTTCTTGTGCCAACATTGTTCTTTAGCTTAAATAGCTCTTCTCCTTCCCTGGTGTTCACTCCCTTCTGATGTATTCATAAAGAACAACACATCCCCTCTTATGCTTCATTTTGCTAAGCTAAACATGCCAAGCTCTTTTAGTCTCCTCTTGTAAGATGGACTCTTCCATTCCCCTGATCATCTTCTCTGTACCTGTTCCACTGTGAATTAATCTTCCTTGAACATGGGTGACTAGAATTGTATATAATATTCCAGATGAGATCTTACCACAACCCTGTACAGTGGCATTACTACTTCCGTATCTCTACTGGAAATACGTTCCCAGATATCTCACCTGATACCCATGTTTTTCTAAGGGAGGTTCTTTTATGGATGCATTACATTGGTGGCTTGTAGTGTTCCTGTGATCAACTAATGCATGCGGTCTTTCTCCTCTGTTGTTTCCTGCTGACAAGGCCCATACTTACAGGGACGGAGGGGGAATGGAATTTTTGTTAATGTGATGACCTTACACATTTCTATTACACCACTCCTGTTGGTCATGCACATTTTCTTGTGTAATATTCCAGTACTCCTCTGTACTGATGATGCCTCCATTGATAAAACTTCATGTCATCAGCAAATTTCATTAATACACTCTCGCATTTTGTGCCAAGGTCATTAAATTTTTAAATAAGTTCCAATCCATGAGGAAATCCACTTCAATGTCCAACCTGATAATTCTCCTCCCAGCATCAATTGATGCCATCTCCCCTTTAGCTAGTTCCTTACCTACCTTACAATTATTTTACTAATCCTCATCTTCTCCAGTTTAATTTATAATTTCCCATGTGGTATGGTGTTAAATGCTTTAAAGTCCAGAATGATTAGATGTACTGCATTTCCTCTGTCTAAAAACAACAGTTCTTATCAAAAAAATATCAGATTAGTCATCAACCTTTGATAAACCCAATATCATCATCTCTTGCTTCTTTCATCTCCTGGCACTCACTAAAACCTGGATCCCTATCTCTAACACTGTCTTCCCAGCTGTTGCTCATTGTGTACCTCTTACACATGCCCACCCCAAATAGTCACTAAAGGAATATTGTGGGGGCACTGGGCTTCTCCTTTTCCCTTCTTTCCAGTCCCTTCTCACTTCCCCATTTTTGAACAACACTCCACTCAGTTCCTGTCTTCTCCCCACCCCATGCTGTTATCCACAATCTACCTGATTCTGCCCTCTCCACTTTCATTGATTTTCACTCATGACGCTCCATATTCCACTCATCACAATCTTCCACCTTCATCTTTGGTGACCTCAACTTCCATGATGACATTCCACCTACCCATTTGCCTTTGCCTTCAGCCTTTGCCTCCTTATTTGTCCTTCAGCCTTGGATCAATTCTCACATTCATCAAAGTGACCACTCACTTGATCTTTTCCTCACTGAGAACTGCTCCCCTTCTGATCTTTATATTGCTGACCATCACCTTGTCTCCAACATCACTCCATCTCCTTCTCCCCACCCTTCCAACCAGTCTATCTAGGTCTGTGGTTTCTCAGCTGTGCTCATTCCCCTTTTCCCTGCTCTGCACACCATCCTTGACTCTTTCACTTATTTTTCCAAAATCAAGGTCCATTCTCCTATCTATGTACCTTACTGCCTACATAGTAATTTGATGTTTTCCAAGCAACAAGTGATTAGTTTCTAAAGAAAATCTTGCTTTTCACAAAGCACTTACACTTCCCTGAAGGAGAAAGGAAAGGGAAGAACAACTAGGGTTTGCACAGAAAGGATTTACCTTTGTTTCAGACACACTTCCTGCACACAAATCCCAGGGTAAAAATTTTTAAAGCACCTCAGCGACTTAGATGCTTTTGAAAATGGGACTTATGTTCCTAAATCACTTAGGAGCTTATGATCCATTAATATCCAATAGGACTTGGCTCTGATGTAACTTAGACACTTTTGACAATGGAGTTAGCTCCTCCGAATTCATTTGGGCATATCCGAAAAATGTATCCCCAAAGAATATCAAAGTCCAGGAGTTTAAAAAATATGGATGATGTTCTTAGCAAGTATAGTGTTAGTGCTAATGTGATACAACTCAGCGAAGTAGGTCTCAGAGCCTTTTAAATATCATTCTAATTCCTGATCCTCTTTTCCTTTACACTCTTCACTGAATTTTTCCAGCAGTTAAAATGCAGCCTTCTGGTCCCATAAAATGTATGTTTTGTCATTAAAGATTGGAGCTTGACTATGTTTAATCTACTTGCTTTCACTCCTGCTGCTATGAAATGTTGTTTAATTTCTCTCTTCTTTTTCACCTCAGTGGCAAGCTAAATACTAAGAAAAGAAACCTTCTCTCTTCGGAGTAGATTCCCTTTTTGTATATGTACATTGTGGAACTAGGCTTGATTTTTAATTGGAACATTGTTCTGAGCAGTGATAGCTGCTAAGGATAAGGATTGAATTTGTATCTTAATTTAAGACTGTCTGATTTGCTGATTGTTCCACTTCAGCGACATTAATTTCTCCACTCACCTTCTTCGCTTAGGTTATTTGTTCAAACATTCATAGAATGAAAGTTCCCCTCCAGAGAAGTCATACAAGTGTGTAGGTTACCATGCCCAGAAAGGACGCTTTCAGAATGTTTCTAATAGCTAGCTCCCTCTTCCTCAAACTTATAAGCGTATCAAGATAGTTTTATGACCCCCGTATTATCTAAACATATACCAAGAATTTATGAATTTATCCTCACATGACCCAAGTGAGGTAGGTAAACTGAGACACAAAGCAATTAAGTGACTTGCCTAAGCTCAGACAGGAAGTCCATAGGAAAGAAGGAAATTGAACTCAGATCTCCTGAGTCCCGCTCTAGTACCTAACCACAGGATCATGCTTCCTCTCTCTCTGCTATGAACCTGCTCTATATGTCATATACCAAGGCAAGATTTTTAAAATCTTATTTAGGCATAATATGCTGCAGTTAGCACAAAGTGGGAATGCTAAAAATTCTCTGGCTTTGAGTGTTCTGAACTATAGTTTAAAGGAAATGTTGTTGTTTAGAAAGCCGTTTGCCCAAGCTGCTGACACACAGCCTCCTGCAGCTAGGCTCTGACCTCAATGCAATTTAGTTTCCGCTTCAAACTGTGCTTTTAAAGTATTACCATGCATTACCATTAAGTTGGCCAACATTTTAATCTTTCTAGGAACTAAAAACAGATTTATCTTTTACTATCAGGTATGAATCTACACTAGTTTTCCAGGGAACCATTAAAACTATGTTTTACTGAACAAAGAAGTAACTATTCAAAATATCTTTGCATCTTATTTTATATGGGGCTTTTCCCCTCTTATGCATTCTCTTCTATATTTCCCTCAATTGTTGAAAGACAGTTCAGTCCAATTAGATTTCTTATACTGAAGGTTTGGAAGAGAACAAATGTTCCTAAGTAAAAACTGCCAACATTAATTTTAATAGTAAAGTTTAGAAATTTGGTCCTTGCAGACTGCATGAGTTTAGTATAGTTAGTAAGATGTCCTTGCGGGTGATGTGATTTCATAAGCATAACAACAAAGTTGATTAAAAATGCTCATTTAAAAAGAAAGTCTGTAGCAGTATGATGGTAAAACACATTTTTGTACATTTATAATGAACATGGAACACCTACTGTATTTGTTTTTTGTGATGCAGCTTTTTTTCCCCCACCAAAGAAAAAAAAATATAAGCAGGCAGGTTGACATATTAGAATTAGCCTGTAAAATGTAATATACAGCTCAGTCAAAATGAAATGTCGCACTATGACAATATGAGTCTAAACTGTGCAACTGTGTTCTTGCACACAAGGACCAGAAATAATTGTAAATCAGGCAGAGTTGATCCTATGAGTGTCCACACATCCCTAGGAACCCACCATTCCAAAGGGTGGGAGAAAGGACAAGGAAGGTCTTAGCTCCAATCTTGCCTGCACTGTGCAGTGGAACTGGCTGGGCATACAGGGGGAAGAGGTTGCACCATTCCAGGGTATGAGTCCTTCTGAGCACTGGGAAGCTCCAAGAGGCACTGTGCTTCCTGAAGTAGAATCCATCCATCCCAGAGATGTGCCTAACTGGCCCAATCTGACTTTCATTCTAACGCCCTGCTTTTAGTCACATAAAACATTGCCTGTCAGGCTGAAGTTTCTCGGAATTACTATTTATTATTTGTGTTGCAGTGGTGCCCAAAGGCCTTCAGTCAGGATTGAGGCCTCACTGTGCTAGGTGCTGTACAAACACATAGGAAGACAGTCCCTACTCTGAAGAGCTTACAGCCTAATTGTTGGAGTTTTTTGGAAAGTAGCAAAACAAAAACAAAAAAAAATCAGCCATTCCTTAGTTATCTGATTGCAAAGGTAAAGAGAAGCATTTTTTGCCTGTTTAAAAAAAATCCAGATGCTTTGGCCCAGACCCTCAAAGGCCTTCACATGCCTGTCTGCCCACCATTGTAGGCATCACTGGCATTTTCAGAACCAGCTGCTGTCTACCACAGTAGGTGCCTAAGCTTCTGCCAGTCAGCATTTGCACAACCACCTAAGCTTTGATGCTGTCCTACTGCTAATGAGGCCTAACTCAAGCCCCAGACTCCCTGAAGTGAGATTCTCAAATCCAGGCAGCAGAACGCTTATCTCCCCAGTCAGGCTCAATCCTGTACCCATGTTCTGAACACCCTAACACCTGATACTCATCAGGATAGGTCCATCAATGGCTCTTTACCAAGATGGTCAGGGATGCAACCCTGCACTCTGTGTGTCCCTAGCCTCTGTTTGCCAGAAGCTAGGGACACACTCAATGATTGTCTGTTCTGTTCATTCCCTCTGAAGCATCAGGCATTGACCACAGTTGGAAGCCAGGATACGGACTAGCTGGACCATTAGTCTGACCCAGGCCACGTCTACACTACGGGATAATATCGAATTAGCTAAAATCGGTTTTATAAAACTGATATTATAAATTCGATTTCATGCAGCCACACTAGGCACAGTAATTCGGCGTTGTGC
>NC_133770.1:253086124-253147653 GCF_003597395.2 Chelonoidis abingdonii | reverse complement strand
GAGTTCAGATTGCTGTCCAGAGCGGTCAGTGGTGCACTGTGGGATACCGCCTGGAGGCCAATAACGTCGATTTCCGTCCACACTAACTGTAATCCGATATGTTAATATCGAATTTAGCGCTACTCCTCTCTTCGGGGAGGAGTACAGAAATCGATTTAAAGAGCCCTTCATATCGATATAAAGGGCGTTGTAGTGTGGATGGGTACAGTGTTAAATCGATTTAACGCTCTTTAAATCGATTTAAACGCGTAGTGTAGACCAGGCCTCAGTATCACCATTTTTATGTACCTATCAGATCCTGTGGCAGGAGGGCTGGGAGCAGGTGGAGAGGGCAGCACTACACCAGTACAAAATACAGCCTGGGGCACAGGGAAACATTGGTGAACAGGAGAGAGGTACTGAGCACGAGCCTGTTTCAGCTGCTAGGACATAGGCTGTCTAAGTGGCTGATTTGGCTTAGGTGCCTAACTCCACAAGAAGGTTCATGACTGAGAATCCTGAGTGGGGTCAGGGTGGGAGGGAGCCAGTGTCTATCTCTTACTCATAATCCAGGCATACCAGGTCAGCGGCTTAGCACCTAAACCCCTCATCTAGCCACCCTCCCCTCAGCACTCCATTCCTGGCTAGCTTAGGCCGCCTGCTGCTCAACTTGCTGACTTCCAAGGATCCTTTGCTTGGGCACCTAACTCTCCGCATGCATGGTATAGGGAACCTGAGCACCTAGCGTTGGGCTAAGGATTCCATTAGGGAGCTGGTGCCTAAGGGATAAGGACTGAAAGGCTGAGAGGCACCACACCTCAGCACCTTTGCAAATCTGGACCTTTTTTCCTAGTTATAACTCAAATTCCAGCTGCTTCTACCTCCCCCTGTGCTCTGAGGATGAAATGAGCATGATAATATTCATGGTTAGCTGGCCTGCCTGGCCTAGCTCTCACTCTTCCCCCTGCTTCTGCTACCCTCAGAGCACCCAGTTAGTGCAAAGATTTTTAGGACCGGTGACACAAGCTCCTACTCAACCTGTTCCCATTGCCTGAGACCAGGCCTTCGAGTGAGACAGCTATGACCCACTCAGGGGCAGTACCATTTGATGGAGCACTCCCCATTTGCCAAGCATTGTTTGTATTCAGGAGTGAATACCTAAAAAAAGAGGTTGTGATAGCAATTATGCCTCGTACAACGTAGTGCCTAAAGAGTTTGCCTATGTCTGAAACCACTACTGAGAACAGTGGCAGCACAACCCCAAGAATGGGACTTATTATTGATAGTATTATGGTAGTGCCTAGGAGCTCTACACAGGAACAGGGCCCTAGCGTGCTACATACCATGCAGACGTAACAATAGTCCTTACCTGAAAAGTTTAAACTAAAGACAAAGTGTTGCCAATTTTTAATTTTATGACTAGTCTCAAATATTTTGTGCTTCTATTTAAGCCCCAGCTCCTGGAGTCATGTCATTATGTGAGATTTTAGCTTTCATTTAAAAAAAAACCCTACATTTTTAGCCCTTTTAGCAGAGGAAAAAAAACCTGGAAAGTATGAACCCTGAAGGCTCAGAAAACAGAAAGCAAATAAAAAGAATCTATAATGTATCATTTTAAAAAACTCATGACTTTTAAGATATGGTTTTTGAACGCTGGTGTTTGGCAATATTGCAAAGGTGACCAAAATATATATATATCAAAGGGAAAGGAAAGGCTGACAAAGTAGACATTCCTTTGCTTTCCAAAGCAGTGAAATGTAAGGTAAAATATGTTTTAGGAAAGTGTATGAAAGAGAAGCAGGGTAATATCAAAGAAGCTTGTCATGCTGCACTTATGTGGGGAGATCTTTTGGCTGTTCTAGCTGGTTCTTGCAACAGTTGGTCAGACCCCGTGACCATCCCTCTGCCTAGGAGCTAAGGGACATGTTGCCACCTCCAGGGAGCTGCACAGAGTCAGGTAGGGAGCCTGCCAGCCCCGCGCCAACCAGACTTTTAATGGTCCAGTCAGCGGTGCTGACCGGAGCTGCCAAGGTCCCTTTACGACCAAACGTCCCGGTCAAAAACTGGACACCTAGCAACCCTACCAAAAGAGAACCGGGAATACAGAGAGTCTAATGCATTCAGTCCTGGCCTGTCTTGAGCACTGGGGGCTGGGAAAGGGATGAACATATAGCTTATCTGTCAGCTGGTTTTGTTAAGTTTTATTGGAAGGAGGAATGGTGACTAGGTTACAAGGGTTATTTCTACCTCCTTGCAAGAAGTATCATGAGATTATTAGTATCTGTCTGGAATTTCCGCAAGACATAAGCAGAAAGAACCTTGGTTTAACAGATTGTCCCAGTGACAGCACCTTTAATAGTGCAAGACACAACTCTTGAACTGGAGTACAGTATAGACATTATAACCTAATGTCATAAGTTCACTTGTTCTGGAAATACTTGGGCTCATGTCCAGAGGCCAAAGTTCTAAACATTAATCCATACAAACAGTTTTTCTGTTTGTTTTAGGAGACAACCAAAACTTTTGAGTAGAGCTGTTTTGGAAATGTCCATTTCCCCACGGCTCAACCTACCCACCGCTTCCCCTCACACAAAAAGTTTAGGTGAAAGTGGGGGAATGGGAAGCATTCATCAAAATTTCAGGATTTTGTTAACTGGCTACAATGTTCAGAGTTTTGATTTTTTAAGGGAAATTTCTGTGGGAAATGTCAATTTTGTTTTTGACAAATTAGCTATTTTCCATTAAATTAAATTAAACTTGGACAGAAAAGTCCCTAGCAGCTATGTAGCTGGGTCTATTTTAATATATGTATCATTAGCATGAATGGGAGTTGTCCCCAGAAGTCATGTGTGCTCCATGATAAAAATAAACAAACATCCTTTGGATTGTATTTAATACGTTCAGAAGAAATTTTGTATGATAGGTTTTATTTTTGAAAAATTCTTCGAAATTTGAACCTCATGGTAATAGAAGAAGTCTGGCGATGGAGTCTGTCATGTTCCCACAAGAATATGCTCACATTAAAGAGATTAACAACTGGCTAACTGCTGCTAGAACACTGTGTCCAGTTCTGATGCCCACAGTTTAAGAAGGATGTTGAGAAGTTGGAGAGGGTTCAGGGAAGAGCCACAAGAATTATTAAAGGGTTAGAAAACCTGCCTTAGATTCAAAGAGCTCAATCACAATATCTATTTAGCTTAACAAAGAGAATGTTAAGGGTTGACTTAGTTATAGTCTATTATTACCTTCTTGGGGAACGAATATTTAATAACACGCTCTCCAATCTAGCAGAGAAAGATATAGCAATCCAATGGCTGAAAGGGAAATTCAGACTGGAAAACAGGTGTAAGTTTTTAACAGTGAGAGTAACTAACCACTGGAACAATTTACAAAGGGTCATGGTGGATTCTCCATCCCTGACAAATTTTAAATCCTTGTTGGATGTTTTCTAAAAGATCTTCTCTGGGAATTATTTTGGGAAAGTTCTATAACCTGTGTTATACAGGAGGTCAGAGTAGATGATCACAACGGTACCTTCTGGCCTTGGAATCTATGAATTTCAGTTAGATAGCTTTGGCTTATTCCAATTCGTTTCTTACTTTTTGTGAGCTTTGTTGCATGTAAGTTGTGCCTTTGCCTGGGGGAAGACACACTTCGGTCCCCTGGCCCGCCACTTCTTCAGTATTCACAGGAAGACCTGTAACTGAGACCTAGATCCACAAAGGGAAGTTTAAGTGCCTAGAAAAATCATTGAAACACTAACGGGATCCACAAAGCCTGAGTTAGACACCTAAGCTCCCTATACAATGCATGAGAAGAAATAGGCATCTAGGGCCAGATTTTAAAAAAATTATTTAGACGTCTGGTAGGATTTTCAAAGGCATCTAGGCACCTAACACGCATTGAAATTAATGAGTTGTAGGCATCTAAGTGCTTTTGAAAATTCCACTAGGTGCCTAAATATCTTTAAAAATCTTGCCCCTAAAAACATCCACAAAAGCAAAAATGCTAGGTAGGGTGCTGCCTGAGCTAACCGCTGCAGAAAGGAGGGTTCACAGAGTTCAGCCTCTAAATTCAGGCTGCAGGGAGGTGCCTGTTTCAGCTTGTAATTCACAGCCAGGAACTTTCTCCTGGAGAGGAACAGTTTAGGTGTATCATAAGCCTTTCTCCCAAATCTGGACCTTAGCGTCCAAAAATCTGGATGCCTAGCATGAACCCCTCTAAACTCAATTTACCAGCTTAGATCTGATCTCACTGCCACCATCCAAAATTTCCAGGGTTTTGGCCCCCTCTGGTCTCCCCAAAACCTTCCCTGGAGGGACCCCAAGACTCAGAAACCCTGAGCCTACAACAAAGGGAAATAACCCACTTCCTTTCTCTCTCTCTCTCTCACCCAGGCTTTCCTCTTGGCTACCTCGAGACGTATTGATGCCTCTCTTTACATACCACTAACAACGAAGCACTGTCTCCTTTATTCCCAAGAGACCCCCCAATACAAAGGAAAAGAATAGAATGATTTATTTTCCCCTTTCCCACAACTCCCTAGGTGCTGCAGAGCTTACTCCGCTAATCTTAACCCAACAGAGAATTCCATTCTTGGTTCCTTACCTACCCAGAGAGCAACTCAAAACGTTTACAAAGGAAACTTATATAAAAAAAAAGGAAAGAAAAAGCATAAGAATATAAACTCTGCATCAAGATAATACGGGCTATGCTTATAAGAAAATTAAGAATAACGGTCTGATTCAAAAGATATCCATTTGAACATTCCAGCAAGTACCACGATGTAAATTCCAAACAAACATAAAAGCCTATATGTTGTTCTCGCTTAATTACAAGTTGGACACAGGAAGATGAAGAGCAAGAACTTCCATGAGTGAGAGATCAGACAAAAGACCCAGAGTCCAAAACTTCCCTCCTTGACTTTGAAAAATCCGGTTTTCTGATTGGTCCTCTGGTCAGGTGTTTGGTTCCCTTTGTTAATCCTTTACAGGTAAAAGAAACATTAACCCTTAGCTATCTGTTTATGACAAGGTGACTAAATTATTTCTTGTGAGAAGTTAGGTTCTGGGCTGACTCCACACAAAACAGCCACAGGGAGCAGGACCTGCCTTTAGCCCACAGATTAGAGGATTTACCCAGAATGCATGAGATCGCAGTTCAGTTCTTCACTCTGCCTGAGGAGAAGAGACTTGAAGAGGGGTTTCCCAGCTCTCTAGTTAGTGCCCTAATCACTAGATCATAGACTGATTCTCGCTCTCTGGTCCAACTGAAGAGGAACAGCTTCAACAAGAGATACTGAGAGATTCCTATAGCAGAGTACCCCAGTGGTTAGGGGACGTACCTGAGAGGTGGGGAATACCAGTGGGAATTGAACTAGGATCTTCCAGAGCCTGGCTGAGTGCAATAACCATTGGATTATAAAGGGAGGTCGTCCCCTTCTCCAGGGATTATGTGTGGAGTTAGGCAGCCTCTGACTATGCCTACTGATCAGGTCTTACAGACAAAAAAGGCAGAGGAACACCTATATTCCCCTGGTTTGGGATCACACTGCAGTTTAGGCTTTTGGATGCCAAGAGTGAGGCACCAGCATGCATGCATGCCCTGAAGCAAAAACTGAGTTGCCTACAGAGCTTTTACAGCAAAAGTTTAGGCATCAAGTGAGTTCAGATGTCTGCAGGCTGAGGCAGCAGCTGAGTGTGGGGGTTGTGGATCACAGTGGTGTATAAAACAGACTGAGATACCTAAATCCCTTTATGGAGGTGGGCCTAAGAGAACCCATAGGTAGCAGCTCAGAGAGTAACTTCTTTCATCTTGTTTAGAATTCATGCATTGTTTTTCTCCCTGCTTGTTAAATTGTGAATGTAGGTTTTAAAATTATCGATTAAATTAAGCTTCCTTGTGTACAGCTGTGGTATCGCAGTCTCCTCTCCTGTTAAGATGAGGTTTGCTGACCAGTTAATGTCACACTGTGATCTAATTCAGCTTGTGTTTTTATAGTCACCAAACTGGCCTGCTTTCCTACTTTAGGGCTTCTTTTCAAATACTGTAGCAAATAATGGCTTTGTGACTTGGCAACTGAACAGTTCAAGGCAGTGAATGGCTGTGCACCTCTGCAAAGCCATAGTGATGAACACCAACTCTTATACACAGAGATTAACATTAATCATAAAATTAATCCTATTTTATCTAAAGGTTATGTGTGGATTGACTTTTTTTCTCAATTCCCTTGCATCTTAAAATTGAAATACAGTATATACACAAGAAAGGCTCCAGATTTGTTATGATCTAACTGCCAGGCTTTTTCCCTATCATATTACAGTTACAGTATTTATTAAGGTTGGGATTGTGCCCATTGGCAAATGATTTTTCAGTATGAAAATTAAAATATCAACTAAGACTAATTAGAGAAAGGAATGACATAGGATAAAGGTCAGGAGGACTTACAATATGCATACAGAAAGGCAAATTTTAGCTCTAATTTCCTTTTAAAACTAAGCAAATTGTAAATTCCGTTTTTCTTTAAAAGCCAAAAAGCTCTACATATACACACTTTTAGGTAACATTTCGGAGACAGGCAGGTCTGTTGTGCAAACTAAGGCCAGAGAAGATTAAATTAAGAACAAAATGCTTTTGTATGAATTTTCCCTAATGTGAACCATACAAAAGCAAAGAAGTCAGGTGGAATCTTCTCTTTGTTTTACCATCCTGGATTTTTCAAACTATATGATCTGATGGTCATATATACACACAACCATCCTATAACACTGCATGAGTCCTCGTAGTTTGAACTGATCATTGTTGTTTTGAGAGCGGCCAACAAATCTATACTGATAAAACTCAATTATACACCTCTTCCACAGGATACCTTCATCATCACCCTTTTTGGTGTAAATGGTATTAAATCAAATCTATGCAGGAAGTTCTTTAGAAAACTGAGGCCTCCAAATATGTAACTTGTGGAGTTTTCCATAAAAGCAGCAACAGCATCTAAGATGCCCTTTTTCATTAGCTGTTCTAAAATAGTGCTTTAAATATTACTGTCTGTTTCAGATGCAGACACAGCTCCAGCAAAGTCACCTGTGTCCCTAAAGACTGAAAAGCCAGCAGAACCAACTGGGATAATACAGGAACAGAGTCAACAGCCCAACAGTGGGAAAGATGATGATGCTAAGTAAGTAATTAGTATAAAAGATCATTTATTTTTCTTCTTGACATCTGGTAATAACTTTGCACTGCTGTGTCCTGTATTTAGGCTGTATTTAGGTATTTAATTTTCATTTTGATAGATTGGATGTTTCTATAAACATTTTTTATTTTTATCAATTTCAGTTGTCACAATTGCACAAAAGTATGGTTTTAAAGCTTTTTTTCCCTATTTTTATTTATATTTCACAGTTGTGGGAAACTATGTGGGGGTCAGCTATTATTTATTTAATGACAGTAGACATTTAGATATAAAAGAATTAAAGCTTTATAACATGGATTGTATATTTTAAAATGTGATGTTGACAAAATAAATAACCTTAAATCAAACTAAGCTTTCAAATAGCAATTTTGCTCTGTAAATTCCAAATATCAATGGAAATTTTTTTGTTAGTTTGTGTGTGTACAGTGAAATTGATGTTTACTGTTAAAATCTAATCATTCCAAGCCTATTATATTATAATTGTCTATTAGGCTCTCAGATACCATGATAATGACACAATAGAAGAACCTGAATATATTACTGTTATCTCATATAATTCTATGACAACCATCAGCACGCCACCACAAATGAAATTTCTCAGTATCATGCACTTTTGATAACTTCACCTGCACTCAGTATGCTAATCTAGCTATTCCCACCCACCTCACCCTCAATTCAAGCACTGATAAGAGCAATTTTCTCCTTGTAAATGAAAAACACATTTTATATATTTAACACAATTATAAATGCTGGAGGCAAAGTGGGGTTTGGTGTGGAGGATGACAGCTCGTGACTCCCCACATGTAATAACCTCATGACCCCTGGAGAGGTCCCAACCCCCCATTTGAGAACCCCTGCTTTAGTACCTCTGCTTGAATTCTGATTCAGCAGCTAGCAAAACCCCACTGAATTACCCCATTTCAGTAACATAACTTGTCTGGAAATCCAAATGCACATCTCTTTTCCTCATTTATTATTTGTTTACGTCAGATGCATGAACCCTGTATAGAGATGTAAAAGTGGGTTTTTTTCCTGAATCATGTTAACAGATAGACATTGATTCCAGACATTATATAAAGGGTTGGGATGTGCTTGTCTGAGAAGAGAGAAACAGGGGCAGGGATAGAGTTTTCCCCTCTAGGAACAACCAAGCTTTGGAGAAAGTTCAGGCTTCAACTTATATTTTGTTGTCATTTTTAAGTTAAAAATAAATGCAAATCTTGGAAAAGGAGTATGCTTAAACTATAACCATTATGCATATGCTCTCAGAGCCAGGTGAAAATTCCTCCTGCTTACATTTACTCATCACACTTCATAACTATCCAGAATACAAAGAAACAGCCAATCCCTGACCTGCTATTTATAGAGAAGATTAACTATTTCCTGTTTTTCACCAAGAGAGCTTGTAGGACAATGACCAGGAATAAATGAGCAAAATAGTAACGCACACTCCTCTAGAAAGAATATACTTGACACAAATACTCCCACTAGAATGATTGGAAATCTTATAAGTAACTTGACAATTTAAATGTGAATCAGCAGGTCAACAATGAAAACCCAGCTAAAGTGCCTTCATTGTGCCATTGCTTTGTATGTTATTATGGGCCTGCTGCTCCATTTTGAGTTGTGTAACCATGGTTAACATAATTGCAATATGCTTGTGAAACAATTAAAGCATATGCTGCTTAATTAACAAGAGAGAAAAGTCAGCCTGTGAAGTAGATTTTTCTTAACTCCTGTATGTATGCCCTGTTTTGCCCGCTATATTTTGTTTTTCATAGAATATCTATTTATTATCCACTAAGAGTCAAAGCATAATAAGGGGATGATTGCTCTTCTGGAGGATTAGAAGTCGTGAGTATGCATGTTGGAATGTCCTGAATGGACATATTATGAATCAGATGCTACATTGCGTGTATCTAAAGGCTGATGCACACATGACCCCAGACAATCCACTATCACAAAAGCTGCACTGTTATGGTTATTACATATCAATAAATGCCTGCATTAGAGACGGTTTAATTTTTTTTTAAATTGTTAGAGCGCTGGCAGTGTATTCAATACTATATGAAAATTGGGAGGGGGACACAGAAGATTTTTTCCCCTAGTAGCTTGCAGTCTAAGGGCTCAGTCCTGCAAACACACACAGGAGCGACATAAGTCATGGGCATAATCCCACTGAGGCCAGCAGAACTAGTCACAAGTGTAAGTATTTACAGGATTGGATCATGAGTGTATACACCTTCCAATTCATCTATATTAAATTAGCTTTTAACTCATGATGCAGCACTTCCTGTCTTTTTTGTGAATCTCTTCTGAAAGATCAATTTATTATCCTGTTGGATGAGTCACTTAGCTCCTAGCAGTGACAGTATTCACCCCTGGAAATTTCCATGGATGCTGATTGTCCATTAGCAAGAGAAATGACCTGTTTTGGGGCTATGCATGTCAGCACTCTGATTTTGAAATATAAAAAAATAAATTGTGATGGACATTAATAAAGAGTAGGCAGACATAGCTTCCTTAGTAACATCTAAGCATTAGATCTGAAAAGGAGAGATACACTTGAATGACTGATGTGCTGTGTAGCTGAATGATGACTCAGTGACTGAAACTTTTAATGTCTGTTTCCTAATGATTCAGATAAGGATTCAGTACTAGTCTGGTTTGTCCATTAATACATTGTTGCTCACTCCACCTATAACAAAACAATGGGTTGTTTCTAGGAATAAATTTTTGCTGAGATATGGCAATCTCTTTTTGGGAGCTAAGTATATGCAGTCTCTTCACAGCAGGGACAGGGAGAACAGTCTAGCATTCCGAATCTTATCAGCATTCTAATAGAAGACAGTTAAGTCTTGGAATAACAAGACAATTGCAGCTGTAATAATATTTAAAGATTACTGTATATAGGCACACTGAGAAGTTTTAAAATGGAATATACACTATGTATGTAATAAAACCAAATTGCCAAATATTACATACACACACAGCAAAGGTTGTATCTAATCTTTGCTCCTTTTCTTATTTTCTATGTAAAAATGTTGCATTTTGGTTTTAGCAATTTTAAACTTGAATTTAGAACTTGTCTTTTTCAATGTGTGACAAGGACCTTAAAATGATTTATAAAAACCACAACCACCGCAGAAAACTTATAACTGGCTGAGCAAAACAAGGTCTAACACTCAGTGATATTTTTGTTTGTAATGCATTAACTTTGGAATGCTGCATCTGATCTATGCCAAGATTTTAGTGAATGATCTAGGGACCAATGGGCACAACTGTACTGATTCTGGTGTAAATTGGAACACCAGAAAATCTGAGATACAGAAAACCAGGGCATGAGGAAGGACTGTCTGGGCCTCCATGGGAGGGTGGGGCTTGGTGCCACTCACTCCTTCCACATCCTTCTAACGTTTAAATGGTGACACACCAAAGAGCATGAGGGGAGAGCACTAAAACATCAATGGGCCCCCTGTGGTGCTGGAACTAGGGCAGCTGCCACACTCTCTGGCTTGAAGTTGTAATAACAAACACCAAATAAATGGTTTCCATCAGCAGTACCCCCGCTATAAAAATTGTTTCAGCACCCCTATGGGCCCCACATACCCACATTCCTGGCCCAGTTTTCCCTCGTGAAGCCATCGATTGGCCCCACAGCCCCCCCTCACACTGAGCCAGGCCCAAGGAGAAGCCGTTTGCCACCTGTCCAGGTTTTTTCAGGACTTTTTTTAAGTTGGTGTCCCAGGAAATCACTAAGTCTTTCCAAGATATTAAAAGTCCTGGGTTTGGTATCTCCCATTTCCCTGCCCTCAGCCTTTCCCTCAGGATTTCCTCTCTGTACAAGGGGCCACTCTTGGTTTGGTCCCAAAAGTTTGTGCCCTGGGGGCGAGAGGAAGACAGCCTGCCTCAGAGAAGAGCATGTGGCGTGCTGCCTGCAGGGGATCATACCATGGGAGGCCCCTTGTATGGAAGGGAAACCTGGAGGGAGAAGCAGGCAGAAGGCATGAGAATGGATTTACCAAAACCAGGACTTTTAGTGTCCTGAGGAGATTTAGTAATTTCCTGAGACCCCAACTTAGAAAAAATAGATGATCCTGAGAAAATCTGGAAGGGGGGCAACCTTCAGGCTTGTAGAGGAGGAAAGTGGGGATCTGGGGGGAAGGGCTTCCTCGGGTTAGGGGCAAGAGTGTGGGTAGAGACTGGAGTTGGCAGTAGGGAAAAAGCAGGAGCCTGGGGGTGGTGGGGAAGAAAAAGCTGGGATCTAAGAGGGAAACTGGATGGGTGGTCATGAAAGCAGGGACCTGGAGTGGAGGTGAGGAGGAGAAAGCAGGGCCTCAGAAGGGATGAAGGAAGACTCAGAAAAAGGGAAGGACATACAGGGCCCTGGGGGGATGGGGGGAATGAGGGAGCAAAGAGTTGTGCCATGGGCAGGAGAAAATGCAGGATCCTGGTATGGGAGGAGGGAGGCACGCAGATCTGGGAAAGGGGGTAGAGCCCTGTACGAATCCAAAGTTGCATCCACATCCAATCCGCAGACATCCAGAGATATAAAGCAGATAGCCCCAGATTTGTAAGGCTCTAAAAATGGGGTAAAACAAATCCCCTGGCATGGGGGAAATTAGGGAATGGAAGGCCACATATACCCCTGGCATAATGGAGAGAACTGTAAGGGAGCAGGTCACAGAGGACACATAGAGCCCCCAGCCGAGGGAGTGGGTTGGGACAGTTGATGCGGGGAGTCCCTGAAATGGAGGGATATGGGCAGAATGCGAGGAGACCCTAGATAAAGTCTTAGTGTATTTCCTTTCTATCTTTCTTGTATACTAAGTTGTTACAGGTTTATTGTTTGTGTAATAGGAGCGCTTAGAAATTCCAGTCAAGGGTCATTGGCGTAAGTGCAACACACACAAATAAGATAGTCCCTGCCCCAGAGAGTTCACAATCTACATGCTGGATTGTACATGACAGGTGAATGAAAGAGACACGTGTAAACAGAACTTTAGAAGCTCTCTTTAGTTGCTTCCTACTATTGTTCATTTATGTCTAGAGAGGGACATGAGTTCAATCAGGTAGCTCATCCCCTGAATCTAGACTCTTCAGATAAAATGAAATGCAATTTTAAACACACCTTCCATGATTCAGGTTTTGCAAAAATCAAAATCTGTCTAGTAACATTTTATAAAAACCTTGGGCTCAAATCCTGCAAGCTATTCCATGCTGGCAGATCCCTTAGCTCATGTGCAGCCCCATTGACATCAGTGGGACTTCATGCAGGTGGAGGATCTGACCATGCAGAGCAGCTTGCAGGACAGGGGCCTTGATTTGTCTAATGCAAGATGTGACATAACCAGAACCTTGATGGTTTAGATAGTTTGGAACCAGTTTCCATGTTATCACTGGCTTGTCAAACCAAAATCCAACAGAACTGGTTTTACAAATGCAAGCCTCACCACTCCTTAGCCCAACTCCAGTTAGTTTCACAACTTTTTGATCAAAGCAACTGATGTCTTTATGTATGTTGGCAATAGTGGATTTTGTCTATAATGAATGATTGTAATAGGTTATGGAGGCTGGCTAAAAGAGAAAACGTTTGTTCACAGAAACCCTACTATGCAGAAATGAATGGAAAAGAAATACATGAGCATGTCATGACAGTTTAATGGGCTTTTTTTAAATCTGTTACACTGAATAAGTGTGTGTGGCTTTGGTTATTTAAATCTGATTAAGGATATGACTACAGCTGGGGGAGGAGGGGAAAAGGGGAAAAAAATCAGGAAAATATTTATGCAAAAACTTGCACAAAATTTGACACTTATTTTTCATGTTCTCACCCTCTCAAGAATCTGTCTGAGAAGTTTCAGGGACTGAAAATTATTCACACTGAAACACTCCAAAACATTAAAAGTTGCTTTTGAATACAGCTGTTACGGTGAATTTTGAAAAAAGATTGAATATCAAGAGCCCTTAAAAACTACATGATCTAGAGGATTTGGCAGAGAACCAAAGCCAGAAAGCCCTGAGATGTAGTCCTAGCAATTTCTCCAAGGACTATATTTAACATTTAAATTCAGACAGCACTTTACTAATGTCTCATTATACATATGGGGAAACTAAGACACAAAGTTATATGACTTGTCCAGAGTTAAGCAGAAAAATTTTAACTCAGATACTACTTAATCAGGTAATCTGCTAGAACATCCCCTCCCCTCCCAATAACAAACTGTCAGTGAGATAGGTTTAATAATCAGTACATGTCAGAAGTGGTGATAGCATGGTCTACATGCAAACTTGCACAGGTTCAACTAAAGATGTGTTGTTCTAAATCAGTTTAGCCAAATAGATGCACAACCCTGTGTAGCCACTTATTTCAGTTTAAGGGTGGCTTGCTTTATATTGATTCAGCTGAAGTCTATTCTTTACCAACTAAAGCTAAAAAATGTGTTTACAAAGTAAGAGTATCTACATGCATCTTTGCCCCAATTTAACTAAAGGGAGTTTTAAACAGATATAAATTAAGCCACTGCAACTTTCTGGTGTAGATGAGCCCTTTGATTTTCTCAAATCATTAACTGGTCAGTTGCATGACTGAGAAGTTATGTGGGTTGCTTACCAGGAAGAAAATGTGTTTATTTTTTGCAACTCACCTGAGTATAGTTTACAGGGATGTGGAACTTATCAAGAGGAGTTTCCCTTATTCCATTTCTTCCTCCTGAGAGAATTTGATTTTTGTCCTCCACAATCACTAAGACCTAGGTCCACAAAAGGACTTTAGATACCTAAATCCAAAATTTAGGCACCAATGAGATCCTCAAAATCCCTGCTCAACAGCTGCCTAATCCTGGACGTGCCTAAATTCACCTGATGCCTACATTTTCACTATTAAAGCTCTCCAAATACATAAATTCTGCCTCTGGGCATGAGCACTGCTGCCTCTATCTCATGCCCAAGCCCTAGCACAATCCTCAAACTAGGTGAAGATAGGCAGTGCTCCACTCAGCTCATTTGCATGGTCCTCCACACAGAACAGCCTGGAGAGAAGGACTCCCTTATAACCTTTAGTCCAGTAGTTACGCACTCACGTGGGGTGTGGGAGACCCCATTCAATTCCACATTCTGCCTGATAAGGAGCAGGAATCTGAACATGGGTTTTCCTACCATTCAGATGAGTGCCTCAGCCACTGAACTACTTAGTCCCTCTCACTCGCTCCCATGCATATTTAATTATTTATACAAAGGGGAACAACTTCAATAGCAGAGACTAAGAGGGACCCATAGCAGAGTATCCCAAAGAACGATGGCTAGACTGATCACTTGGAGGTGGAAAACCCGTGTCCACATACCTTCTCCTCATTCAGCAGAAGGGGGAATTGAACTGGAGTGCCCTAACCACTGGACTAAAGGTTATAAGGGAGGTCTCTTCCTTCAACTACCAAAGGGGAATAGGATTTGGGACTCTTCTCTCCCCAGCATTTGCTGTTGGTTATCTTAGGAGGCTCCCTGCCTACCATACTAGATTTTGTGGTTCCCATTCCTGAGTGCGTGTGTCTCTCCATGCATTGTATGGGGACTCTATGTGCCTAACCTAGGCTTCCACTCAGTTGATAGGCACCTGAAAGTTAGATACTGGAATGCTCAACTCTTTTGTGGATCTGGCTCTCTGAGCTGAAAATGACAACTCAGTAGTAAAAAGGAGACAGAAAAGAACACCAAACACTGATAGCCAATTGCTGAAATGTAGACTTGCAGATGTAATCAGTACATGATTTATAGACTGAACCCAATCATATGATGGCTTCTCAGCTACTAATACACATTTAATATTACCTAGGTACATAGACTTTATGAAAACATGTTTACTTAATTATGGGGGATTTGAGGTCTCAAGTGGTTGGTAATGAGATTGGCACCCTCATCTTTAACTGATTGAGCAAATCAACTGAAAGTCATTAACATCTGATAACTGTTCAGTGGTCTAGGTATAATGAGTTGGTCATTTTAGTCCAGATCCTGATGTTAGGTGATTAGGAGGGAATCTTAGCTTTTTTTCTTTTTAAAGAAAGGATCTAGCCCTTGAAGTTGCAGAAAAAAAGAGCAGTAAAATATGATCTGACTGCACTAAACAAGCTCAAAAACACAGCAGGCAAAAAGCACCCAAAATATATTATATTTTAAAGTCTCATATTTTTGAAGCGATCATGAGCTTTTGGGACTTGACTCATGATTTGTGATAACTTGGGGTTTCTGATTCTGGATATAAAAGTTGAGGTATCATGAATGTTACGTGCCTGAGTGCTCTGCAAGGACGAGGCCCACACATACAGTGAGTTATTTGGCTTTAATGAAGGTAAAGTGACACATCCGCAACGGGGACCCTGGGCGTTGCTGTCACTTAGGCGGGGAACCCAGCACCGAAGCTCAGCTTGGCCTGGGTCGGAGTCCAAAGGCAGACCGGGAGCACACAGCTATATATACACAATACAAAAGCATCTCATACATATGCAAAAAGGGACTTCCCACAGGCTATGTCCGCCCTTTGGCCTAAGGCCATACAAACTGGTTTCAACCAGTTAAAAGCAAGTTATAACTGGCATGCTGTGTCCTACAATGACCGGCCACTTAGCAAGCAGGGGCTCTTCACAAGGCCGCCGAGAAAGCGGAGACACCCTAGCTAGGCCGTGACACAGTCTTCCATAGTCCCCTACAATGAACTAATGACTTTTTGATATAACTGAGTTCGTAATTCAGCTCTGATGAATACACCTGAAAAGGCGGGTTTAGCTCCAAATTTTCATGTGAATATTGAACTTATTTGTGTCTTGATCAGAATGCAAGATGCAACTTCAAAGACTGAAAAATTGTGGTTTCACCCAGCTTCACCTTTCCCTGGCTATGTTGAACATCCCAAGCCCAAACCTTCTCCCCACCCCTCCAACATTTGTTTAAAAAACAAAACCAAAAATAAAAATATAAAAGATTGGCCTTGTGTTTCTTCCCATTCCTGTTGAATCCAAAGGAAGAGAGAACCCTGCTTCCTACCCCTATATCCATAGTCTCCTCAGTATTTAAATGGCTGTAGCAATTTTAGTCTTCTGTGCTCTGTGGCACCTTCAGTATGGTTTTCTAAAGCCTTGGCTCCCAGCGGTATCTATTGCTCAAGCTGGAAGAGAAACATAATGTGCCTCCTCCACAAAACCTTTCCTCCCTCTCCTCTGTCTTATCCAATAAACAACAGTGAGCGGTTGCTGTGTTACATAACCAAGGGGGCTTTCCCACCTTCCCAACACAGTAGCAGGAGCAGCAGATTGTATTTTAAAAAATAATTAAAAATCTAAACATGAGAGAAAAGCTGACTTAACCAATATTAGTCACCGTATTTATTGTTAGCTTTGGGAGGCACTTGTGTGATATCTGCACTATAGTGATGATGTGGTATAAGAACCTTTAAACTCACCCAGCACAACTAAAGATACTACTGTATTTACTTCATGGTATCTGATGAGAAGCCAAAATGGAGCCTGGAGCCCTTGCCTCCAGCAATCCTAACATACCCCAATGCAGGGGTTACCAAGTAGCAATGCTCCAGAGCAGATGGAAAGCCCACACTATGTTGAAATGGTCCCACTCCAGCAGCTCAGTGAGAGACAGTGATACAGCACAGAAGATGTAATCCAACCATAGACAAAGGAAAGCCCTCGCATATGTTTTCAGCTCCTGTTCCAATGTTTTTCATTTATGTAGGAGGAAGGAAAAATTCCAAACATCTTTCTTATCACTTATATTCTCCCTGCATAGACCTTTCAGGGACTGTCACTTTCAGTTGCTAAAGTTGATTTATTGCAGTGGATAAATTGTGTAGTTGTAAATTAAATAGAAAAATACTGATGTACCATCTGTTCCAAAATGGATTAAACTACAAGGGTCAAAACTAAGACATACAGACCTAGAGCCTTAAAATCTCATCGGTATTGCAGGAAGCAGTAGTCTATGTTATTTAATGGATTTCACCCTGCAGGACAAGGTGGTGGCAAGCTTACAATTAAAAGAGTATCACAGAGAGATTTTCAGTGAAGACTCTAAATGCAGTAAAAGCACAAACATTTAATTGTACAGTCTGTGAAAGGCTGTATTCTTTTTTAATTTCTTGGTATTGTTGTATACTAAGATTTAGTCATAAACATAATCTAGGTAAATAAGTGGTTAATAATTCTTATTTTAGACTTTGTAAGAGTGCTGGAGTCCTATAGTTCCTCATACTGTGGTGCTGATTTACTTCTTTAATTATAAGTATTCTGTATAAAGTCTTTCACTGATATAATGTTTTGCATAATACCAACATAAAGGACAGTAAAACTAAGAGAGATACCATTAGTGAAACAAGAATTATGAACTTTGACCTAAATATTCAATTCTTCTATTTATCTGTCAGGTTATTTGTTTTAAAAAATCGCCAGCAAAAGGATTTAACCTTGTTAGTGATATTATGTCAAAAATATGTGGTCACTCAGTTCATACAGTGCAATACTCTTGCTAAATCTCAAGAAACATCTATTTACAATGCTCATTTTAAATTAGTTAAATGCAAACTGATGATTCCATTATAAGTAATGCATATAGCATACCTATAGTTAACGTTACCTGACACTTTTCACTATAGGACATTGTTTTCGGATACTTATAGCTTCAAACTTTAGCCCTTTGGGCTGAAAGTTTCTATGCCAGCTGTCTACCTGAGGCTGAATTATTTTGGAAAATTTCAGCAAAACATTTGAGCCATTTCTCAGAAAAAAGTTAAAAAAAAACACATTGTTTTGCCCACCTTGGTTTTAAGATTCTTTGCATTATTTTGTTGAGAACATCTAGCTCCTCTATACCTTTTAGCAGGGACTTGGAATTTGACGGGTGGCCTTTGTGTCAGGGAGTATGAGTGCCTTTGACTAGCCTTATGAAAACTTGCCCAAATCTGGCCAAGTTATGAGCCTCTGAAAAATCTCAGTTCACATACGCTTAAATAAAGAAAGTTGCTAGCATTTGTCAGCTAAACTCTGAAGATTCCACCTGCGCCAAGCATGTAGTAGCCCAGGGCTGCAGGGCCTGAGCAGAACTTTCCCTCCAGTTGTTCCTTCCTGGCAGCCAGGGATGCAATGGGACCAAACACAGGAATCTCTCTGGCCTGGAATCTCTCTGCCTCTGCCACAGAGTTACTGTGTGATGCTGGGAAAGTCACTTACCCCAGACTTCTCACAGATGGCATAACAAGGTGCACTCATCTCTTGAGAGCCTCATGCTGCTGTTTTTCATACTGCAGTCCTTTTCCTGCTTTTGGAATCCCCCTGTAGTTTATCAACCTCATTTGGTGAGTCTTCAGTAGCTTGGCCCTCCAGCTGGGTCAGACAATCAAAACGAACCCCTTCTGGGGTAGCAAAGAGTCCAACAAAACTTTATCTGCCCTCACTAGGATCTTCAGCCCCAGGCTCTGGGCCCTTTAAATTCAGCCCTTCACTTGGGCTTCCAAAGCCTTATCCCCCTTCTCAGGGTTTACACCATTTTGCTGGTGGCTTGGGGGCAGTGGGAAGGGAAACCCAGGCCTGACCCCCATTCCAGGTTCCAACCCTCTTCCCACCTGGCCCCTTTATCTCAATGCCTCTCTCTCCCAGCTTAAGAAAATGCAGCCAGAACCACTTTGGAAACATAAAGGCAGCAAACAAGACTACTTTAACTCTCACAGCATTACTTATCTATCCCAGGGAAAGTTTTGGCATCTGTCTTGTTGGCCCATGCCACTGATATTTTAAGGAGCAAGAGAAGACCACAACAAGCTGGCCACACTCTCAGCCATTCCATGGCAAAAGTAAATCTTCACATTGTATCATCTTTATTGAGAAGGCATGAGAATTCACACACCCCGTTCACTTTGCATTCATGGATATCAAGACCACATTTGACACAGGTGCCAGTGAATCTCTTTGGTTGATCTTGAAACTTGCAGGCCTCCTTGACAAGCTCTGTAGGGTGTTCCATCTCTTATATGATGCTCAAGCTGCACTATTGTAAATGGAAAAAACATACCTTCGTCTGAAGTAGGTCAGGTGTTCAACAAGAATGTGTTGCCACCCCTCAGCTCTTCAATGCCATCATAGACTACATGCTTGACACTAAGTAAATGCATTTTAGGCATACGCCTTACTAGTAAGACATCGATTTTGCCAATGACATAGCGCTAGTTATCAACTTAATGAACTAACTTGTTGCAGCTTTTAAATCCCTCAAAAGCTCAGCAACCAAAATCATCCTGAAAATTAATTGGGGTAAAAACAAATTTATTCTGGTTGAGAATTTGGAACATGTAGTGGCTTCTAGCATGTGAGTGGGTAATTACCCCCTCAAGTTTGTCTGATATTTCACATACCTCAGCTCTGTTATCAATAGCATGGGCAGCATCGAAAAAGAACATGAAGCCTGCACTGCAGAAGGGTCATCAGTAATGAGGCGCCTCATCAAGAACATCATTCACAAACTGAACTTTAATAGAAAATGATAAATGTACATTCAAAAGAAGAATTAGTCTTCCTATATTAGTCAACTCTATCCAGCTCTGAACCATACATTCTAATTATAATCTGGTGAGAATACAATTTTCTGGAAATTCTGTACTCATAACCATTTACTTATACACACAGTAATTTATGAGTATAAGTGTTTCAGCTGTTTCAGGCCCTGTTCTTTAATAATTCCTGAGGTAAGTTGAAGATTCCCCCAGACAGAGCAGACTTAATCACTCACGAATAGGAAAGCCCCCATGACACAACAGTACCAGATGTATGAATAAGTTAAGTGAGATAATCCTGTAACTTGCTGCTTCTCATAAGATGGTGTACTTGTTCTTTGGTAATTAGTTTTTTAAATGATTAAGTCTTTATTTAAAATGAGATCAGAGTAAATATTCAATGCAATTAAACTTCTTTGCATTGACATTAAAGGAAGTTTTTTTAAAAAAAAATAGTTAATTGATACTTTATATGTTCTTTTGACTTTCTCTCACATGGTTCATGCTGCAAAATTAGTAATTAAAATAAAATCTTATTCACATTTTAATCTGGTACCTGAGCCTGAGTTCTGTGTGCTCGGTATTGAGCTTGACTTCCCCTTAGAGAGTTTTCTAAAGAAGATGAGAGGATTCACAGCCTGTTGTGATTAAATGATTAAGAGGATTCTCAAAGAAACTGCTGTGGCAAATCTTTGAATTTAACAGAAGGAATTTCATGCAACTCAGATGATTAGTTAGGAGTTTGACATTATCTAGAATTGTACTTTTATATCAAAGGCGCTGGATAACTCCATGTAGGCGATGGCTTACGTCACATCTGTCATCTCCCTAGCTGTCTCTCTTGATGAAGAAAACACAAACAGGGCTGGAAGATAACTATCTGTGCATTTTAATTCAAGATCACTTGATTAATGCCGACAACAGCATCTCTCTGTATTACTTGTATAAATGTTCCGAAATAAAGTGTAACCATAAATTGTGATGGATGGTTCAGTTTGCATGGTACCTCATGAAACTTATTGTGCCCGTGAGTTGCTTTTATAGTGTTGATTATGTACATAATCAGAACAACTATCTATTAATTATGTTATTAATCATCATGTTTACGTTAGTTATATCACTAAGAAAGTGGATAGTAGAATGAAAGTAACATCAATCTAAATTCAAAATGTCTGGTGAAGCATGAAACAAGTTTCAGAATACAATGTAAATAAAAATTCTATCATCCCTTGTCAAGGGAAAAGGTGAGAATGCTGTCATCACTTCAGAGTGCCTGTACTATACAAGAAAAGTCCCTGTCCTTTTCTATCATTGATAGATATCACCATTTCTACATTTCAAATACTGTTCCACAAAAAAGGACAGGGAGAGATGATAGCAGTGGGGAAAAATGAACAATAAATATGTTTCGAAAGCTCAAATGAGAAGAATAGTTGAGTTAAGGTTCTTCTGTAATGGCACAGGCTCTAAAATGTCACCAATTAGTTTCCAAGGCTGGAAAATGAAATGTGTCTATATGTTGGAAATTCTGAAGGAACCTTGCCTTTGCATTTGTAAAGTCTCAGGCTATTAAGATTTTGGTAATAAAAGCTAAACCATTTTACGCTTTATCTCTAGAGCTTCGGGCCATTCTTAGCATTGCACAGCAGGAAATGGACAATTTGATTATGCCACAGCTATGTTTTCTATATCTATCTATCTTATATGGCCTCCATTGCCTTAATATCTGAGCGCCTCATAATCTCTAATGGAGAGATGCTTTTGGCTGTATTAAAACACATTTTGTGTGAATGGGCTCAGCTTATCAAATGATCCAGATCATTCTGTATGACCGCTCTGTCCTCATTTTTATTTACCGCTCTGCCAATCTTTGTGCCATCTGCAAATGTCATCAGCAATGGTTTTATATTTACTTCCAGATCACTGATGAAAATGTTGACTAGTGTTGGCCCTAGTACTGAGCCCTGCAGATCCCACTAGAAACATCCAAATTCAGTGTTGATTCCTCACTAATAACAACTTTTTGAGATCTGTCAGGCACACTGAAGAGAGCAAGAGGTTTCTGGACTCTTAGAGTTAAAGAAAGGGATGTCTGACTGTCAAGATCCCCAGTCATGGCTATGGGGAATCGCCAACTAACCTGTTTTGGCAGCTTTCCTGCAGCACAAAATGAACCAAACAGGGCCCATGAATATACTGCTTTACTGATATTCTACTGATACTGAGAAATAAATTTCTCAGTCACAAAAAAAAGCTTCCTCAACCATGTTATAATGTTTTATGAGTAGTTTTACAGCTGTGTGTTGTCATGTCCTTCTGAAAATTGGTTATTTAGACTAAATGCTCAACATACTGTATAGAAGACTACAAATTATTTGCATATGACATGGATTGTGTACTTAAACATAAAATGCAATGGCAGTGCTTCTCAAAAGTATAGTTTACCCCTATGGCAAGATCCAGAATTTTATTTTCAGATACATGGGGTACATTTGTAAAGCACAGTCCAAAACAAGGTTCAAAATATCTACTACAGACAGTGGCATGTGTAGATTTTCTCAGGCAGCAGTAGTACATATAGGCGATATGTTTTCTGATCTGTTTTGTCAGAGATTTTAATAAAAACAAATGTCTGAGCCAGACTACTTCATAGCTATTAAATACATAAACACAATCAGGACATTATTTCTCTACTTCGTTCGCCCTAGACCTTTTTTCCAAGTATATAGCAAGTTTCTACATATTTTTTATAATGACAGGAAGTATTAAAATACTTAAGAGTGATTATAATCTGGACAGACAAGACATCACACGCAGTGTAAGATAAAGAAAAATAGGCAGATGATTGTATAGACAAGGAAATAACAAGCAATGTGTATACACATATACATAAATGTGGGCCTGATTTTCCACTGCCTTGCCCAGGTACAGTCATTTACACCAGTGCAAAGTGGCAAGCCTAACCATTCTGTAGATGACTACATAATGTTGCACAAAAGTCAGGGTCAGGGATAACTACTTAAAGAATAAGTGTATCTGCTTTGAGGCAAATCCTAGAGCTCAGCACTCAGCCGGAGGGCAAGGAATCCTTCCACAGAGGCCAGGAGAGAAGCAGCAGAGGCTCCTCTGTGGCTGCTTTCATGGGGAAGAGACCAGCACTGAGGTGCAGAGAAGCTCAACAGAGGACATGCTGGAGGTTCAGAACTGCTCTGCTCTGAACCTCCTGCCTGTTGAGTCTTGCAGGTCTATTCAACATCATTTACTGAGCCAATTTTTTCCCCAGAAGATACGAGAGAGCTTTCACACTTACAATGGTTCAAGGAACGACCCAACTTGAAAATCAATACAATTTGCAATTACAGTTTGTTATATAAAAATGAATGTTGTGGTGATCTCAAAATGAGGAATTAGCTTTTCAATGGATCACATTTAAAATATGCTAGCCAAATAGCCCTAAAATGCTGAGGTAGCAAATCCAAATCAGAAAATATTACTACTGTAGTGTCCGACAAGTTCATATTCTTGGATATAGTTCTTTCAAAGAGGAGATTGAGCTTAGCATGGGACTCTGATCCCGAACATGGTCTGTTGTTCCTGCTGGCTGTTATATGTGAGTTCCACTACTGTTTATTTATTTGTGGATATTTATGTGATCCATATTTTTAAAGAGCTATTCAGGCCAGTAGGGGGTTTTACCATATACTAAAAGGGCAAACATAGGAGTATAAGCAAAAATAAACCCCGCAGCCTCTCCAAAGTCTGTAAGGAAGGAGGAAGGGAAAAGCACCTCAACCACAAACTCCAGTCATCAGTGCACAGATCCCATGCAGTCTCTCAAACAGGCAGATGCCAAACCACTTAGGATGTTATAGATCAAGATCAACACTTTAAGCTCCATCCCGAAACCAACAGGCAGCCAGTCTAAACTAAAAAAGCCCTAGAGTCATATATTCGTGGCAATAAGAGAGACAACTGCAATTTGCACTAGCTTGATTTTACAAGTTGATTTTAAAGCATAGCTCCATGCAGGTCAAGCACCTTCTCCAGATTGCCAGCTCTCCACAAGCAGCCTCTTCCTTATGTACTAACCACAGCAAATCCAACATATGCCATTTTATTAGGAGATGACAGTAGAGAGGAGGAGGCAATAAAAATGAAATGGAAAGTAGGACTGAGGGGAAAAAAATCAATCACTCAACAAGTATGGAATATATAACAGAAAACAGATACAGAATAGCATCATCGCCATCTGGGAGAGAAAATCTTTGCCAAAGGGTGACAGGATTCCACTGAGGTATACACTCATGACAAAACCCCACACAAACACCAAAGGAAACTTGAATTGCTGTTGGAAAGATTGTGAACTAGTGAGAAAAATCACACATATGTTTATTGGGAGTGACCTAAAATACACTCATTCTGGTCTATGACTAATAAGCAAACCGGAGGAACCTTTGACATACAATTTGAGATAAAGCCCATTTATTATAAACTTGCAGACACACCAGAAGAATGTAAAAACAAGAAGGAAATGTGTTTAAAATCCTTTGTGCAGAAGTCATAAAATCTATCATGATATACTGGCTAAAACAAGAAAATCATTTAATTGCACTGCAGATGGATAGGGCAAACCCAGGGATACGTGATGGAAGAAATTGTGGCAAGATTACAAAATACACAATAAATGTTCAGTTCACTCAGGATTCCTGTTCTAGGGTTTCTAGGAAACAGAAAACATAGCAGACTTAACCTGGAGGGGTGATTGATACAAACTCCAGATGCTCTTAACATTTTGTGTCCATTTTATCAAATGGTTTTGTTTTTGAAGGGTTTTCACATCCATACCTTACTCTTCCTTAGGCAGTGTGATCAGTTTTGTGTCTTGTAAGGACAAAGCTCAGCAATATATACGCCTCTATGAAGGGATTGACTCACTGCTCGAGCATCCTTGTGGCCAGGCATGGCATAGCGGTTCTATCCCCGCTAGGTGTCTCCTGCTGATGGCTGCTCTGCTTCTGCAGTGCCCTGCCTCTTCCTGTGACTTGGCCAGGTCACCTTAAAGACTCTCCCCCTCCAGTGTAGTCCGTGAACAAAAAGCAAGGGGGATTCACACAAGTGAACTGAGTTTAATAAGAAATAGAGGTGAATGCCCTCTCAGAGCGCATCAGAACTTGGCCTCCCTTCCCTCAAGAAGGGGCCTTCGGGCAGTGGTCCTCTTGGAATCACCTTTCCTCTCTTAATTACAGTGTTCTGTGATTCATTATGGCAACTAATTTTGCTAAAACCACATATTTTATCAAAAAGCATGACACTTATGATTGTTTTTTCCTTCTAAACCCCTCACTTCTCCCACATTACTTCCCCTCCCTGAAAGGAGTTTGATATTTCAGGCTTTGCTTTCATTCTATTTCTTTTTCTTGTATGTGTAATGGGACTGTTATCCCCTTACTAACATTCAGTGGGGGTATTTTGGTTGCTGGCTTCCAGCACTAAAAGGGGAGGGATCGATGGCAAATCAGGACCCTGAGACTGACAGTCCCCTGAGACTGACAGTCCCCAGGAACAATGGCAAGAGGCCAATGCTCCAGGTCAGCCTGATTGACAGGGCAGGCAGGCTAATCAAAGAGACAGAAGGCCAGGGTAGGTCCCATGCTCCATGTGAGCTGGAATTGCCTGGGTCAGACAGAGTGGGGCCGAGCGAAGGAGAGAGCAGGGGCCCAAGCTAAGCGGCTGGGAGCAGAGCTGCAGCCCAAAAAGCCAGAGCACAGCCCAGAGAGAGCAGACCTGCCCTGGGAGGGGAGCTGTAGCAACTGGAGCCAGAGAGGCCGGAGAAGCAACCCAGGGAGCAGGTGAGAGCTGAGAGCAGAGTCACAGAAGCAGCCTGCAGAGCAGACCTGCCCTGAGAGCAGAGCTGTAGCAAGTGGAGCCAGAGAAGCCAGAGAAGCAGCCCAGGGAGCTGAAGGCAGAGCAGCAGCAGCAGCCATGCTGAGGCAGTGTGGAGCTGGGGCTGGAGCAGTCCGGAGCTGGGTGCAGTGAGCAGCTGGGGAGAGCGAGGGGGACCCTGGGCAGTGAGCCCAGCACAGGGAGATGTCTCAGCCAAGAGGCCCTGCAGGCCAGACTTGGAGGGGGATCATAACCCTGACAGAGTGGGGGTGACACTAGGGAGAAGGGTCCTGCCACCCAGAGCCTGAGAAAGTGTGGCCACCACCAGAGCAACTGTCTGACCCGCAGCGTCCCTGCAGCACAGCCAGGGCCTGAGAAGGAGGCCTGGGACCTATAAGGAACAGACTGTGAAGTTCCCTGATGTCCAGAGACACTGTTTGTGATGGTCCCTGCCACAGAGCAGGGTGATGTGTTTTCCGTTAACCTTTCCCATTTTTCCTTATTCTTTTTTAAAATTAATTGTTAATTAAATAACTTGTATTTGCTTTAAATTGTATGATGTGATCCGTGGGTCAGGGAGGTGCGCAGTACAAAGAGAGTACCCCAGAGTGGGGACACCCTAGCCCCTGTCCTGGGTGACCACCGCAAGGTTGGGGGTTGAGCCCCCCAGGAATCCTGGGCCCAGCCTTGTTGGGGTTACGAGGACTCTACAAGACAGGAGAGTGGAAAGGGAGTCCTCAAGGGCAGGGAGGCCTCCGGGTAAAGGAAGTGGGAGTGAGGACTCAGATCCTTTCACCAGCCCACTTCACTGGAGTAGTGCAGAAGCCAGAAAAGTTCCCCACAATAGCGGGACCATTCCCCCACTTACATATGGTTCACATCACTGGAGTATCCAAGAGCCTCTCACATATTTTAGACAGATAGAACAACCCTTCCCTCTTCCCCCTGCATCTGTCCACTGCACTCCAAGGTTGGAAACCCAAACAGCAGTTAAATTTGCTTTGCACTGCTATGGTGGTGCAAAGCAGACCTAAAGCTGTCTTACATACCCCACCGAAGCGTCCCCTTGTAAAGAAGAATCCTTCAGTGACATAGATCCAGCATAGCCAACTACCTCTCATTCTTGGCCCATGGAGAAGGGGGCATGTCAGTAGAACAGTCAGTAAAAAGGGACATGCCCAGGATACTACAGTTCTGCTACTATCCTCAGCTGCCAGAACAACCCTTTACAGATTGATGCAGTTGGGTGCAACCTTGAGGCTGTCCGAAGTTGATCTGGAGGCTGAACGAGCCCTTAGCTGGTCCCAGCAACAGGGAGGTGTAAAAGTGGTGGACAGCTACTTTTGTTTCCTCTACGCAGAGACATGTGTAACCAAAAACAGTCGACAACACAAGCAATTTTCTAAGACTAAAAACATTCCTCACATACTGAGAAAAAGCACTGGAAGACTATGTGTAACAGTGCCACCTGGTGACTCCTACCCTAACAATATTTTGAACAACAAGAAATTCCATATCAAGTATTGGTTTATATAGCTGCCTTTGGAAAACTGATGTATATACCTCAGAGGACTCACTTTAGGTATCATATAATAAGCAGTTACATTAATAAAGGGAAATCTGTCTTTACTCCGGCCAGGTGATTTTCATTTCCACTTAGATTTTCTAACCCAGGTATATCAATTACCTCCTATGAAATATGGTCATCTACAAAATGAGTTTCTTGCTCCTGCTGACTCTCCCTGCTGCTGCCTTGTATTGCTGTGACATCCTGTGCTAGAAACCAATATGCTGGTCAAAATGTCGAGGAAAAGGTGACAGTGGCTGCAGATGCAGGCAGAGTGGTAGGAAAGGAACAGAGAAAAGCACTAGCTGAAAAATATTGAGTTCACAAATCAATAAAATGTAATCCATTAACATAAAGGTGGTAGGAAAACAATGGAAGAGTTCATTGCTACCGTGGAAACAACTAAAAGTGCAATGATGTTTGTAAAACAAATCAACTTGTTTTATGCTGTCCACTGGCATAGGTGCTAGAACTAGGGGTGCTGAGGGTGCTGCCACATCCCCTGGCTTGAAGTAGTTTCCATTATATACCAGATTCACAGATTGGTTAAATGGCTCTCAGCTCCCCCACCATACAAATAGTTCCAGTACCCCATCCACTGGATTGCTGCAATTTGCAATGCATTAGAAGACCAGGGAGAAGTGAAAAATTGTTTCATTAAAGGTGTTTTTTAATTTGACAACGTAACCCTTCTGCCAGATGGTGTCAGCAGCAACAAGGGTCAGCTTCAGTATCCAGGGACTCGTCTAAAAACTACAAAACCAGTTCCAGAAATCTGGTAAAAACTAAATACTTCCCCTTGGCACCCATACAGTGCAATATATTCCCAAGCACTGAGTCTGTGTATAACAAAAAGAAAACTTGTATGAAGGGGAGAGGGAACATGGCATTAATTTGGAAAAACACCACAACAATAACTCAGACGTATGCAAACAATAAGTAAAACCGCTTCCCCCACAGTAGCTTGGGCTCAGTTTTACCTTTACCTCAGTTTCCCACCCTGTGGAGTGCACACCCTATGGATGGATGTCCCTTTAACATGCCTCCACTGCACACCACTCACAGTTTGTTGTCCGAGGTCAGCAAAGTGACAGAGTCCAGGGATGCATTCAGGTGGGTTCACCTGCAGCTCCCAGGACGAGGTGGGCGAGTGATGCTTCTGCTGCTACTCACTGCTGTTACTGCTATCTCTGCCACTGCCCACCACTGTTGCTGCCATCTCTGCCACTCTGCTGTGTCCTTAGTCCGGTTGGGTCCAGCTGGGTCTTACAGTGCCCCACAATCACATCTCTAGAATTTTCTGGGTAGGAGGTGCTTGGATGCTGCTGCTGCTGCTGTATCCCTCACTATACTGCCGTTAGCCATGATGCCATGTTCTGAAGTTCCACCACCTAGCTTGGTTTTTAGTGAGTTCACCTCTAGCGATTTCACTAGAAATCTGGGTAGTTGGGAAACTCATTGCCACCATTCTGCCGTATGGTCTTTCACTGGACTATTGTTTCCACACCAAGTCTAAGGCTCAGCCCCTAGACTAATTTACTGGTGATCAATGAGAAGAGACAAGGACATTGAATTAAGTCTAATTAGTTTTGATTTTAAACACTAGAGAGGGAGGATCAAATGGCAGCTAGGACTCTTTAAACAAAGTTCTCTCCACTAAGTAAGAACACCTGTCCCCACCCCATCTGACTTTTATTTGGATTTACTTCACTACCTCACACTTGGACCATGTCTATACTACAAAATGATGCTGACCTAAGTTACATCAGTTCAGTGCACCATGGGTAGCTATCCCACTCTGCAACTTGCCATGATCTAGCACAGGGTCTTTTGGGAAGTTCTTGCAATGCCTGATGGGATCGAAATGATTCTGGGAGCATGGGATTAACCTCCCATAATGCAGTGTTGTCCATCTCATAATTTCATATGCATGCCATTATTTTTGTGCCTTCTTTTCAAATCCCACAAACCCATACAGTCCCTTCTCCTGTCCACCATCTCTGACAGAAGCATGGAGCCTGCACAGCTCTGCACTATTGCCATGAGCATTGCAAGCAATCCTGCAGTATTTGCAGAGTTGCAAGAGGAGCTGCAGGCAGCATAACAATTCCTTGGAGGCTAGATTACTGTGAGACATAAAAAGAAGCAATCCAAGGTTGTGGTTGGCGTCCATTGAGCAGCTGCAGATGGTGGTGCGCCACTTCTGGCCCAAGAAACAATCAGTGACTGGAGGGGGTCACATCATAATGCAGGTTTGAGATGATGAGCAGTAACTGAAAGACTTTCAGATGTGCAAGGCCACACTCCTGGATCTGTGTGCTGAACTTGCCCCAGCCCTCTAGCATAGGGACATCAAAATGAGAACTGAAGTGACAGCTGAGAAGCAAGTGGTGATTGCACTGGGGAAACTTGCAACACCAGATTGCTACCAGTTAGTCAGGAATCAGTTTGGAGTTGGAAAATCCACCACAGAGGCCATTGTCATACAAGTATGCAGAGCCAATAATCACTTCCTGCTACACAGGACTGTGACCCTGGGAAATATACGGGACATAGTGGATGGCTTTGCAGCTATGGGGTTCCTGAACTGTGGTGGGGTGATAGATGGCATGCATATCCCTATTTTAGCACTAGACCACCTTGCCACAAGTACATCAACAGAAAGCGCTACTTTTCTATGGTCAAGCGCTGGTGGATCATCAGGGACGCTTTACCGACATCAGTGTGGGCTGGTCAGGGAAGGTGCATGAAGCTCATATCTTTAAGAACACAAAGTTGCAAGCAGAGACTTACTTCCCTGATCAGAAGATTACCATTGGGAATGTTGAAATGCTAATAGTGATCTTGGGCAACCCAGCCTACCCCTTGGTCCGCTGGCTCATGAAGCTGTACACCAGCCATCCTGACAGCACCAAAAAGCACTGCAACACAGGCTCAGCAGGTGCAGTATGACAGTTGAATGTGCCTTTGCTGTTTGAAAGGTTGCTGGCATTGTTTATTTACAAGATTGGTCCTCAGTGAGAAAAATATCCCAATGCTTATAACTGCCTTCTGTGTCCCTGCATAATATCTGTAAAGCAAAAGGGGAAACGTTTCTTCAGGGGTGGAGATGGAGCGGCTATCTGCTGAATTTGAACAGCCAGTTATAAGGGCTATAAGAAGAGCTCAGCATGGAACTATATGGCTCAGGGAAGCTTTGAAAGACCATTTTAAAAGTGAGCCAGAGTATGTGCATTGCTCTAGCATGCTCTACCTGGCCTTGCTTTTCTGTAGCTCAGTATGAAACTTGTAGTGAGTGCTGTGTATGTAGGAATATAATGTTGTCAGTGCTGCTATTCATATTGTTTCTGAATGATGTTATGGTTTCTGTGACACAGTGCAGTAACAGAAAATTGGTCACTGTCAGACCTACTCACCACCAGCCAGTGTTTGTTATGAACTAATAAAGATGAATTTTGTTCCAAAAAATAGAATTTTATTCTGTAACATGAACCAGGTAATTGAAAAAATATATATATTGTGATATAGCACGGCTAGAGGGCAGCAGGAGAGTGATCGATGGGAGATATGTAAGCCCCAGGATCATGAGAGCCTTATTCCTTCTAGAGGGAAGGGAGGCTGCTACAGATTAACTAGAGTACCTGAAACCAATTAAGCCCATTAGAGCAGCTGAAGCCAGTCACCTGATAAAACCCCTCTGCTTCAATCAAACAGTTGGAGGAGTTGAAGCGGAGTGGTTTGGTGTTGGAGCAGAGAGCAATTTAGAGGAAAGTAATTTGGAGGAGTTGAAGCTGTGTGGTTTGGTGTTGGAGCAGAGAGCAGTTTGGAGAAGTGCTGTGACGGGCCAGAAGACCAAGACCCTAAGTAAAGGGAAACCTGGCTTGTGCAGAGCAGAGGGATTCTACAAACACAAGGGGTTGGGAGAAACTTGGCCCAAGCAGAGAGAGGGCAGGAAGCCCCACAATCTGAAGGGCCGAAGAGGGAAGTAGCCCAGGGGAAGAAATTGCTAGTTCAAGTCGTTCACCACTATCCCTAGAGGCCCTGGGATGAGACTGGAGTAGAGGGTGGGCCCAGGTCCCTCCCTCTCCACTCTCCTTTTCTGGGACACTAGTGGGACTGTTGATACCCCAGTTCAGGGGTGAGAAACAGTGCCTTGAACCTCCACAAGAGAAGAAAGTGCAGGACCCATCATAATAATGCTGGCAAATTTTATATATATAGAAGACTTAATCAATTAAGACAACTGAACTTATGAAGGGGAAAGAAGAGTAATTTCCATTTCAGCTACACATACATCAGCTGTGGTTTTCACAGGTCAGGGCATGTGAAACTGTGATTGTCTTTAATGTCCTCCCAGGTGGTAAGGGCCATGCAGCAGCTGCTGGCGCCACATAGAATGGTGAGGGGGGGTATGAAGAGGTCCCAATATTGCGTTGTCTATGGGCTGCAGATGGAGGTGAGCACAAGATTGTTGAATCTGCAGGTCCACCAAAGTCTGCAGCATCCGTTCGTTGTCTGAGAAGCTCCTCGGAAGTATCCACGGTGCTCGGGGGGGGAGTGTCTCTGCCAAGGATGGCATGCAGCTCTTTGTAAAAGTTGCAGGTCTTCTTCTTGGCACTAGATCGATTATTGGACTCCCTTGCCTTCTGGTATGCCTGCCACAGCTCCTTGGATTTCATGCAGTACTGCTGCTAGTCCCTGTGGTAGTCATTCTCCTGCATGCCCCGAGCAATCTGCTCCTAGATGTCCACATTTCTACAGCTGATTCAGAGCCATGCCTGCACAGCCTCTTCTCCCCACAGGCTCAGGAGACCCAGTATCTCCAGCCTTCTCCAAGCAGAACCATGTCTGGAGTGTGTAGCTGGAATGATCAGAAGGGCAGTTACACTCAATAATGGAGAGCTGCTAGATGTGCTCACCAAGCCAGGCAACCAGGAAAAGAAATTTTAAAAATTTGTGAAACTTTAAAGGGAGGGTGGGGGCTTCCTGTCTACCTGATCCTTGGGCAGCAGAGTTCACAGTAGTGACCAGAGCAGTCAGTTTGGGGCATGATGGGCTGGCTGCTGGAGGTCAACATAAATAACAGTGTCTACATTCCTAGCTCCACTGACTGTGACTATTCCTCTCAGGGAGGTGGTGTTATTAAATCAGCATAGCAGGTCACTTATGTCGGCGAGAGCCAAATTTAGGTGAAGTCACATCCACAGATAGGTGAATGTAAGCTGCCTTGAGTCAACCTAACTGTGTAGTGTAGAGCTAATCCTAATGACGGAGGTTCACATTAGAGTGGCCCCTCAATTAGGCCATATTAAGTAAAGTTCTGCTATAGTCATGCAATAAGGAAATGGCTTTGGCAGAGCACCTATGTCTCTTGATCACCTTGACAAATAACCGTGTCCAAATAAATACGTTCTGCTCCTGAGGTCTTTTTCCCCACTTTTCCAATAGATGGCAGGAAAAAGCTCATTCAGACCACTGACTTACACAAATATACACAATGCTAGCCCTCCCAGATGATGCTGAAGAAGTTGTTCTGCATCATCCTTATGAACTGATGATGGATCCACTCCAAGTCTCACTGCAGTCAAAGGGAGCTGGAGCAGGCCCTAGCTGCATGGGAGATGGCATGCCTGCTGCACATCATGCAAAGGGCTAAAGATGTCTGCATTGCCCAGTTGCACATGAGAAGTTAAAATAAACATCCTGAATATCTGCATATTTATCCAAACCGATGCCCAAATTTTCACCTTTGGAGGTTCACCCAAAAACATCTTTGAATTTATTCCAGATGTTTTTGAAATATATTAAACATTTTAGAATTACTTTAAATCTTATCTTTGAAGTGAGGACAATTCTTTTACAACAACTTTTTCGTCCTATTTCAGTGAACTGCTGACAAAATACCAATATATTGAGGAAGCTTTCATACATCTAAAACATAGGCTGAGCTGAGTTTTAATGTGTTTGATCAGTTTTAATGGTTTCTACTTTATAAGTAAATTTCATAAAAGAACCATGGCTGCTTGATTTTCAGAGTCCTTAGGTTTTACTTAATCTCTGACACATTTCCATGGTGGAATTACATTAAAATATGGAGGATCCAGAAATGCCTTTTAAGTTCTCCAAGGTCAAAATGGTCCCAGTTTAGAGATTTAAGCATCTTTTGAGCTGATTTTCAAAGGTACTGAGCAGTCACAGCTCTTGCTGAAGCTATTGATTTCAATGGATGTGAGTGTCCAGCATATTTAAATATCAGATAATTTATTTCTTCAGTTGAATAGATTTCTGAAGTGTTTCAGGCTGACATTTCAACCTTATCTTCCCACTGAATAAAGATGTACTGGGTCCCCCGCTGTATATATAGAAGCAACCGTAACTACCATACTATGGCCTTATCTTCCTTAGGAAAAAAAGATCTGGTTTTACTTCATGTTGGCTAATATGCGGTAACGAACACAAAGTAAAATCCTAGTGAAGACAGGACAGTGTGCAATTTTAACATGAATTAGCAAGTCAAGATAAACCATAGGATTCCCCCACAGTCTTTACTTCAACCTGCTAACAGGTGTGAAAACAACAAACTACTTTGTCTTCACTAGGATTTTACCTCATGTTACTTACCATGAACACACTTTTTTTCCTAGTGAAAATGCCCTCAGGGCTAAATCCTCACTGGCCAGAGTAGAGCTCAGTGCAGATGAGGAATAGGAAACAGCCCCTGGAGCACATTAGAGCTGCCCTAAGGATTCCTCTGAATAGCACCAGTTGATACCACCCCACCCTCTGGGCTATTATAGAAGCAGCCTGAGCCAGACCACATTATATTCTGACCCCAGCTCCTTGAAATATTCTTCTCCTACTCTTGATGTTGGGGGCTTGCACAGAGCTAGCTATGATGGCTTTAAGAACAATGGGGGTATGTCCACACTGCAGTGAAAGCCTGTCTCAGACTCAGGCTCAAGCCTTAACCCCCCATCTGTCTACACACAAATCTCTTAGACTTGGGCTTAGACCCAAGGTCACAAAATCCTTCATGAGTGGAGGGTCCAAGCCTGAGTCCAGCTAGGACCCAGGGTTCAAGGTGTATTGTTTTGCCATGTTCACGCAGCCATGCCAGACTTAGACCCTGGGAGGCCATCCTCACTATCCCACAATCCCATGGGCCAGTGTTTTTTGTCCTCTTTATCCCACAAGTCACCAGTCAACCTACAGGAAACAGAACACCCCCCCCCCCGATTTTAGCACAGCAACTTGGCATTTAACCCTTCAATTTTATTCTGACTGCTGAGCTGTAAACACACTTTCAGAGAACCTTCTGCATTTGCAATGGCCACCAATCAGAAATAGTCTTTTACAAAGAGCCCTGCCTAAGGGTCATGGGAATACAGCTAGATTTTGGTTAATATCCAGCGCCTAACCAGCAAAACAGTTAATTTCAGTAAGAGTATCAAGAATGACTATGCATACCAGCAAATAATGAAGAAGCTGGCAAGGAACTTGCAGGAGAAATGGAAAAGACAGAAGCACCCCAGAGCTTGGTAAGTTTCTGACTCCATTTTTGTATTATTAACATAGGAATGCATTCTATGAACCAATGCAAAAGTTATTACAAACCCTGGGTAGCAGCATGCATCTGGATGGCATGCCAGTGCTTTGGTATTCCCTCACCCCCACCAAAATGGAGACTTGGAAACACAAACAGCAAAAGAAGCATTTTAAAGAATTTTTTTCTGGGAAGGTGCACATTTTTTCTTAAAAACAAGAACCTTACTCTGCCTTCCTTCTACATACACCACTCCATACCAACCCAACTGTGTAATGAGCCAAATGAAAACAGTGAATTGTGGTGGGTTTGGCTAGAAAAGGTTTTTCAAATGTAGTTCATTTCTGTTAAATGCGATGCATACAGTCCATGGGTGATGACATTATGCATCCCAAATATGACAGGTTTTGAATTCAGTCCAGAAATATGCTGGGGAATGGTGGGGGGGAGACCAGGGTGGGGAAGAGGGATGGCAGTGGAGTTCTGTGTGTTTGCATGCAGTCATAACAGGCTGTATTGGAAGCTGTGGGGAGGCACTAAGCCATGTGGATGTTAGCACAACATCTTTTTGATTTCTTCATGAATTGTGACCCAATCCTGAGGATAGGGAGGTATAGCTTAGTGGGTTGAGCACTGGCCTGCTAAACTCAGGTTGCAAGTTCAATCTTTGAAGGGCCCACTTAGGGATCTGTGGCAAAAATCAGTACTTGGTCCTGCTAGTAAAGGCAGGGGGCTAGATTTGATGATCTTTCAAGGTCCCTTCCAGTTCTAGGAGAAAGGTATATCTCCAATTATTTTATTTTTATTTAATTTTTTTGGGTGATGACAGCTGCAAACTTTCCCTTAGCAGGAACTCCAGATAGGTAGTCATATTTTGGGGAAGGGCATATTTTTCAGGTCCATCTCAATAGCTGACCTAGCACACTCCATTTGTAAATGTGTTGTTTGGTCACCATCCGCTTAAATACTTCAAGGGCATGCACAGCTGGTTTCCTACTGGCAGCTTGGAATAAAGCCTCTCTGCCAATCAGGCACCACAAAATTCATTATGTCCTCCAAAATGTGGAATGCCTGAAACATCAGAGAAGGTTTATGTAGCATGCCTCAGCCACTGATCTCCCCCCAAATCCCATGAGGTCTGCAATTGTTAGGGAAAAAAGCAGTTATAATTTTTTTTAACTTACCATGTTCTCTGCACTGCTTTCACTGCAATAACCAGGCTGTGTCCAGGGAGTCTGTGGTCTGAGACATCCCCCTTTCAATATATTGTAGTTCAGTATTAAAAAGTAACATTTTAAGTCTTTGAAATTTCAAAACAGATTTTATTTTCTGTGTTCCTGCACTGAGCAACTTGAGACAATAATTCACTCTGTCTTGTCCTATTCCAGGCCCATCAACCTCGACTGGCTGCAATACCTCCTCAGCTCGCCCACACTAGAGCAGAAGCCTGAACCACCATACCTTCCTGGATCATTCCAAGAGGAAGTGTTTCCATGTTGAATTTATGATTGAAGTTCTGGACAAGACCAACAAACAGGTCCAGTACGTAAGACAGAGGGACTTTTGGCAAGAGGAAAAACATGCTGAGAGGCAACAGGAAAGGCTCAGACTGGCTTCACAGTTGGAGCACAGAGTTGGAGCAGACATTTGTTTTGCAGTTCCTAGAACAGGAACGGTGGTTTAGGGAGGATGAGAAAGCTTAGCAGAAAGAACTGTTTGGGCGGATGCTATCTCTAATGTCCTCAAGACTGCAGATTCCTGCTGCGTCTGTCCCGTGGTCAGCATCCCCTGTGCAATACCCTGTCCAGCAGTCCAGGAACAGCTTGGACACCTCCATGACTGCATGGCCCATGCAACCAGGTCCCATTAGTGGCTGCACAGGGCAAATGTGCCCCCATGAAGTCCTCCAGGCTGCACTCTTCCCCTCTGGACACCTTCACTCCCCTTCCCTGGCCCCAAGTGGGTGGCAAACATGGAAGGAAGGACAAGGGGAATGGAGGGCCAGGGGACTCATAACAGTCGGAGGTTTCTGTCTTGTAAGTGGTTTCACTTTTTGCACATGAACATGCACTTTGTTCTGGGGGATTTTTTTTAAGGTTTTGATGTCAGTAGTGTGCTAACAGCAGCTGGCCTGTCTAGCAATGGTTAATATTGTACCTTTCCAACAAATATTTAAAAATAAAGGTTTTTATTTTATTTTAAAAAATTGTATTGTCATCACTGCATCACATCATCTAATGTGTGTTTCAAATAATAAAAGTGACACATGATCAGGGACAACTGGGAAACTGTATGCAAAAAATAATTCTCAATACAGCTATCTACATCAATGAATTATTTACATCAGTCCATATTGTGAGTCCACCCTCCCCTCATCTCATAAGCTGCCATATCATTTATAAATACAATACATGGCAATAAAACCCTCCCCCACAAGCAATGAAACCCACTATACACACATACATTCATAAAAGGTACTGTTCTCCCTCTTCCATGAGCACATGCAAGTCCATAATGTGGGAGCACAGAGCATCCGTGACTTCTGTTGCCCAGATTCATCCAGCTCAAGCTGGGTGTACTGATTCAGCAGTCCATCACTGTGACAGATCCATTCAGGGGGAAATGGCTCACCTCTGCTTTCACAAAAATTGTGAAGAGCACAGCAAGCCCAGACATCCAGATAGCACTGATGACACTGGAATCCAAACAGGTCTGTAGATATCACCACCGGGCTGTCAGTCTGCCAAATGCACATTCAAACACCATTCTACAATGCTGAAAGTATAATTAAACCTTCCTTGCCAGGGCCTCTGAGACCAGGATATAATTTCATAAGCCAAGGCAAAAGGAGGTACATGGGTTCTCCCAGAATAACAGTGAGGAAGCAAATCCACTTATGAAAATGTCATTTGGTGGGACTAGTGGCCCAGTCTGTCCATGAATGTAGATTCCCAACTATCAGAAAACCTGGCATCATGACCTTTATTAGTGCAGCCCACAGTGATGTTCATTAATCAGCCACTGTAGTTTACGAGGGCCTGCATAACAATGGAGTAGTAGTAACCTTGGTGGTTTAATGTGCTCCTTGAGGAGCGCAATCTTTGGGCATGTGAGTCCCATCATAAATGAAGCTTTCTTCATGTGAAAGTTCTGGACCCACATCTGCAGGACGATGTGGTCTCTCCAGTCTGTGCTTGTGGCCCTGTTCCAGAATCATCCGTCTCCATAGGGAGCATCAGCAGCTACATAGAGTGTCACAAGCAGCCTGAGCAAGTTGGAGTCCGCCAGGTCTGTGTCCTCGCATCCATCCTATCATTAGCTCTGTCAGATGCCTACAATGGATCAGAAAACACTGCTGAAATGTCCACCACTGTCTCAAGGAAGCTCTGCCAATTTCCAGAATCAGGAATGAAAGCGCAAGTGAGAGAAGTTCTTCACATGGTGCCTCCTTCAAGTTGCTGTTTCTGTTTGCTGGGAGCATGCAGATCAAACGGATGGCTCTGCAGGATGTGTTGGTGGGCTGTTCAAACCTCCTGTAACGTGGGATGGACAGTCAAGTTTTCCCACACTGCCATGAACAAAGGGCCAGAGTGGCCACGTTTTGGGAAAGTGGTAGGAAGTCTGCAGTACTCCAGTGAGGATGCTGGAGCCCCAGGTTTTGGCCTGGGTTAAAATATTCTTCATCGAGTGGCAGCAATCAGTGTAGATGCTCAGACCCTGGTTTCTCAAACTCAAGGTTAGCTGACTCAAGTTCCACTGACCCTGGGCTTCCACTGCAGTGCAGACATACCCTGGGAGACTTCTTGGCTACCTATTTATTATAACTTCAGTAGCACAAAGGGACCTTAGCACAAACCAGCATCTGGCCCTTGCATTTGAATTCTACTCATATTATAGCATTGATGCTGATTGTTTTCTTTCATTCCTTTCCAATACTCTTAACTGTTCTTCTTTTGTCTTAATTAGCTCATCTAAAGGCCACGTTGTAAATGAGTATACTGAAGCCCAACTGCAAGAGATTGTCAAAAAAATGAGGGCAAGGACATCAGCCTATAAAGAAAAACTGACTGACCCACTACTGTCCTCTCATGAGGGCAGTCCTACAACTTGTAAGTTGCTTTAGTTCTCAAAAGATAATTATTTATTTGGTGGTTTAAAGATGAAATCCCATTCTGAGAGTTTAAAATGCTGGAAGATAATATTTCAAGAATCATGGATCAAATCTTCATTTGGGATAATTCAGCATATCTCTACTGAAATCAATGGAGCTGTGTTATCAGTGGCTCTCAACCTTTCCAGACTACTGTACCCCTTTCAGGAGTCTGATTTGTCTTGTGTACCCTCAAGTTTCACCTCACTTAAAAACCACTTGCTTACAAAATCAGACATAAAAATACAAATGTGTCATAGCATGTTACTGAAGAATTGCTTACTTTCTCATTTTTACCGTGTAATTACAAAATAAATCAATTGGAATATAAATATTGTACTTGCATTTCAGGGTATGGTATATAGAGCAGTATGAACAAGTCATTGTGTGAAATTTTAGTTTGTACTAACTTTACTAGTGTTTTTATGTAACCAGTTGTAAAACTATGCAAATATTTAAATGAGTTGATGTACTCCCTTGAAGACCTCTGTGTACCCCCAAGGGTACGTATACTTCTGATTGAGAACTCCTGTGTTAGCTTACAGCAGCTGAGAATGTGGCCCTATTTAAACCCATTGAGGCACCTCATTAAATAGTTTTAATAGAGGTAAGTCTCCAACTATGACTGTTCAAGATCACCATTTTCAAACTACTTTCTAGATTCATCTCAGTTATTTTATCTGTATTCCTAGGAATCAAAGATATATTCCTTATAGGAAGGCATATGTGGCAATATGCTACATGTGAGCACATAGGTGATACTGAGATGAGATATCTTTTGTAAAAGTAACCAAAGTTTAAGGTCTGGCAATAAACTTCCAGCATCATTAAGTATGCCAGGTATGTAGGTTAGAATGAGATAAGGCAGCACAAGGCAATACATCTCACCTGAAAATAATAAACATAGTACTGATGTTGTTCCTTTTCAGAAAAAAAGCTTGTTTTCTTCCTTTGCACAAGAGGAGGAAGAATGTGTAGTCTTCATATTCTCTATTTTTTTCGGAAGCTATTTATTGATCTCCTGAACTCTAATAAGCTGGAAAATATAGCATGTAGGATGAGTGTCTAAACTATTATAAACTTTACCAGCTAAGAAAGAAATGGTCAGATTTTTTTTTAACTTCTTCTGTGTCGGTTAACCTATTACCCTTTTTTCTGACACTTACATTACTTTGTTCTTTAAATTATAGATGGTCCAGTTTGCCAATTTACTACTCATACTCACTTCTGTCTTACTCTGCAAGTTGCCCCGCTGAAATCAAGTGACTACTTTTAGAGTAAGAAACTCAGATCAAATATGGCAGAACTGATCCCAGAGCAATTCTATCCCATCCATGGCAAGTTTACAACAGTCATGCAAGAATAAATGCCTGGGTACCTCCTGCCTTACCCCATCTCAAGCCTGCAAGTGTCTAATTGTACAAGCATTGACTGTCCAGGAAAAGACAGTATAGTATCATATTTCCCCCTGTGACACCCAGCACTAAATATCCTGTTGGTGTTAGCAGGAGTGTGCCTGCCTATGTCAGTGTGAATTTATTCTCCAATCTGTTTTCTAACTGAAAACAGAACTGAAAATTGTAGCAGTAAACACTAAGGAGTCGATTGCATGGCCTTTAATATGTTGGGGCTCTCAAGATCTGTCACAACAGTGAGGAGTGTGCATGCCATTGTTAAATGTTCCCTTCTGTGACATTCACATGCTTAGCTCCATCTAAAAAGAAGCCTCCACCTCCACCCCCACCAAAAGAAGAGAAAAAAGATGACAAAAAAAAAGAGGAAGGTGATGCCAAGCCAGAGGATCATTACTGTGACATGCTGTGCTGTAAATTCAAGAAACCACCATTGAAAGAATACCTGAAGAAGATGGAGCTACCAGACAGTATAGATGCATACACAGGTAAACTGAATGTAGTCACACAAAGGAAGGTGTGAACAGCAGGATAAAAAAAATTATTGCTTGAGTTAAAGTGGCTGGATGCTGTATCTGAGATCAGAGCCCCACTGCACAAGTCTGTAGTGAGAGACAGTCTCTCCCTGAAGAACTTTCAGTGTCAATAGCCAAATGGTGAGAGTGAAAACAGAGGCACAAAGAGGTGAGGTGACTTGCCCAAGCTCACCAGCAGAGCCAGGAATACATCAGGTCTCCTGATTCCCAGTCCAATGCCTGATCCCCTTACAGCCACTGCCCCTGCAGTGCTGAAATGTCTTGGAAGCCTAACAAAGAGTTGTCATGAAAATCCGACTCTACCCCAAGCAGGACAAGTTTTATAAGTACTTCCCCAAAAAAACCATGTACAGGTATTTTTTGTTCAGTCTCTGACTTTTTCCCATTTTAAAGCCCTATTTTAAACATAAGTGAATCCAACCCTCTTCCTTTAATAAATTCCATGTGTGACTCCTAGCTCTTACCAGACTCCCTTTAACAGACCATGCTGTGTTATAAAAGGCAGAAAGTGATCTCTGCTCCACAGAAACTGTTCTAGCAGTTTGTTTCTGTTTTTAACTATAAGGGTTGGGATCTTTCAGAAAAGTATAAGTGTTCTGAAACCCACAAGTCAAAACAGTGAAATGAGTGAACTTCCACTTCTGAGTATGAAGTGTTACACAGGTTTTTGGCTCCAAATCACCAATTAAACTCAATGGTATTCTCATGTCTAAAATGCTGTGAAACTTTCTGAAGACTCAGGGTACATCTACACTGCAATTAAGAACCCATGGCTGGCCCATGCCAGCTGACTTGGGCTTGCGGGGCTCAGGCTAAGGGACTGTTTAACTTCAGTGTAGACATTTGGGCTTGGGCTGGAGCCCAGGTTCTAACGAAATGGGAAGATCCCAGAGCTCCGGCTGCAGCTGGAGCCTGAACATCTACACGGCAGTTAAACAGTCCCTTAGCCCAAACCCTGAGAGCCCAAATCAGCTGGCATGGGCCAGCCACAGATGTCTAATTGCAATGTAGATAGATCCTTAGAGATCTGTGTTTATCTGGCGTGCACTGTGGCATACTACTATAAGGAACCTTTACAATGAATAGTTACTATGAACTGAAATAATCCCTATTTCTTTCTGGATATCTGGGAAAAGCAATTATAATTCCATCTATAAGAGTCTAACAAACAAAGATGCTATAGGGTTATTTCTCTAGTTTTGTCTAGGTAGACGTGTAGATAGTACACTAGCTGAAACCTGGGGTACCACGAAGGAGGAAACAGGAGTGATTACTTCAATAACATTTTAGAGAGCCTTTTTTTTCTAAGATCTCCTTCCATAGCAATATGTCATAAGTTTTCAGAAATATTATCTCACTTCAGACTACATAGTGCTCATATTGCCCCTCATATGTTCAAAGCACTGAACTGATATGAAGAGATTGATCCTCACATCACTCCATGAGCGAGGTGAATAAGTATTACTATCATCAGCATCCCTGTTTGATAGATGGGGAAACACAGAGAAGTGAAGTGCCTTACCCAAAGTTACATAGCAAGGGAATGGCTTAGTCACCATTAGAACTCAAGATTTCTTACCTCCCAGGCCAGTGTTTATTCCTCCAGATCACAATGTCTGGTACATTTGCAAATTGCTCTGCTTTCCTTGGAGGATGAGCCCTTTATTCCCAAACACAGAAAGAAATAAGAAGATAATGATTTCATACTGATTAAGTCACCAGTTCCTGTTTTCTTTTCCAGATCGCCGATATGTAGTGTGGCTCCTGATCGTTACCATTGCTTATAACTGGAACTGCTGGTTCATTCCACTGCGCTGTGTGTTCCCAGTACAAACACCAAGCAACATATTCTATTGGATCCTCATAGACACCATTTGTGATATTTGCTATTTGTGTGATCTGTTGGTGTTCCAGCCCCGAATGCAATTTGTAAAAGGTGGAGATATAATAGTAAGTAATAGTGGGAAGTGGAATTTCCACATTTGCTGTTGTACTTTGAACTACGTTATTAGACATGAAGCAGAAACTTGTTTAAACCTCAAATAGACTTTTTCTTGCAAAAATGAATTTAGACGACATCAGATATCACAAGTGCACAGCAACAAGAAGATTCAAAACCAAGGGTATGTCTACATTGCAATTGGAGATGTAACTGCAGCTCAGATAGGCATCCACAAGCTAGTTTTAATCTAGCTAGTGCAGCTAAAAATAGCAGAAAAGACACAATATCACAGACCCCGGCACAGAATAGGAACATGAATACATAGCAAGGGGTGTATATTGGTTTGTACAACCCCCGCTGTCTCATCATTACTGTTATTTTTAGCCATACTAGATTAAAGCTAGCTTGTGTATGCCCACACAAGTTGCAATCACACTTCCATTTGCAATGTAGACATACCCTCAGACTGGTGTTTCCACCTGTAACTTAGAACCAGCTTTAACTCAGTGTTTTTGTATATTACACTGCACCTTCTGTGCTATAGGCTATTACTTAAATTCTATTCTCAAGTCTCAAATAGACATAATATGTGTCTATATTAACTGTAGTGCAAAGAAATATACTTTTCCATGCCAAGTTAGTCATTGACAACCCTTCTTAAATCCCAGGAAACTTGAGTTTTGTGAATAAGATTAAAAGTGTAGCATAATGAAGACCACTTTTCTTTTACTTGAAGCTGTTTGTACAATTCATGGATTTGAAAACCAGAAGGTATCATTATGATCATCTAGTCTGAACTCCTGTATTTCTCTTAAAGGTGTAAAGTGATGATAAGGAAAGATAGAAAATAGGTCTCCCTTGGTATGGAAAAAACCCTTATGATTTTAAAGTTATTTTAAAAAACACCTCTGATATAAATAAAGTAAGTTTAATAATAGATATAGTCCTTTAGAGACTTCTGATTAGCCTTTCTTAATAAAGTATTACCATCAGTTCCCATGGTGAGCAATTTGAAAATAAATGTCTAATCATTATTAATGAATTCAGTGTTGATTGTTCTAATGCTAATGATGGTGCATTTATTTAGCTTTCAAAGACCTGATCCCTCTCAGAGATACTCAGAACTAGTCCCTGGACATGCCCTGAACCACTGAGCTTTGCCGCTGACTTTAATGGCTGCAGGGTCAAACCCTGGCCTGAACATTCTCAGGGACAGGGCTTTGGCAGATTTTTCTTAACTATGTTTTTTCCCCTTTCTTTATAATTTCAGTCAGACAAAGTAGAAATGAAGAACCACTACCAGAAATCTCTGAGGTTTCGGGTGAGTAGGTTGCGTGCTACTTAGAGTTGCTTCAATGCTTTAAATTTTAGCCTTGGAGTTTCATAAAGCTTTCCATGCTCCAATATTCCTTGTAGACCAAGGAATAATACTAAAGGTCACTGACTGACTGCCATTCTAGCTTCTCACCAATTAAATCAAATGCCATGCTCATAAATATTGTTGATCATTAATAAAATATTGCCTTTGGCTGTGTGACTCCCGTTGACTGCAACGGGAGATAACTCTGTGAATGCATTAGATTCCAAAACCATGGCTCAGTAGAGATTTGTTAAAGAATGAAGCCTGTGCCCAGCTTAAAATCAAATGGGAACTTTAATTAAGAAACACTAGTACATACTTTTGATAGTAACACATGATCATAGATAGTAGATATCACCTTGGCTCCACGCAAGTAAATCTGAAACTCCTTCTAACTTTTAAAGCTTAGTGCCTTAGATAAAATCAAGGACGCATTTTTTTTTAGGACAGTTATTTCATTTTATTCTGCAATGTAATTTTCTCAGTAAGACTGAAAAGACACCTCTGAAATTACAACCTACAGCCCTGCTCCTGTAAACACTTTTGTATATGCTCCACTTTAAGCACACAAGAAGTCTCATAATTCCAATGGCAGGGCTTGCATGCCTCAAGTTAAGCAATGCAGAAGTCTTTGCAGGATCAGAGCCCAAACAGACCAAATACAGACAATGGAGAAGGGAAAGGATTCAACCTGAAAGCAAACTGATGGAGTGGGTATATTGGGCCTTTGTCTTAGGTTTGATCCTGCAAGGTGACAAGTGCCCTTGATTTTTACTGAAGTTAGTGGAAGTTGATGGTTCTCTTCAGCTCCCAGGCCTGGGCTACACTACATTTTGGAATTTCATCATTCAATTAAATACTTACTAATTGTCACTGCATATTAAAATGTATCTGACTACATTTTGCCTTTCCTTCTGTGGGTGCTTTAGAGGAGAGACAGTGGCCAGGGGATGCTCCTTCCTCAGTCAGTACTTTTTTTTTCAGGAGTCAGGTACAATCCATCTCTCAGCAGTGAGACGAAAAGCATGGAGTCAATAGCTAGTGGCTAACGGCATTTCTCAGGGTGGAAGCATTTTTGGAGAGGTTAAAGGCAGGGTTCTGACCTCCATGAGACCCTTTTTCTCCCTCACCACAGCAGCAGCAGAGTAGGGTCTGAGCCAGAAGCCACTTCCAGAAGCGACTCCTTTTAAGACACAGCACCTGGTTCAGGGGTCTCAGACTCCCAGTCGATGGGCCGTCTGCGGCCTGTAATCTGCCCCAATGTGGCCCACAAGGCTCCAGCAGTTTTGGGGCCAGGTCTCTCCCTTGGCTCACCTGCCGTCCCCAGGTGCTCCCCCCTCAGGGGCCCCAGCAGCGCAGGGCAGGGCTGTGCCTCCATGCACTGCTCTCACCCCAAGAACCCCTGTGGATCCTTGGGATGCTGCGGGGGCGGTGCCTGGGGGCAGAAGTGCATGGAAGCCCCCCAGCCTGCCCTGTCTTGGAGCCCCAGGTAAACGCTGCACCCCCAACCCCATCCCAGAGCCTGCACCTGGTCTCCACACCCCCTCCTGCCCCCAAATTCCTTCCCAGAGCCTGTATCCCCTTCCCACACACCTCTTCCAGCTTCCAAACTTCCTTCCAGAGCCTACACCCCCTCCCCACACACACCACAGCCCCAAAATACCATCCCAGAGCTGCACCCCAGACCCTCTCCCCCACCCAAACTCCCTCCCAGAGCCCAAACTCTACCCCTTCTGCACTCAAACTCCCTCCCAGAGCCTGCATCCCAATCCCCTACCCCAGACTTCCTCTCCCACCCAAACTCCATCCCAGAGCCTTAGGCAGGTGGGGAGTGGAGTTTTTTTTTGGGGGGGGCAGAGTTTTTTGGGGGCAGGTTCTGGGTGGCATGAGTGACATTGGCCCGCTGGGAGGATTTGAGGACTGGCACTGGCCCTAAGGTAAATTGAGTTTGAGCCTCCTGAGCCCCCTGCTGGTTGGTTCAGCTTCCTTTCTCTCCCCAAAGCAGAGTTTCCACTTGGAAAGAATCAGGAAGAAAGAGGGAACTACATGTGAAAAATACACTTAATGCACTGCTGGAAGGCACGCTGAAACTATGATAATGTGGGCAATAAAAGATTCTGAATGGGATAGAAGAGAATGGTTACCTTGGAGGAAGTGTTGCCTACACCTGTGGTATAATTATAGCAGGGAGTGCCCTTCCTCGTGCTCACCACAGGTCCCTGGAGGTATTATGGTTTTGAAAATCATAATACTTCTCAGAAATGATTGTGAGGTGAGCCATCACCCCCTCTCCTAAGCCCTCAGCATCTTTCAAGTTCATCGGCACCACAACTGAGCCCACATCATTTAATTATTAAGAGCAATGTTAAATATCCAAGACGTTAATAATCCTCAGTAACTATATGAAAATCTGAGATGTGTGGAGCATAAGTAAGGGTACGAGAAAGCTCCTGGTGTTTTCCTAGAGACGGTGTTGCTTGTCAGTTACTCAGAGACAGATGGACACTGTATGTCAACTGTTCAGCTTTCATGTGCAATGATTATTAAATCTAGCCATGTTCACTACAGAATGTAAACAAGTTATAGTCATTGTCAAGTCTTAATTGAACTGTGCTCTTCAACAGCTTGATCTGGCATCAGTAATACCAGTTGATGTTTTATACTTCATCTTTGGGTTTAACCCAGTGTTTAGAGCAAACAAATTGTTAAAGGTAAGACCAGATAATTTATTATGACTGTTCATCCACTGGAAAATATGAAAAGTTAAAAACCTATTGAAGATTTAGTATGCATATTTGGGAGTCTTTAGTTTCTGATTTTGTGAATGCTTCCTCTTTCTAAGAATCTAAGCTACAGAATCAAACTACCACCAAATAAATAAGAAAAATATGTTGTTTTAATAATAGGATAATTGTTCTAGTTATTTTTCAGCTGATTTTACTTACATTTACTTTCTGACTTGTAAACAGTATTTCTGTGATCTAGACTAGTTTGTTTCTACTAGTTTAAATTGAAATTGTTTTAAATACCCTATTTAATTTGCCAAAAAAATTAAAAAAAACAGTTAAGATTGCTAAATGAGAATAATGTACTTAGTGCTTATCTATCACATTACTTACAAAATTCAACCACTTAAAAGCAAAGGAGTGGATGGTTAAGGACAACGTATATCGTACACTGACTATTTAATAAATATAAGCATATTTTTCTTCTCAAGTGCAAGAAATGTACAGCACCCAGCATGGATGGGTTGAGAAAGAGATAGATTATAACTCTGCCCCATCTCTACATCACCTTGCAGAACAGGTCAGCTGCATCATGAGAAGGTGCAGCCTGCACAGCCCCCCTGCATCAGCCCTTTTTTTTTTTTTTCTGAACTGCTAATAGGGTAGCGGAACTCCACCTACCCACCCATTTCCCATCTCATCTCAGGCTAGTGGCTAAATGCCACCCTTTGGCCCTGGCATTTTACTATTCCTGCTCTTAAAAAACTCCCTGCTGAATAAATCAATGTCAAAATCTCTCTCTTTGTTACATGTACAAAGCATTTATCACATTATCTAAGCACTGCACAAACTTATGCTAAAGATTTACCTAAAGAAATAGCTTCCCTTATCATATTTAGTAGCCCTATACTGACTAAGAAATTTGGGCTAGTGAGAAGGGGTGTCATTGGTCTGATTGATTTTTTAATGCCCTGACTGGCAACACGGAACCAAAATGGTAAGGAAGAATGTAAAGCAAAACTCTATATAATATCAGGCAAGAAAAACAGTGCTAGACAGAAAACAAAAACAGCAAAAAGTACCTATTAATCTTAAAGGTGTACAGCAAAACTAAAGTAAAAATAGTTAATGTGGGAGAATTCAACACAGGAGTAGATTAACTACCTTTAAAAATTCATCATGAGACCTCAAGTGATGTTACAGTCTGCGATACCCTCAACTAACTAGGAAGTGACAGAGATTTCAAGAAGAGGGGAAAGGATTTTTTTAAATGATTAATTTATTTTGGCAAAATTATGTTCAGCCCAAGCAAGTACATTTTTAACCGAGTAAAAAGTCATTCATCATCATCATCAGTCATCACAGTAAATGGCAAGCAGGCACATCATTTGCTATGGGACAAAGAGGGCAATTGCCCCTCCCATACATTGGTTTGCCCCCACCCCCAGACTTTTCATAGGTCTGTATGCACCACTTTTTGCCTCCACCAACTTTATATGTGATTATATCCTGTAATGTTCTGTATGCTGACATAACTTTGCCCTGCTCCATATTTTACTGAAATGATTCCCCTAATGACAAGACATCACTCATAACATAGCTAATACGGTCAAAGAACACCAAAATCTATGCTGAGCTCAATTTTCATCTTAACTTTGCAGTTCACCTTTAAACTAGATGTTTAAGGAATGTCAGACAAGTGAAAAATACATTATTTTCAAAATATGTATGTGAACCAATGTCAGTCCCATTAGAAAAATATATAAGGACCTTGGTTCGATTGCTTTTATTTGGTTTCCATCTAGCATATGGCCTTCTTTGAGTTCAACGACCGGTTGGAAGCTATCCTGGATAAAGCATACATCTACAGGTACGTGAGCGGCAGACTTACAGTACGCAAAGGTTGGCACAGAATTTCAATCATTGTTCTGAACATGTGGGAAGGAAGACAAAATGACAGGCATGAATTTTCCCAGTCCCCAAAAAAAGCAACTAATGCAATACCTACAACAGACCAAAAAGGGGAGAGAAGAGCTGTTAGTCCAGGCATAAAAGGGGGTTCAGACTTGGGGGACAGGGTATCCTCCCTTGAGTATGCAGGGGTTAATGGCTTACTTGAGTCCCACCAGCCCATTCACTGGTTCAGATGATGCCTCTTCTCCACTACTGGTCGCCCCAACTCCCAACCTTAAGGGTGGGGGGACCCTTAAAGGAGCCATTGCCCTTTTTCCCACCAGTCCAGACAAAGCCTTTTTGGTTGTGGGGGTTGCATTCTGTCTCCCAGGTTGTCAGTCAAGCACAGTGTTGAATATGATAAACCCCAAACAACTCCTCTCGGTTATTTTTTAACTCTCTTCATTATAGGCCCTGACCCTACAAACACTAATGTACATTGGTAATTGTATTTACACGAGTAATCCCATTCCGTTCCGTTTGATTACATATGTGAGTAAAGTTACTCTCATTCATAAGTGTTTACAGGATCAGAGGCATATGTCACCATAACAGACAGAATCTGAAGACCCATCAAGGGTTTATTTAATGGGATCATTAATAGAGACTTCCTTTGCTTATGGCTTAAGTGAGATTCTGTGTGGTAGTTTACTAGCACATAGCAGCAGTCATGATACCAAGGTTGTTTGAATGTTTTTCTTTGTGCACTGCTTTCACCTTGCCTTTGCTATGTACAGAATCTTCCCCCAGTCACTGTCTTAGCTGAACATGGGGTGAGAATCAATGCAGCATAGAATTTGAAGAGTGAAAGCATGGGTGACTTTACATGACTGTTGTGCCTTCTTTATTACAGGCTGCTCTAGAAAGCAAAACAGCTCCTAAATAACAGCACTACCCTTTGGGCTGCACTGTGGCTAAGAATGCCCATAATGCTGTTCCCAGCTTAATCAGCCCTGCCCCCTCACCCCCAATCATGCAATGCCATTTGCCTTATACCAAGTCTTGTGGAGGGTGGCTTGTAGAGCAGCACAGGTTGCCATATGTAATGCCCACAGCCGGAAACATTTCCTTCATGCAGCTCTGGGGCTTATATGGTTCTTGTATGCTGCTGCAGTGGGAGCAAGAATCCCTTTCATGATACCTTGTTATATTTCAGACAATTACATTTAAATGATAGACTGGGATTCTTGCATTACAAACCAAATATTTTATGAGATTTAGGCACAGAAGTTACATTCAAAAGGAAGGGAGAATATTATCTATGTATTACAACCTAATATCTGCTAAGCAACACAGAGATTGATGTCTTGGAACTTCATTTTATGTTTTTAGCTTAATCTTAAGTATTTCTTAGGTGCTTATCATGGTATCTAGATGCCATTTGAAGTTAAGATTCATAGGCCCATTCACTGTGCTTGATCAGTGTGCATGACTCCCTTGCATTTCAAAATCCAGTTCAAAAATACCTTCCTTTCCTGAAACCTTTTAAGAAATTGCTGTAGCTAATTTTACAGACCTTGTCTTTCCCTCTTCCCCACCCTCTTCACTCATTTAGCACCAGATTCCTCTCTGTTCTGTTAGCACAAGGGCCTTCTTCTATGCAGCACCTACAGGATGAAGCAATCTTGTTACAGCTCTCTGTATGGACTCTACATCTCATCTCATTTCCAGTCTCATCTTAAAATTTATTCTCTCTTACCTTGTCTATACCTTTTAATTTTTTCCTCTTTAGGATTTACTATTTTATTTATAAATGATATGAGGTGTATTGTATAATAATCTTCAACACCTACGTGGTGCCATCCATACAGATGCTTCACAAACATTAATTGATTCACAAGTCTCCAGTGAGAGAGGTAGAATAAATATTATCTCCATTTTCCAGATAGAGAAATTGAGGCACAGAGAAAGTAAGTAGACCTGCCCAGGGTCACATAGTGAGTGTGAGAGCTAGAATTAGAAACGACAGCTCCTGAGGTAGCCACTAAACTACATTAACCTCTTTGCTGAAGGACTTAGGATATAGTTTATATAAAAGACAATATTGAAATCAAAATTGTGTTGCATGCTCAGTGAGGGCACCATATTTCCCTTTTTAAAAAATTGGGTGAATTAGGTGCTCAAGAGACTGAGGAACCAAAAGTACTGGCAGGAACGGGCATTTTGCAAGCTTCCTTATGCAGCTGTCAATGCTCATAATTTCTGACCTGAAACACCTATTGCTCCAGCCCTGAGCTTCTCTTCAACAGAGTGTACAATATATTGATTCATACCCTACAATCCCATTAATACAGTTTCACCTTTCTATAAACATTTATAACCAGTTAAACCAATGGTTTATGAAGTCCGAAGAGAAACATAATTTAGGAATGACCCTGCATCAACTATTCTATGAAGGTGATTCATTTGGCCTTTGGAGGAATGCAGAGGCAGGAGATGGCACAGTGGAAAAACAGCTGGCAAATACTGATCAAGGTGCTGTATTGTGGCAAGTAAAAGGTGGTATTAATACGGCTATTGATCAAAATCAGGGAGTTCCATATTAAAAGGAAAATAAAAACAAGCTGTTTTCCAGGAATTATATCAGCTGTGATGTGCAATATGTTGTCCTTTACAGAGTCATTCGAACAACTGGATACCTGCTGTTTATCTTGCACATTAATGCATGTATTTATTACTGGGCCTCAGATTTTGAAGGAATTGGCAGCACCAGATGGGTGTATGATGGCAAAGGAAATATGTAAGTCCTTCTTTTGCAAAAGATTTTTGTTGACTTTTTCCCAGCTTTGCTTTCAAGGTTTGCCCTTATTTTTATAACTGCTTGGATAGCTAACTTTTAGCACCATTGCTGCTGATTGTGGGTAATGAATGGTGCTAATTATTTGGAGGGCAGGTGCAGTGAATAATTACTTTACCACTTTCCATTTTTATGGGTTTATGAGTCAGTTCTAACCACTAACTTAATTAAACATTTAAAATGCAACACGGGTCATAAATTAAACTTACTTTTAGGTATGCACCTGGGAAGTATTACAATCATTTGAAAGGGTTAGGGGAGTGGAATTGGGACAGACTATACTTCAAGGGAGCATCATGTTATTTAATATAACATTTTACCCCCTCTAGACTCCATAGTTATTGGTTTGAAAGAGGTCCCACAGGGTTTCTGTCATTTTCAACAAAGGTCATGCTTAAGCATGTGGTAAAAAAAATCTCCAGTGGGAAGGCATAGGTATTGGCATACTCTGCCAATGGCTGCTCACAGCAACTGTGGAACTGGTGCCAAGGAATAGCTGTTAATTAAGATGAAAGAGAGAAAGAAGGAAAAATAGCAAAGTTATGCAGTATATATTGTAGGTATAGATGTATAAAAGCATTTGAATTTCTTTCAAGGACAGTGATAAATTTAAAGCCACAGAGACCTAAATTTGTCCATTCATTACCTACTTTGAAGAAGAACAGGAAACTGGCAATGTAAGTAAGTCTTAATCCAGCTGTAGCCATTATCTTTAATAATGTGCAAACATGGGGCATTAGCTTGTGATTTTATCAGACCTAATGAGCAATGCAAAGTTAAGCAGGGGATCAGTATTTTGATGAGAGATCTGCAAAAGAAACCCAGATGCTACAGAAAGTGGAGTAGGTATATCTGGGGATGGAAGATCATATGGAAGGCAGTATTATTAATCAATGATTATTAGTAGTAATTAGGTTATTTCTAAGAAAAAATAAGCTTCAGTGTATGCCTTAAGTTTCCATATCCCACTAGAGTCCTGGGCTCTGGTCCTGCAAACAGACAGTCCTCCTGAACACACTAGGCCTATTCATAAAATTAAAGCTAAACATGTGTGTAATTATTGATAAAATCAGAGCATCAGATTGCCAGGATTCTGACAAGAATGAGTAAGAGTGAATTTCAAGTATAGATTTTTAAGTCAGTGTCATTCTTGATTTACTTGCCTCGTAATTAAGGAGGGACCTAGACAACCAGCTCCTGCCTCATACTGATTCTGGGCAACATAATGAGGGCTCTGTCAGTAGAGAACTTACTTTGTCCTTTAAAATTCTAGCTTCTTCTGGAATGGACAAAAAGACAAAAGCAGAAGGTCTTCACATTTTTTGTGGACAGAAATATTTTTTACATTTACGTTTAGGAGACCTACTAGTTCTTCTTTAAGTGGTTGCAGATACGTAGTTCACCCAAGTATCTGCGTGCCTAGTAACCAAAGCCAGAGAACTGTGCTTAGCAATACCCATCAGGGTGGTGCTTGCGCTCTCTGGCCCTAGAAGCCCCTCTGTGGCTATATAAGGCTGGCGCTTCCCTAACCTACTTCAGTTTCTTCTCACTGCCTGCAGCTTGAATCAGAGCATTCAGTGTGGTGTTCACCTCACGTTTGTTATTACAGTGTTTCATTGATTTTTTTTTCTGGAAATAGTTTAGTAGTACCTTAAGTGTCATGTACGAATTAGAATTTAGTTTGGGGTAATGCCTTCTCTGGGTTTTCAAACATTTTGCACTGTGTGGGGTGGCTATATTTAGTAGTGACCCCCACTCTGTGTTTACTGTGCCTTGGGGAAGGGCACATTAAGGAAAGGTGCTCTATTTGCTTGTCCTTTAAGAAGAGACCGTAGGTGGCAAGGGACTTGCATTTGAAGAAGCACCTCATGGAGGAGGCCCTGAGGCCCACTTCAGCTCCAGGAACTGCCACAGATCCTCAGTTTCCTTCAAAGAGCTCCTGAGCCAGTATGGACTTGAGGTCCATGTCCGGACTCATTCACCCAGAAGGAAGAGGGATCATTCCCCTTTCTCTGGTTCCCCAAAGAAGAGAACGCACAAAATGAACCCGAGGCTGCTCCAGAATCTGAAGAGATTCTTCTTCCTCCCCATCTAGGAGGAATGCAGACCGGCATGTGAGTCTCCCAGTAAACAGGAAAGAGCCAGGTCGTCAAAGAGCCACGGGGGAGGGATAGCTCAATGGTTTGAGCATTGGCCCACTAAACCCAGGGTTGTGAGTTCAATCCATTTAGGGATCTGGGGCAAAAATCTGTCTGGAGATTGGTCCTGCTTTGAGCAGGGGGTCAGACTGGATGACCTCCTGAGTTCCCTTCCAACTCTGATATTCTATGTACCATCAACTCCAGCACTGCTCCAAAGTTGTCCGTTGAGTCCGGTATTGATGACAGTGATGTCAGCACCAACAGTCTCCACACTTCCAATATATCAGGAAGCAGTGGACTTCCTGGGCTTGCCTGTTCCTGGCTTACCACTCATTCAAGAGCATTTGACTATGGTGGTCTTGCCTTTGGCGCTGTTGGCACCCCCAGCACTGGTGACCGACTTATCAATGTCAGCACTATCATCTATACTAGCTCATAGCAGGGCCCTGGGTTTCAGTCAGCCAGTTTGATACTGAGGAGACTGCCAGGGCAGATGCTATCTTCAGTACCAATGACAATCTGCATCTGAGGGTCTGGTACTAACTTCATTTCAGTATGCCATAAGTCTGGATGAAGCATCCAGAGCTGACTGTAACAATGTCTTCTGCAATAATGATGGGGTCTATATTCTTCCATAAATTACACTCAGATCAAGATGAGTGGGATCTCCGTATGTTAGAGGTGAAGCAGTGCTTGGTGCTCTATCTGGAAAGGACTAAACCATTTTGTTCATCACCTTGGCTTTTTGTCTCATGTGTGGACTGCATGAATGATCCACCATTCTCCATAAAGACAATTTCCAACTGGATAACTTCCTACATTATCATGGCTTTTGAAGTAGCTCAGGCTACAATCAATATTGGCTCATTCCACAAGAGCCCAAGCAATATCCATTGCATTTCTTAGGGCAGGTCTACACTACAGGATCGATGCTCTGAGATCGATCCACTGGCAGTCAATTTAGCAGGTCTAGTAAAGACCCACCAAATAGACTGCAGATTGCTGTCCAGTCGATCCCTGTATTCTACCTCTGACAAGAAGAGTAAGGTAAGTCAGTGGGAGATTTTCTCCCATCCACTCCCCTGCAGTGTAGACCCCATGGTGACTCGACATAAGGTATGCCGACTCCAACCACATTATTCACGTAGCTGGAGCTGCGTAGTGTAGGTCAACTTACCGCGGTAGTGAGACATAGCCTTAGTGATGTTTCAATACAGGTCATCTGCAGACCTGCTACATGGTTTTCCATACACACTTTTGCCTAATATTATGCATACACCATGGCATCTAGGTTGGATGCAGTTTGGGAAGGCAGTTCTGCAGTCATTGTTTAAGTGGACTCTGACTCCCACCTCCTGAGAGTACTACTTGTGAGTCACCCAAGGAGAATGCACATCTGCATCCACTGAAAGAAGAAAGGAGGGTTACTTACTGTATTGTAACTGTTGTTCTTCAAAGTGTGGGTGCAGACGTATGTTCCACAACCCACCCTCCCTCTCCTCTGAAGATGACCTTTTACAACACCAACATATCATCTTACCACTATTTCCATGTAGCACTGTACTTACAAAGAAGGAATCAGATGTAATCAGCAATTTATTTCATCTGTGTTTGGAATGCACCAAAGTGTATTTTTCAAATACAGCTGATTCAAAAGCATTCCACTTCACTGAACATTTCAACACCTAACTTCTAGGCAACTAGCCAACCAATGGAAGCCACAAACGCTGGGTTAGACACCTAGGCTCCCTCTGTAATGCAAGGAGAGAGAGAGAGTCACCTGAGAATGGGATCTATAAAAGACAGCACACTAGGAAGGAGAGGGATGGGTTCAAAGCCCCAGCACCCTTTCAGAGTTAGTGGCCCAAGTCTAGGCTGGAGGAAGATACCTATCTCTGCTTGGGATCCACAGATGGAGTCTTTTCTGGAGTCATGTGCCTAAGCTGTTTCTTGCAAGAACAGAGGCAGCACATGCCTAACTCCAGACCAAGTGGTTGGGTGCTGGGAGGAGGAGGAGAGGTGAGAAATCTCTGTTTAAATCCCTTCTCATCAGGCAAAAGGGGGAATTAAACTGGGGGGCTCCCACATCCCAAGTGAGTTCCCTAACCACTGGCTAAAAGTTATAAGGGAAGCCACTGTGCCCTCCTTCCCCAGCTATTTTTTGTGTAGCTAAGTGGGGATCCTGCCCGGAAGGTGGGAGGTGGGGGCAACATCTATCTTCACCAGTGTAACTCACTGCTAGTCTATTCACCACTACAAGCCCTCTCATGGGCAGGCATCGTGCCAGGATAGTGCCCCCTTTTGGCAGCTGCTTCAGCACTGTGGTGTTTTCTCTGTCAGGTAACTCGGGGTCACCATCTTTAGTCTACCCCGTCCAGGTCCCAATTGTTCAAAATGTCAGAACAAAGTTTCTGCCTTCTCTGGGGCTCTACTTCAGAGAGTCCTCAATTCTGTCTGCAAGCCGCATGCTGAGCTCAACTATCCTTCTGAAAGGCTTGTAACTCCCTCCATGGGGCCAGTGGGGGATCCCAGGCTCACCCTCAACTCTGGGTTCCAGCCCAGGCCCTATAATGCACAGCTAGGTCACAACCCTCTACCCACATAGCAGTTTTCCCTAGGCCAGTGCCTACCTGGCTCTTTCCTCCCTTCTCGGTCTCCCAGTCTCATCCCCAGTTATTCAGGGTATCTCCAAGGTCTCCCTGCTGACTCCAGGATCTACAGGTGTCTTCTGGCTCCCTGCAGTCTTTTCCATCCAGCCTTTCTCCAGCTCTTATCAGTTTTCTTCTCCAGCTTTCATCCAGTCCTCTCAGCACTTAAATCTGACTCCTCTTATACAGAAGGCAGCTGATTCCTTTCAGGTTTTCCAGTCAACAGGGCAAGCCACCCTGTTACAACCTGGTTTGAGTATTGTGCTTGAGCATAGGCATGATAAAGGTCTATGGGCTTGTGCCCAAGGCAGCAGTGCTCATGCCCAGAGGCAGAAACATAAGTACCTAGGGGACTTTTGCAATGAGAATTTAGGCATCAAAAAGGTTAGGCAGCAGCTGAGCAAGGATTTGGGAAATACAGTGGTGCCTAAATCTTAGGCTCCTAAGTCCCTTTATGGATCTGGACCTAAGTCAATACTGAAGCAGTGCTCCAATGCTAATGGAGGACATGTAAAGCTAAGGTCCTGATAGCCTGTCATTAAAAATGCTGTATCATTTCTGGTAAAGAGTAGGGATAATTTAGCCCAAGTATCCTGGATTATTCCTATTAGGTAATTGCATTTTGCTTAGCTACAATTTCCGCTGGGGATATGGCTTTCTTCACTTTGTTCATAAAATTATATAATATTGATATATAAACTTCAAAGGCCGCCCATAGGTGAATGCTGGTACCGAATTAAATAATTCTTCTTATTCTTATCTCACACTTATATTACAGTAGCACTTAGGGGTCCATACACAACCCAATCTTAATAAGTGATGAGGATTACCTGCAAATAGGTATCCTGTAAATGGGTGAATGCCTCTTGCAAGGGGCTGACGCGCAATAGGCAATGTACAGGATTGGGCCTGTGATGTTAGCTGATTGTTGAATATTTAGGGCTCTTTTGATCAGAGGCATTGTATGAACATCAGTTATTATTGCAGATTTACTGTGAATTTAAAACATGCTAGACAGTTCTTGGAACATTTGCCTCCTCAGAAAGCAGAAACCAAGAGCAACCTAGAAAAATAATTAGAAAAACAGCCAGCCTCACAGCATGTGTTATTAGGCTCTGAGCCTAGTAATGCATATATTTCCTTTCATGTACCAAACAGACTTGCCAGCATTTTAGCAAGGAAAATATTTCAGTGGTCTCAGACCTACAGAGCGATAACAGGCTGATTAAAATGGAGCTCTCGCTCACAGTCAAGATAAGACAAACAAAGTTTTGTAGTTAGTTAAAAAGACACCAGTCAGCGTTTCAACTAATACTGGACACAGCACAATTTTTAGTGGTCTCACATTACACTGACCCGAAGCAAATGAGTTAGCACTAATTTAATGGCCTGAATGTTTTATGTACACTTCCTGGTATGTACATAAAACATTGTCATTTATGGGCAAGCTTCTAAGTGGTCAAATAAAGTCGGCATTCCTGGTGTTGGTTATTTCTTTGTTGGAATAGAAACAAGTAGACATGGACAAGAGTTTTCTTAGTCTAGTTAACGGACATGTACATTTCTGAACAGGAATATTAAACAGTAAAAGCAAAGGTCAACTTAAAGCTCACACATCTAGCACCACATTCAGACTACTGGCAAAACAATCCAAGGAGCTCTCTTTTCAAGTCCCAGCCTGCTGTCTGTCCCTCCAACTTGTGTTAAGACTTTGCAGTGTCTCCACTAACCTCTCCCCAAACCTATCAAAATCTTCGGGGTTGAGGCTTTCAAAGTCCTTGCTCACTGCCACCGACTAGGTGTCAATCAAAATTTCCCTCCCCCCTTACCCTCACAATAGTGTCCACAACACAGCTCCACAAGAGGTAATCAAATCAAAAGTTGTGGTGATGAGTATAGCATAAGAACGTAGATAGATTACATTTAAGCTTTCCTGACATGAGAATATGGAACCATTTGAACCTATGACATTTGTCAAGTCAAGTGCCTTATGTACAGTCTCTAACCCAACATGCTAGTATGTTGCATGGGTCTCCAGTAACTTCTCCTAAGTACAACGGAGTGAATAATTGACAATAAATGTATTCAGTGTGTTTCACCTTTTCTTTTATTTCTTTTATTTGAAAATTATCCACAAAGAGATTGCAAAAGTCTCAAAATGTATTTTTTATTCAAAATTGTCATTGGTATTGAAATAGTGCATGACGATCCTGATCAGGATGAGGGCCCCATCATGCCAAGCACTATAAAAACAACACATTCCCAGCCCCAAAGAGCTCAGTTCCTGGCCCTCAGATTAACTGAGCAAATATTACAATTGAAAAAGGGTGTCATCAGGAGGAGGGAGAAAACTTGTTCACCATAGCCTCTAATGATAGAACAGGAAGCAATGGGCTTAAACTGCAGCAAGGGAGATTTAGGTTGGACATTAGGAAAAAGTTCCTAACTGTCATGGTTGTTAAACACTGGAATAAATTGCCTAGGGAGGTTGTGGAATCTCCATCTCTGGAGATATTTAAGAGTAGGTTAGATAAATGTCTATCGGGATGGTCTAGACAGTATTTGGTCCTGCCATGAGGGCAGGGGACTGGACTCAATGACCTCTCGAGGTCCCTTCCAGTCCTAGAGTCTATGAATCTATGAAAGTGCAGTTTTCTCTAATGTCTGCAACTAATTTATGGCACATCTTTAATTAACATAGTTACATGAATTTTGAATTGTCTGTCTGACCGTGGGGCAGTCACAATCTTCTCAGTAGGCTTGGCTGGACAAGTTGAAGTGGGGGGGTTGTCAAGTTGTAGCAGAAATATCAGAGAGCTAAGTCAAGTTAAAGGCTAATGTGACTGTAAATCTGAATGTCAATTCTCCGCAACGATTTGTTCCAGGACACAAACTTTTGTTCCTGGTTGTAGTTCAACTTTGGGCTCGGTCTAGGCTAAACCATGACAAGGAACAAAGATTTGTGTCATGGAACAGCAGTTTGTGGATGGTCTATGTTAGCATTTGCAATCAGATTAGTTAGTGTTGTTTGGCACACAGCTTAGATTTTCAGCCTATTAAGTCAAATGTGACCAGGTTTTTTTCCTTCTTTTGGGTGTTGCCCTCAGAGCTGCTTGTAGTAAGATAGTCCTGTTGCATTATTGCAACTCTTATGTCCTCTAGCTAGTTCAGCTTTGTCCTTCAGTCTGAGAACTTGACCTTCATGGGCTTTCTGCTTTTTCCCTTTTTATTTAAATATATATATCACGCCTGTTTACTGGCTGAGGTCAGCAAGCTATTGCTCAACAGACAATAAGCAATTTAAGGGAAAGAAGCTTCAGGATTGGATACATTAGAAGGCCAGAACTTACCCACCACTTTACTATACTTGCTCTGTCTGGGTTGTATTTTTGGAGGATTCTAATATGGAAGACCTAAGTCTTCCTGAATGAAATGGATTCACAAATACCAGCTTAAAACTTGAAGACCATTTTCAGTTATGCTATCCTTCATACACATCAAAGTTTGACTATTTTAACCAAAGCCATGTGAACAGTTTGTTGTAGTCTGAAATGAATTTTTATGAAAGAGAAATATTCCCATTTGAATAGTTATCTTGTTTGCATTGTTTATGAATGTTTTTATTTGTGTTCCTTATTTTAGGGAAAAATCTGATGGTTTGATTTCCTGAGGGCTAAACATACTGTCTATATTATGTAAAGGGAAAATCCCACTCTTGTCTCTACTTTGTTTTAAGATTAATTTTTCAGCTATCCAGTTTGCTGTATGGCAAGCACTGATGATTTCAAGATATAATTAGCTAGCAGGAAGCAGAGCTGCTAATACCATAGCATTTGGAATCCATCTTTTCTGGCTCCTTGTTTTTACAATTTCTTCTTCTTTTTTCTTTTTTTTTTTTTCTTGGCAGAGTGACCTTATATTTCTGTACTCTTAGTTCAGATTATAGGAAAAACAAAAACTGAATAAATGGGGAAAATATAAAACCTGCATCGGACATATAGTGAGCAGCATATGACTCATGCGTTAAAAAGTATCTGTGTGACCTGAGACTACAGAAGTACTGTATGCACTGCACTAAGCATATCACCAGTAATGAACAGATTTATTTTTTTTAAACATACACTTCCTTTTCAGGTAGATACATACACAGTATTAGACCAGCCCCTGAAGTTCCTCAGGCTGCTATCTATATAGCACTCACACTGTATCATCTGTTTTCCAGACATCCTCAGAGACATAGCCCAGAATCAGTGTTATAATCTCTATCTGCTGAAGTCATTGGGGCTACCATCAAATCCAATGCTACATCTTACTCACCCTGAATTTCTGAGGCCACTTGTTAAGAAGTAGCACTGTTTCCTTTATTACATTTAAGTTCTTAAGGCTGTAGCTCAAGCCCGGCACAGTATTCTCAGTTATGTCCAGTGAATACAGGATAACCTACTCCTTATGGTGTTCCAAACGAGCTAGGAACATCCTTTCACCCTAAAAGCTGTGATACTTGCAAAACAGAAACATAACCTTTCCTCTCCGTTTACATTTACCTGACCACAGAACCATGGGAAACAGTTGTGCAGATGTAACACCGACAGACCCCAGTCACCAGCATCAAACTGGGGATCTCTGGAGCTTAGTGCATGAGCTAAAAGCCAACTGGCTGTTAGCTAAGGCTGTAGAGCAGACTCATTTTCTCTCTCTCTCTACCTACACTACATTGATGACATCTTCATCATCTGGACCCATGGGAAGGAGACTCTGGAAAAATTCCACCACGATTTCAACAACTTCCACTCCACCATCAAACTCAGCCTGGACCAATCTACACGGGAGGTCTACTTGCTAGACACCACGGTGCAAATGAGTGATGGTCACATTAACACCACCCTATATCGAAAACCTACCGACCGCTATGCCTACCTTCATGCCTCCAGCTTCCATCCCAGGCACATCACACAATCCATTGTCTACAGCCAAGCACTGAGGTACAACCGCATCTGCTCTAACCCCTCAGACAGAGACCAACACCTACAAAATCTCCACCAAGCATTCTCAAAACTACAATACCTGCACGAGAAAATTAGGAAACAGATCAACAGAGCCAGACGTGTACCCAGAAGCCTCCTATTACAAGACAAACCCAAGAAAGAAACCAACAG
>NC_133770.1:253004415-253085384 GCF_003597395.2 Chelonoidis abingdonii | reverse complement strand
CTTGCTAGCATATATATACCTGCCCCTGGAAATTTCCACTACCTGCGTCTGACGAAGTGGGTATTCACCCACGAAAGCTCACGCTCCAAAATGTCTGTTAGTCTATAAGGTGCCACAGGATTCTCTGCTGCTTTCTCTCTAAGTGGTTTCAGTGCCACTAAATGGGACAGAACACCACACCCAGAAGGTGTGTGGGTTACATATCTCCTCTAGCTGAGGAAGTGCATCCAGAGCTTCAGAGACTTCCCAGTTGAAATCCTGGATGAGCCCCCATTTGTAACACTGACAGACTCTGGTTGTCGGTGGGATCGAACTGGGGACCTCTGGAGCTTAGTGCATGAGCATCTACCGCATGAGCTAAAAGTCAGCTGGCTATCAACTAAGACTGTAGAGCAGACTCATTTTATCTCTCTCTCTAAGTGGTCTTGGTGCCACTAGATGTGGATTACATAGACTTTGCTGGAAGGATGCTGAATCTGTGGAACTCTGTGAACAATACAGGGGTTTAATCTAGATGTCCATGTTATAACTATAATATTGGGCAGGGGAGACAAGGGACGGAATTAGTTTCCAGTGTTAACAGATCTGCAGTGCATTTTCAGTGTCAGAATTATTAATGAAAATGACAATTCTAGCTGTTAAAGTCTGCAAGTGGATAATTGTGGTAAAAGTGATAATTACTAAATCTCATTATAGTGAAGCCAGCGTAACATGACCACCCAAGGGATCAGCAAAAAATCAATTGCTTATCACAGGTTGGCCTTTAACTAAAAGGTCAAATAAAAGCACACTGAAAACTTTAGGTATATCAAGTGGTTTAAAACAGGGAATTGCCTGTTGAAGTAGCCCTTCATTCAGCTGTCACAGAATTTATATAAAACTGCCACTTCATAGGTCTAAAATTGTACCGTCATCTATAGAGTGTATTAATGGCATTACCCCTCTAAGGATATATGTGATAAGAGTAAATTAAAAAACTTGGGTCGCAATCCTGCAAACAGATCAGTGGGTTTCAGGACTCAAGGCAGACAGAAAGGATATGCACTGGAGCATCTATTTTCAGGACTGAGACCTCAAGTTATTTGTATTGCCTATTAAGTTTCTTTCTAAATTTAATAAAATGTTCATAAATCTAAAAAAAAGTGTGTAAAATGCAATCATACGTAAAATTGAAGAGTTTATTGTACAGTTAGGGAAAATGAACAACTCTAATAATCTGAAAAGGATCTAAAATTTGATTGTCAAGACACTCAGAATGCTCCATTATAAATATTAATTAGTGATTTGACTAGGGATGAAAAGTATTTTTGAAAGACTCAATTATCTTTTTTAAAAATACCCTAACTCATAAAAGCAAGGAACACTATCGCTTTCACTAAAACGATGAACTGGATTAAAAAACTAATTAATCCCCTTTTAGTATTAGGATGATGTAGTGCTATTTGCAGTGCCATCTTTCAAATGTAATTTAAAACAGAGTTAATGTTCTGCTGTGATTCTTAAAGATCCCAATGCACTTTTGGCAAAAGTGAGGGAATTAGCACTGGTGTTTTAGCTAATTTCTAATCTCAGGCCAGGTCTATACTTCAAATTTTTGCTGACATAGCTGCGTCAGCCAGGCTGTGATGAGGTGCAATTTATCACTGACATATCTGTAGTGGTAAAAAGCTGCTCACATAGACACATTTGTACTAGCAAAACTGCACTTTTGCTGGTTGTGACCGAACACACCCCTGTATTCACACCCTAAACACTATTGTAATAATCTTTGTGCAAAATATGCCTTGTGAGATATCATTTGAGAACTAATAACTCATGGGTCTATAATATAATGAAATGTGTGTAGCCACATTATATATAATGATTTGAATATAAACTGAAATTATGACTGAAATGTGTTTATCAGACAAGTCAGGGGAGGGCTAAACCTGTTTCTCAAAGACAAAAGACAAGCTGACGCCTCTAGCCAGGTGTCATCAAAGTTGATTGACTGGTCAAGTGGCCATTCTTTGGCAACAAAGGAGGGCAGGAACAGATTGCACTGCATTTTAGCAAATGACAACATAGAACTTCTTTCACCACAGGACTCCTTGTCTCCATTCTCACAAAGGAAGGAACTTTATCTAGGGGTAACCTCAGAAAAATGCATTTCAAAGGGAGATAGAACTATAAAAGTGAGGGGCAAAAACTCCCCCATTTCTCTTTCTTTCGCTCACCTAAGAAGACAAAGGAACCAGCCCTTTGAATTTGGTGGCACATGCTGACTTGAGAATGTGATCAGCAATATTGCAGAGAACATGTGATAAGGATTTTTGCTTGAACCAAGTCAAGTTGTAGCTACTTGAAAGTGTTTTATCTTCAGTTCACCTTTAACCATATCTGACTTTAATACCTTATACCTACTCATATAAAATCCCTCTTTGTAGTTATATAAACCTGTTTTATTTTTTAATCAGAACTAATCCAGTATTGTGTTTAAACTGAACTGTTTGGGTACTCCAGCTGAAATAGCAAACTGTTGAATATTGACCCCTTACAGGGGCAATGGGCTATTAATATCACAACTGCCCAAGAGAGGGCTGGACAGTGCAGAACATATGTTTTGTAGAAAATTCAGGACTGGGAGTGTGTTGGGGCCACCCTGCAAGTGGTAACTAAGGCTGGTGGAAGCCAGAGGGTGACTGGAGTGCTGCTAGAAGGCTACAGCAATACACAGACCCTCAGGGGCTGACTTGCATACTGTTTGGCTATTTGTGAGAGGTCCAAGGTGCAAGGCAGTTGGTGACACAGCTCCAGGGCTGCCCAGGGGGGCAAGTGGGGCACTATGCCCCAGGCCCCGGGCCCCGCAGGGGACCCGTGAGCCCTGGCCCTGCAGTGGTCTGGATCTTTGGCTGGCATTTCGGCAGTGGAGGGCCCTTCAGTGCTGCTGAAGGCATGGAAGCGACTGAAGGGCCCCCCGCCGGCGAAATGCCCCCCGAGCCCTGGCCCGGCGGCAGTCTGGATCTTCAGCAGCATTTCAGCAGCGGTGGGCCCTTCAGTCACTCCAGGTCTTTGGTGGCATTTCGGCGGCGGGAGGGCCCTTCAGTGCGGCTGAAGATGTGGAGTGACTGAAGGGCCGCCCACTGCCGAAACGCCACTGAAGACCCGTACCATCACTGCTTCCTCGCTTTGCCCCAGGCCCCCTGAATCCTCTGGGCAGCCCTGCACAGCTCCCCAGTGGTCTGGATTGCATATTGGAATGTGACACTGATATAACTTATTTCACTCAGAGGGAAGAAAGCTAAAATAAACTGGGCCAGCAAAAGTGCAGTTTTGCTGGTATAAGCTGCACCCACCGAAGCAGTACTTTGCCAATTTAGTTTACCAGTGTAGTTATACATGCAAAGTACTCAAGTATCAGAGGGGTAGCCATGTTAGTCTGGATCTGTAAAAGCAGCAAAAAATCCTGTGGCACCTTATAGACTAACAGACGTTTTGGAGCATGAACTTTCGTGGGTGAATGCATCTGACGAAGTGGGTATTCACCCACGAAAGCTCATGCTCCAAAACGTCTGTTAGTCTATAAGGTGCCACAGGACTCTTTGCTACTTATGCAAAGTACTGCTAGTGTAGACCTGACTTCAATCTATTTAGCAAGGTTTTAATCGTGCCCTTATCACCATGGTATTTACATCAAGGATAACTGCATTCTGCCTGACTAAAATCCTCCCTGGCAGTTTCAAGTAGCTATTGTCCTAAACTGTCAGAGAATTACTGGGCACTGGTAAGTAGCTGCTGTATTTGCTGTGTGCACCTAATTTGGGGCTTTATTGGGTCTGCCCCCATTATTAAGGGTTTGCAGGACTTGGCAATCATTTGTGAAGCCTTAGAGAGCTTTTAAGCTGAAAAGCATCACAGGGTTTGTTTCTGGAAGGTGCTGAGCTCCCTGGACTTAAGACAGCAAAACACATGCATAACTTTAAATATGTGAATAGTCCCACTGAAGTCAATAAAATGTTTGCTGTGTGTATCCCCAGGTATCTGAGGTGTTACTACTGGGCAGTGCGCACTTTAATTACCATTGGTGGCCTTGCAGAACCGCAAACCCTCTTTGAGATAATCTTTCAGCTACTGAATTTTTTCACGGGTGTCTTTGTGTTCTCCAGCTTAATTGGTCAGGTAAACAAATCAATTAATGGCTAGATTTATAGTTATGTAAATTACTGCCGTGTAAAGACAATGTACTCTTTATGGTCCCATTCACATACATAATATAGAAAACTTTGAAGCAGAAGATCAAAAAGTTCAAGGACTCTTTTGAGTCTCCACTGTATATTTTTTCTGACATATGTATTTATCTATGGTTGTAGTTCCACGTATGGCCCTTTGTAATTTATAGTAGTCACCAATTTTCGAGGCCATAGCTTCAATTCTGCAGTTGGACCTGTCTGGTGGAACTCTACAGGGAGGCCTGCCCATATGGATCAGATTACAGTATCGGAGCTCACAAATTTATGCAATTGGATTACGTGAAATGCCTTGGTCCACGCTGGTCCTGGAAGAGTACTCTCTGTTAGGTCACCCAGCACTGCTACACTATAATTTTAATATCAGATTTTGAATTTATCTTTAGGCATTAATGAATTGCACTTGCTGTTAAACTTCTAACATGGCTACATTAAGTTGTCAATGTCAATGTCCCTCTACAAAAAAAACAAAAACAAAAAAAAGGTAAAAACACAACTATTTAATGCAACTTAGTTTAAATCTATTCATTACCACTAACACATATTGACAAAGCAAAGTGTTTGTTTGCAGAATGACTAATCACTGAAAAACTGAGACTGTTACCACTGATATTTGCAGATGAGGGATATAATTGGAGCAGCTACAGCAGGACAGAATTACTACCGTGCCAGCATGGATAACACCATCTCTTACATGAACACCTATACAATTCCAAAAGTAGTTCAGAATCGTGTTCGAAGGTGGTACGAATACACATGGGACTCTCAAGGAATGCTGGGTAAGATGACTCTCAAACTATACCATATCTAGTCACACTGATTCACAGCAGAAATGTTCTGTTTAGATCCAAGGAATTGGATTGGTCCTGCTTTGAGCAGGGATTAGATGACCTCCTGAGGTCCCTTTCAACCCTGATATTCAATGATTCTATGAATACATGGATCTCATTTGATCTCTTCTGAATGGTCTAGGGGTGGGTGAGAGAGACACATACTAGTTAACAAGCGCCAAAAAAGCCAACCCAATGTGCTGTTTTGTAGGGCCTTCAGAAACACACACATTATTAAGAGAAAAACCCACACTGGTGTTGGTGGATTTAAGTGTTTTCTAAGAGGTTTTGAATTATTACATATTGTACTTTCATGCAGCAAAAGCGTAGTGTCTAAAGACGGATCACTAACCTGAACTTCTAGCAGCACTGCAAGTCTTCATTTATAGTAGTCTTCATATGCAATTCCAAGGCTACCTTGAATATTTGGAAATTAAGTTACACCCAGGATTAGCACCTGTTGTAACACAATACCTACAGTTTGGGAATTCTCCTTTCTATATATAAAATATCTGGAATCTAAAAATAACCAAGGGGTTTTCACATGTTTAGCCATCTGTAATATATTCTGCTTAGAGTTCTGAAGAAGTGGTTTAATAGCACAATTTGTTAGTCTGAAAGAATATTCCTCTGTTAGATCTCATGTATATTAGATTTAACTCTATTAGGATATTCTTCTGTACAAGGGAAAGGTTCATTTTGATTTTTTAAAAATTCTCCTGCTGCTGCTCCTTTTCCTTCTTCCTTTGCATTTCCACTTTGTAATTAGGAATTTTGGGGTCTTTTTTTCTCTCTTGCAGATGAATCAGAATTACTGGAGCAGATGCCAACCAAAATGCAGTTAGCCATTGCAATTGATGTGAACTTTGCCATTGTCAATAAAGTTGACTTATTCAAAGCAAGTAGTTTTAAAGGAGAACGGAGCAACATGTTTTGTGAGCTATAAAATCTAGTTTTGCACATGTTGCAGTATTTAGGACCTTTTTTTCATTAGTTATATTAAAGGCAAAATAAGGTCAAGAGGTTGCCAAGTGAATGGAAGCTCATGGTTGGATTGAGCCAAGTGCCTGTTTCTTCATCCAATGCAGAAGCTGAAAAAGTTTGAGTGATACTGTGTTGTTATTTTAGTGCAGTTACACTGGCATTATCTGCCAGACTCAGAGGTCGCAAATGGTGGTGTAGTCTGCATGTCAGTTTGGGGGTATAAGTAAGCCAAAGCGGCAGAAGGATGAGGTAGCAGGAAAAATAACCTTCCCTAGGATGTGTCATTTGCCCACTTGTACCCAGTGCTATGTGAGAGGTCACAGTTCTTACCTGTTCTAGGTATAGGTAAATAACTGGATATTGTTGTTTGATAACTGTGTGCAAATGGACTTTCTAATGATTATTAACATAAGTAGTTACAGTTGTCTCAGGGACATATGTGATACATGATTGTTAAGGTTGGGTCTTTGCTATGGGATTAATAAAAATGTTATGCCTTGCCAAGGCAAAGAATGCACAAGTTGTCATTTTACTTAAAAGATAATAAGGAAAAGTCACAACATACAATAGTTTTAGTCTTAATTCATTCATCATGGGAAATTATGAAATGTTAAATAGATCAGGCCAGATCCTTTGCTGGTACAAATCTCTGTAGCTGATGTCAGAATATTCCTGTAGCTTCTGAAGACCCTAGAATACTAGAGGTTTGTACCAATAGGGGAATCTGACCCAGTGCTTCCCTCTCACCCATAAACATTGTTTAAAGCCACTCAGTAAGATCATACTCATTGTTTGAAATCTATTGTATCGGACAAGGAGCATGTTTGCTTAAAAACAACCATATGGTGGCACCTTTTTATACCACCTGAGCAATAATGCACCAGAGAATTGGCCCACAGCTTTAACCATAATATTGAACGCATTTAATTAGACCAGCACAAGAGTCACATACACAGACAAACATCTCACAGTTAGAAAGACTATTCTTTCAAAACTCAGAGAACTAGAGGTTGAGGCACTCAGATAATAAGGGCCTTAAAGGTACCCAAAGTGTTCCTCCAGCATTCTCTCTACTCTCCAGAAATTGACTTTTATGACGCTTTAAATCTACACTCAGTACCTGAAGCATTAGCTCAATACACTCCTGTATTGCTATCTCTTGCTTCCTAGTATAAACCTCTTGGTAATCATTTCAAGTACCACACAAGTATAGCAAAATTCTAATTATTTTTAACAGGGGTGTGATACTCAAATGATTTACGACATGCTGTTGAGACTGAAATCCATTGTGTATTTACCTGGTGACTTTGTCTGCAAAAAGGTGAGCTTGACTATTTGTTTTTCAAATGTAAAAATAATGAACATACTAGCACAAAAGTTCAGCGATAGGTCAAGGGTATACTTTAAAGAACATTAATCCTGGGTGAATTACATATCTTAAAAATAATTATGTTATACTAAGTAATAATCATAATGTGCTCTCAGGTTTCAAGCTGGAACAAGCCAATATGGATTTTATTACTTATATTATCAAACATAAGATGTTGGTAGCCTGGGAAACGGCTTTGTATAAATACAAGTTATCTGTTGACGCACATCATTAAGTCTGAATATTTAAAATGTATATAGCGTGTTGCAGAAGTTAAAGTTCAAAACTTTTGCACGTATGCACATGCAAACAGACTACAGATCTTCATCTGAGGTGTTGCAAGCGCTCAAATGATACATTGCATGTGTTTTACCAGTTGTGATTATTTAGCCCTTATATGGCAGTAGTGCTCTGAAACTCCAGTTCGACTCAGGCCCCATTTTGCTAGGTGCTGTACAAACCCATAGGAAGACAAAGTCCTTGCCCCAAAGAGCTTACAATTTAAGCTCCAGATGCTGCAAAGATGTAAAGTCATGGTTAACTCTCTGCATTGTGTGCAGCCCCGCTGATTCAGAGTCTGTGGAAAGACTTTAAGGGGGCGGGGCTGGGCACATGCCTGTGTGTGAACCAGCAAGAGATACTCACTCTCTCCCCATGGTGCTGGGATGTCCCCAGCTTGGAGGGGTAGGGCTGTGTGACGCAGGCTCTGTTGCTAAGGCAGAACAGAAATGTAACAACTAAGCAGACAGGCTGCTAATGTTCCCATTGTCAGTGAATTGTTCTGATTCTTAGTCAATTCCCACAGGAGCCTAAAAAACGTGTAAAAGTTTTAAGGCTCCTTGACATTGCCAGAGTGGTATAAAGGACCCTTATTGTGACAGTAAAGGAATCCTCAGCTAGGAAGATCTATGTGCTTTCTGGCTTTTTTCCTGTGCCAGGGTGGCACAGTAGGGTTAGATTACAGCTCAGGATCTATTTTACTTACCCATTTTAAAAAAATGCAGGACAATAACTGCATATGACAAACAGGGTCTGTTAAGAGGCATTTGTCAGACTATTCTACTCAAAGTGTGGTGTTTCTGCATCCAGGGAGAGATTGGCAGAGAGATGTATATCATCAAGCAGGGAGAAGTTCAAGTTCTTGGAGGCCCAGATGGCACAAAAGTCCTGGTTACCCTGAGAGCAGGAGCTGTATTTGGAGAGATAAGGTAATCCAGTAACTGTTTATAATGTTGTTTTATAGAGCTGCTCAAATACTCAACAACAAAAAAATCAACCAACAAATAATTCTATGAAATTTGCCATCTTTCAACAAGTACTGCATCTGATTAATAGTATTTTTCTCCATTTGGCTTTTTCATGTAACAAAGCACACTAGGTGCCCTTTGGGGCTGGAAGCAGGCAACTCCCCCAAAAGAATGGCTGACTTAATGAGCAAGCCACAATATGAAACACGTTTACAATCAATGAGTTAGGACAGTCCAAAAGAAGATACCTAGTAAGGGGATGAAGATGTACAAAATTAAATTTAATCTCGACATCGGGGGAAATTCCCTAGCACTGAGATCTCTGAACCTGTGGAACAGTCACTAATGTGTAATGAGCATTTTCAAACTAGACTGGGTAAAGTATTTAGGAATATACTAAGGGAATTCTCCTCCTGAGTTTAGATGGTTTAGAAACTCCAGCTCCAGTTTCTACATTTTGGTGTGATCACATTTGTTTTATTGCTTGCACAATGTCACTAGGCATGTTTAGGCAGCAGATATTGAAAATCAATTATCCTTTTTACTAGAGAAAAAAAGCTACAATGAAAAACTATTTAGGAGCCTAAACATGGATTTAAAAGCTAGGCACTCAGGTTTGAAAATATAAGCAGTATTTATTTGAGAGTATGTATCTACTTAACAGTAAAGTATACCAGAAAATATTTTTCTGAATGGTCCTTTTAGAAGGGATAATTCTTTTAAGATTCCAGTGTACAATATCTTTATTTTCTAATTAGTTGCAATGCAAATATCTATCAACTCTTCTATGTCACGTTTACTCTTTGGCCAAGCCCAGGACTGGCTGTACCTCCTGTTGAGGTCTGCATGAAGAGTAGTAACAGAATATAGGAGCTGCTGCATGTGATAAAATGGAATCTTGATTTCTTCCAGCTGTCACCCTGTTATTGTTAATCCTCTTGCCGGAAACTTTAATCTGCTTTTGAAAATTGGTAAACATCTCTGTGCCAAGTTTAAATTTATCCTTTACTTAATTTATCTCTTGTGGTAGTGGAAACATGCCAATTTATTTAATGATGTGCATACGGTACTTGCCAATGCTCAGATCTGCAAATAGCAAATACCTGATTGAAAGTTTCCCATAGATACAGGGCCCTTTTTATATAAATGGAAAATAAACCTATAGCAGCTATTTGAGAGGATGTCTATTTTTTCAGTTGAGTCTTCTTTGTGACAATATAAGATGTGAGCAAAGCCAAAAATCAAAATGCTCCATTATGAGAGAGTGTGTGCACGCATGTGGAGAGAGATGGGAAGTGTGACGGGTTAGATCACAGAAACCCCTTTGGAGCTGCCACCTGATGTGCCAAGACTACTTCTATCTCTGCCTTCCCTGCCAGCTCAGGACCCCAGCACCCTGTCTTGCTGAGCCAGACACACCTGTCTGCTCCAACACAGACCCAGGGTCTGAATTACTTGCCCCAAAGCTGCAGGTTTTTTATCTGAAAGCAGCTAACAGAAGTATTCCTGTCTTTAACACTCAGATGCCCAACTCCCAATGGGGTCCAAACACGAAATAAAGCTTATGCAGGGTAAACTCATAAATTGTTCGCCCTCTATTACACTGATGGAGAGATATGCACAGTTGTTTGCTCCCCCAGGTATTAATACATTCTCTGAGTTAATTAATAAGTAAAAAGTGATTTTATTAAATACAGAATTTAAGTGGTTCCAAGTAGTAACAGACAGAACAAGGTAAGTCACCAAGCAAAATAAAATAAAATGTGCAAATCTATGTCTAATCAAACTGAATACAGATAATCTCACCCTTAGAGATGCTTCAGTAAGCTTTTTCCTCAGACTGAACACCTTCCAGGCCTGGGCACAATTCTTTCTCCTGGTACAGCTCTTGTTCCAGCTCAGGTGGTAGCTAGGGGATTCTTCATGATAGCTCCTTTTCTCTTTGTTCTGTTCCACCCCTTTATACATATCTTTTGCATAAGGCGGGAATCCTTTGTCCCTCTCTGGGTTCTCACCCCTCCTTCTCAATGGAAAGACACCAGGTTAAAGATGGATTCCAGTTCAGGTGACATGATCACATGTCACTGTAAGACTTCATTGCCCACTTGCCAGCACACATGTATACAGGTAAAACGCAGCCATCTGCAGACAATTGTCCTAGTTAATGGGAGACATCAAGATTCCAAACTACCACTAATGGCCCACACTTCGCATAATTACAACAGGCCCTCAGAGTTATATTTCATATTTCTAGTTTCAAATACAAGAGTGGAACATTTATACAAATAGGATAATCACACTCAGTAGATTATAAGCTTTGTAATGATGCCTTACAAGAGACCTTTTGCGTGAAGCATATTCCAGTTACATTATATTCACTCATTAGCATATTTTTATAAAACCCTGTAGACTGCAATGTTACAGGAAGCTGTCATTTTTCAGAAACACTTGTGTACTAAAAAACCAAAAAAACCCCAAACTAGACACATAGTCTAGAAAAACGTGTTCAGGAATGGACATCACTCTTGCTTCTACTGCAATATTTTTCTTCAGCTGGAAAAATCTAAAATGTCATAGAGCAATAACATCTTCACTCACCAGCATTTGGATCAGCCAATTAGACACCAGATGAATAGTGATTCGTTCCTCTACAAGAAATAATTGTTCAGAGTCTAGACCTATCTAGTCCTGCTGTAACTCAGTGGAGTTACACCAGGGAAGTATTTGGCCAGTTAAATTTGTCTACTAGGTTGGGACGCTTTTCCAACTTTTGAACCAATAAAGATGTCTTGAGCAAGCAGATGTTTCCACTTGAGGCACACACAATGACCAAGGTCATTTTCCCAGCAAATATTTACTCTTCCAGAAATGATCACTTAATGAAATCCCCACCACTATGCTCCTGGAGACAGCATACAATCCTTAGAGGAATATGAATACAGGCACGAGGTACTCTGGACTTAAACAGCAGGCAGTGGGTGGGCCTGGGAAGGAGAAAATACTCAGCAGCTGGCAGATGTTCCTAAATTTGGAGGAAAGCAAACAGCTGAATCACTCAGTGCATCACTGGGGAATCATCATCATCCGTGTGGCAGCGTGTTAGAAATAATGGGTTTATACAGGGCCCTCTGTTAAGGTTCTCTGAGTGCTTTACAGCAGGAAAAATAAAACACCTTCCTTAATGGAACTGATCAACTGAAATACTGTTATTGCATAGCTGTTGTGTTTACCTATTTGTCTGGCTATTCACGACACTCTTGTCACCATGGTATCAGAGTGCCTTGTTCACCTCCTGATCTCTGCCTCAGGACTTGTTTGCAGAAACATATCAACCCTTCTCCTTCTTGTTAACTTGTTTAATAGAATGGTATACAAGATACCTGCAGTTTATTCATATTTTTGTTCAAATTGCATATAAATTATCTTTTAAAAAATTTCTCACTGGGAAGAAAAAATAGTTACTGAAGGAAACCAAACATTTCAGTTCATTTTGAGGCTCTAGAAACGTTTAAAATGTGTCCATGTTTTTGCTGAACTGTACCACAGAGCCCAATTTAAGTCTCATGTTCAAGCTGGTCCTTTTACTGCCTGTTTTATTTGTAAGAAAACTAAGGACAGAGACTGGAAGCTGTCTTCAATTTAATGTTTCACTACAATGGCAATATAACTTTTGGGGGTGGCTGGCAGAAACTTTTAGAGGTACAAATGGGAAATAGCACCCAATGCCCATTGTCTTTCAAGAGGAGTTAGGTGCATAACTGTCCTTGTCTCCAAAAATTTCCCCCTTCATGATAATGGTGTTAAAATCCACAATGTGCTACATACTTCCCATAGAAAGACAGACCCTTCCCCAAAGAACTTCCCATCTAAAAAGCGTGGGGGGGGAGACAAACAAATATACAATTATTTTTTTAAACTAGAAATTAGTATCCTCAATTGCCCTGTACCTTGCTGATATTAGGTGGGTAATATCTCATAGGTCATCATCATCATGTTCCTATTACACCTTTGGCATTTAGGGCAGTGACAGAGCTACTGCACTCTTGTCCGTTTCTGGCAAGTCTTTCAGTGGCTCCCCAGGCAGGTTGTATGGAATGAAGACAGTTCGGAAATGTCATACTTTCTCATTCCCTAGCATTCTGCACTATAAAGTAGTGTTGAAAGTATGCCGCTCTGTATTTTGATGATTTATCAGAGCGGCATACTTTTAACACTAATTTCTCATATGTGAACAGGCGCCGACTTTCCCTCCTTCCTGTGGGTACTTGACCCCGCCCCTACTCCATCCCTTTAATGAGGCCCTGCCCCTGCCCCACCTCTTCCCACCCCTTCCCTGCCCCCTTTCCAATCCCTTCCCCAAATCCCTGCCCCAGCCTCGCCCTTCCCCACCTCCTCCCCTGAGTGTGCCACATTCCTGCTCCCCGCCCTTTCTCAGAGCATGCTAATGCTGCTAAACAGCTGTTTGGCAGCGGCTGAGCAGGAAACGCTGGGAGGTAGGCGGAAGAGAAGAGATGCAGCACGCTCGGGGGGGGAAGAGGTGGGGCTAGGCAGAGCACCCACTAATTTCTCCCCATGGGTACGCCAGCCCCAGAGCACCCACAAAGTTGGTGCTAATGCATAGGTGTCACCAGAAAAATCAGTTGATGTGGGATTTAGAGGAGGAGAAGGTAGTAGCGGCCTTACAGATTACTTCAGTGGGAGAAGAGCAGCATAGAAATAAGTAGACATATTTGTAGGGTAGGTGAAATAATTAGACAAAATGATTCCAATAAATCCTAGCCCTTTTTCTGCTTTTAAATAGAAATTAGGAATAATGTATTTAAATGTAAATGAAAACTGTGATGCTGTATAAAAAGTAATCTAATCTAAAGACAGTCTAAGCATTACAGGTTAAATGCTGCACAGAAAAATAGCAGAAGCAAATTAAGGAGTCCAGACAAATGTGATCCTACAATAGCGGGATCCTTGTTGCACAGCCATCCAGTTACTCCGTCGGAGAAGTGAGGGGTTTTCCAAGAAGGGAGAGCATAGCTAAGGACCTCATTATCACAAGGAAGATCATGCATTAAGCTGTATCAGCTCACACACCCATTTACTGCCTATGCTCTCTCCATTTCTTATGCTGCGCATGTCAGTAAGGGAGTGGGTGGGCAGCAGAGTTAGTCAAAAAACTCTCCAGTGGACCAGTTTTCCATCAGAAAATATTGCTTTAACAAAACCAAAAAGGGTTGCAGGATTAGATCAATTACACTGAAATTTTCAATGAAAAAATATCTAAATGTTTCATTTCACCTTTATTGTTTTGGCTTTTATATTATTCATAACATAAAACTCCAAAGGTTTCAACCTTAACAAAATGTTTTCATATGGTCAGAATGAAATATTTCATTGCACCACACATTCTGAGATTGATTGTTGACCAAATTCAGGACTATCTCAAATCTTGGCATATCTCATGGGATGGAAATTCTGTTTTTCAACCAGCTTCAGCATGCAGGGTACTGGCGGACTTCCTGCTCAGTGTTGAGAACTAGGTCTCCCCCCTTTCTTGAGTCCCTCTATGTGCACTTGTGCTGGAGTACAACTGTGCTGCTGGGCAACACAACAGCAGTTTCAGGATCAATCTGGTATCTTATTCCCAGGAAAGGTAACAGTGTATGACAGTCAATGATAAGAGGCAAATTGAGAAATGGGGAGGCACGAGGATGGCAATTTGATGCTTCTAAACCCTTATAAAAATTGCTACATATCCAAAATACAGCATCTCACATTAATGACAATTACAGCATTTTGGGGTTATTACTGTGGAAAAGCAGATTTTCTTTGTAAGGAAAGTAAAGCAGAAAAGATAAGGTTCCCCATTCGGGAGCACTGGAAGTTAGAGCATCTAAAGCTGGGTAAGGCAAGTTGCATCATTTAAAAAAGCTCAGTTAACCCAACACTATGGTAACTCTTGGTCCACCAGCTAAAAGGGGCCCCATCATGCCCTCTATGCTCCCATCCCTAAGCAAAATGAATTTCTCTGAGCAAGGACTGTCTAACCAAGTCACATATGCTTATTTATAAAACTCGCTGCACATCAGGGTCTGGTTTCCCATGCTTGCTAATAGAAAAGCTGATCTCTTCAACCCTAGTTCGTATCATTACAGAGCCCCCTGCTTGGGAAATGTCAGAATGATGGTTCCAGCTGAGTCGGTGCTGTTCACAGAACAGCGATACCAAAACTCAGACAGTGATTTCAGAACTGCCATGGAAATGTATTTGATATCCATTTATAGTTAGTAAATATATATTTATCTATCTGAGACCTCATATAGAACCACTGCATTTTTCCTTTACAGGAAAAGACTGGGAAGTACTAGATTCTAATCTGAAGGCAGATACTGGCTGACTGTGTGACCTTGACACAAGTCACCTCACCTCCTGCAACCTCTCTCCCACTAGCAGAGCTGGGAGATTGAAACTGGCACTAAAGCTGTGTCTCCTCAATGAGCTGTTGCAGTGTTAGTTACTTTGCCTCTTATTTAATGTAAAGCACTGAGCTCTACTGCTCACAAGTGCTATATACAAGCGAGAGATTTTTGTTTATTTAAATGTTTTCATGATTTTTCTGTGGTATAGAGAGGGAAGGCTGTTGCAAGCACTCAGCTAAGGAGCAAAGTTTTTTTTTTTTAATGCTTCTTTGCTCTTTCAAAGGTCATTACCCTCCTTATCTATCTGTGATTATTTGGGGTGCTGTCCATACCACTTCTGAATGGTGGATTCTTTTTTTAATTGTACCATGAAATGACTGTGAAATGGAAAGCCTGTATGTATGTGACTCCACTATGAGTTAGCATGGTTGCGTCACATCTCTGCCAGGTTGGATACCATGGTGGGTGATCAGTACTCTACAATTGTCTATTCAGAGTAAAACACCTTGGGACAATGGGTTTGCTCTAGCAGAGAGAAGGAACTTCCTTCCCTGGCTGAAGGGAGGTGGGTCTGGGAGTGGAAAGTTACTAAAGGGCAGCATAGAAGAAGTAGATGACCATAGCAGGAATCTGCAAAGGGACTCATGGGTGGAACTGGAGAAGAGAGCCATTTTACACTGCATTATGATGAAGGAAGCCACCACAGGGACAGGGAAAGCAAGGAAGGGGAGGATTCTGCCTGCCTGACAGAACACAGATGACCCTCCAAGGATTCCCAAAAGAAGGGTGAGCTAGTGTGGGACATTGTGTTTAGGATGTGTACTGACATCTTTGACTGAGGGTCATTGGCTTACTGGCTTGAGACAGAACAGCAGCTGTGATACATCTTGATTTTTGTAAGGTTTTTGACACTGTCCACGACATCCTCATACGCAAACTAAGGAAATGTGATCTAGGTGAAATTACTCTAGGGGGGTGCACAACTGGTTAAAAATCTGTACTTCTAGAGCAGTTATCTAAGGGTTGTTGTCAAACAGTGATGGGGGACAGCAAATCAATAGGACGAGTGCAAAGTACCACATTACACTGGAAAAATCAAATGCACAACTACAAAATGAGGAATTACTGGCTAGGCGACAGTACTGCTGAAAAGCATCTGGGTTTATAGTGGATCACAAATCAAGTGAGTCAAAAATGAGTCAAAATGTGGTGCAGTTGCAAAAAATGGGGGGAAGGCTAATATTCTGGGGTGTATAAACAGGAGTATTGTCTGTACGTCATGGGAGGTATTTGTCTCGCTCTAAGCAGCCCCGGCGAGGCCTCATCAGGAGCATTGTGTCCAATTCTGGGCATCACTCTTTAGGAAATATGTGGATAAATTGTGGAGAGAAAAAAAAAAGATTTAGAAGGTTTAGTAAACTGGAAGAAGCTTTAAAAGAACTGGACGTGTTTAGTTGAGAAAAGAAGATGGAGGGGGGACCTGGTAACTATCTTCGGATATGTTAAGGGCTGTTCTAAAGAGGATGGTGACAAATTTTTCTCTGGGCCCACTGAAGGTAGAACAAGAAGTAAGGGGGTTAATCTGCAGCAAAAGAGATTTAGGTTAGATATGAGGAGAAACTTTCTAACTCTAAGGGCAGTTAAGCTCTGGAATAGGCTTGCAAGTGAGGTTGTGGCTCCCCATCATTGGAGGTTTTTAAGAACAGGTTGGATAAACACTGGTCAGGAATGATTTAGGTTTGCTCGGTCCTGCCTCAGGGCAAGGGGCTGGACTTCATGACTTCTAGAGGTCCCTTACAGTCTTTCCTTTCTAAGGCCAGGTCTACATTTACTGGTGATTGACGCTGCTGTGATCGATGCAGCGGTGAGGTCGATTTAGCAGGTCTGATGAAAATCTGCTAAATCCATGGCAGAGTGCTCTCTGGTATTCCATTGGAATGAAAAGAGTAAGGTAAGTTGATGGGAGAGTGTCTCCTGTCAATGCAGCGCAGTGGACACACCATGGTAAGTCAACCTCAGCTACGGCGACTCTAGTTACATTATTCACGTAGCTGGAGTAGCGTAATATTGGTCGACTTACCATGATAGTGTAGACAAGGCCTCAGATTACAGATCATTTAGAAAACTTAGTACTTTGTCTGTTAAGTAAAGAGCAATGGTGCTACAGTTGGTGCAAACCCAGTCTACCAGTATGTGTTAAGCATCCCCAAATACCATGTTGCCCCTGAGAGAGTTAAACTGTAACCAGCAGCTTCACGCCTCTTGGGTGCTGTGCTAGGAGTGGTGTGTTAAAGTTCCAGGGAGTCTGAAGGGTCAGCATCGCACTGAGAGTTTCACCACTCAGAGGTGAGTGCTAGGTAGAAGGTCTGTTCTCTGAGTGTGTGTATAGGGGCCCCAAGATTGGCACAATGGCTCGGTTCAGGCTCCAGAAGCTTATGGTATCCCAAGGGAAGCAGAGCATAGACATAGACTCCACTCACAGCAGTCTTAATGAGTGGTGAGGAAGGGGCACTTGCTAAGATCTGTGACTCCATCTCCTTATACATCCCCTTTCTTTATTATTAAACCTTTCCCTTTCCAGTGCCAGGTGTGATCTTTCATCTGCTCGCGGAGTTATCACTGTGCATGCCATCACACCAGCTTTCACAACATTTAGGATGCATATAAAGACATGCAGCATAGCAACAGCTAGCCTGGGTCAGCTGACTTGGACTCACGGGCCTAAAAAGAGCAGTGTTGATGTTCGGGCTCTGACTGGAGGCTGGGCTCTGTAACCCCAAGAGTGGGAGTGGATCTCAGAGCCTGGGCCCTAAGCTGAGCCCAAACATCAACACTAATTTTTACCCTGCAGCCCAAGCCCTGTAAACCTGAGTCAATTGACCCAGGTTCTGAGACTCCATGCATAGGGTTTTTATTGCAGTGGACACGTACTCTTATGGGCCATCATCAGGGCATTATTTTCTTAAAATAAAATCAGAGCATTTTGGAGTTCCTAATACAGTTAGGCATCAGAGATTTGAGTGTCAGGATTTTAAAACATACAGATTTGGTGTGTCAAGACTATGCCCTGCCAGCCAAGCTTGATCCAGTCTCACTGTTAGCCTAGAACAATGAACACACATGCTTTCCTCCTTCCTAGCTGTATACTCCAAGGATGAACTCCTGGCCTCAGTGAGGTCAATGACAAAACTAACATTGACTTCAGTAGAACCAGGATTTCAAACAAAGCCTCAAATTGCCCACACTTGAGTAAACAGAGCTTGATCCAGGCTACAAACATTTGTTCTTTGTCCAAGGCTACTACCATACTTTTTTTTAATCATAGGCAAACGTAGGGAGTGTTCACCTAGCCTTTATAAAATGTTTTAAGTAAGTGGGTTAATTGACAATCAATGGAGGTACAAAAGTCTAGTGCAGATGTACCCTTTCATACTCATGATAGGAGTTTTTTAGCATTCATATCAAGACATGGAATACACTGTATTGTGTTGCTTACTTAGATTGTTGCCCTGGATGGGATAGTGAAGTGAAGTCTGTTGAATCCAAGATCAACAGTTCAGATTTATATTTGTACAGGTGTCTAAACTTTTACTTGTGTACCATACTTCTCATGCCAGACTTCTGTTTGTAAAACTAATCTCTTTCATCACTTTCAAAACAAACTCCCTTCACCTTCAGAGAGCAATTTACAATCTGTCAGGCAGAGACCTTCTATATCCATACCACTCAACTTGCCAGGATCCAGGTGTGGGATGCAATGTGTGACAGACTCACAGTCAGGGTCACAAAAGTGATTCATGCAGTAAAGCTGCAGGAGTCATTCATTTAGAGCAAATATTTTTTTCTATAATGTCAGTGCTGTAGTAATAGCCACCTGTCCCAGTACCTGGACTTTAGCGTCCAAACTCTGGTCCTGTCCCAAACCTGGACTTTTGCGTCCAAAATTTGGGGGCTTACCTGAAACTCCCCCAAGCTCACTACCAGCTTGGATATTCTCGCTGCCACCAACTAGGACTATTGGGCGTCCTAGTATGCCCCCGAGTAACACCAACTTTCGCCCTGGGGGAACCCCCAAGGACCCAGCAGCCCTGGGTCTCTCTCTCCTCTTCTCTCCCAGCTTCCCCCCTTTCCTGGGTTAAGCTCGTGCAAATGCTATGCTTCACCCTTGAATACAACCGGAGAAGCAATCTAGCTTCCCCGAGGCTAGGTATTTACCTAGTCACTCACACAAGAAATTCCCCCTCCTTTGTCCTATAGCCTTTCCCCGCCCTGGGCAATAGGGAGGTGAGACACGAGTTTGGGCTTTTTCCTCCCCTCTCTGCCTCACTAGAAAAAGAAACTTTCACAAGGGTTAAAAAGAAAAACTTAGAAAAAAAAAAGAAAAGAAGAAAATATAAAAACAATAATCTTGCATTAAGAAACCAATACAGGGCTCGTTTGCTGTATCAGAAAATATGAAGAACAATCTGATTTAAAAGATAGCCCCATTTAAACCAGTCAACAATCCACATCATCGTAATAACACACAAAGGCTCCTCTAGCACGAATTGACTTTGGGTTCCTGTTGTACACGATTGTGTAGGAGAAACTTGGAGTAAGATGCAGTTAGGAGAAAGCTGTTAACATCACAGCCCGAGAAAACAACGAAGACACAGCCATCCAACTATTCGTAAACAAAAGCTCTCCATAGCGAAATTGCTTTGGGGTTGCCTTTGTACCTCACAGACTTTTGGTATAATATTGAAAATAAGATGAGTTAGGCAGGAAACCTTGTGTTTACTCACAGCCGAGAAAACAAAAAAAAAAGACCTGAGTATACAAATTCCAGCCCCTGACTTTAAACAATCCAGTTCTCTGATTGGTCCTCTGGTCAGGTGTTTGGTTACCCTTTCCAGGTAAAAGAAACTTAACCCTTACCTTACCTATCTATTTATGACAAGTGCCATGCTTCTTTATTTCTGTCATCACTAGTTTCCAACCAGAATAGTGTGGGAATGCCACATTTATGTAGAACGTAGGGAACTTTTAGAAATGAGTGACAGCCTTAAAGTGAGTCTCATCTGAGAGGCATGTTTCTATCCAGCAAGATTTCTTACATTCCTAGTACAGTAAAAGCTGTGTTATCCAGCACTTTATCAACCAGAAAGCTCTATTAACTAGCATTTCTGATATCTCCCAATACAAATCTTCAGTCTAGTAACTGGGTCTAGTATACTGTCCAGGAAGTTATGCAATTGCACATTCTGCACTCTACTTTTATGCAAAAGAGGCAGAAGACAAGTAAGCAAGCGGATATCAGGGATTTATTCAAAAAAATCATTTTCCAGTGTTTGTCATAGGGTTATTACAAATTCAGCCCAATCTCCTACACCTCCTACATCTACAATAATTGATGTTGATAATGATGACCTTGAGGCACTGCAATATCCTGAAATGCCTTCTGAATCAAAGAAAGATTCAATTATGTTCCGTATAGTTTTAGTGTTAAGTAGAGAGAAGCATTGAAGTACCTCAGGTAATGGTGGGGTAAATGTGAACTTTTTAATGATCGCTGAATTAAGTGAAGAAAACACCTAGAAAGAGACTCATAACACATGCAAGTTCTAACCCTACTTTCTTGTATTGTTTCCATTGCAGCCTATTAGCAGCAAGTGGAGGAAATCGGCGGACCGCTAATGTGGTGGCACATGGATTTGCCAATCTCTTTATTCTAGACAAGAAAACTCTCAATGAAATCTTGGTGCATTATCCAGACTCGGAAAAGCTCCTGATGAAGAAGGCTAAGTATGGCCCCCGCAGTATTGGCTTAGATACAGAATTAAGAATTTTGATTGATAGATAATTACATTTGTTTCTTAGAAAAACTAGTTCTTGGTGCTTGTTGTGGAATTATCATGGTAACTTTTGGTAGATTTCATGATGTCATGGCAGGGATGGCAGTAGTCAGGGAAGAGTGGTAAAGATAAAGTTATGAACCAAGTCTCAACTCTTCTTTCCATAAAGGATGACAAACACATAAGTGTTTAGAAGCAAACAGGACCCCACAGGTGCCCGACTAGTTTCTCACCTTGGCCTGCATTTCCTGTGCAGGAATACTGCAAGATAGTGCTCAGCTTAGGACCACATTTTCAACGGTGCAGTTGTGCGGATGCAATTGAGCCTGTAGACACATACTTTTCTGTATCCACAAGTTGATGGACTATAGGAGCTCGAGGTCCCTTCCTACCTTTCTATGATTTCAAAGAGCCCTAAGGGTGTATACATGGAGCTTTTAAATTAGGCCTAAAAGAAGCATGTCCAAGGTCTACGTATACACAGAGTTTAGCTGGGTGTGGGTCAGTGCATAGATTTGTATGTATCAACTTCCTTTTCTCCCCACTTTGGCTGTATCTCTACAGATCCCCTCTTTGCCCCTGGCCCTGTTTAGACTTGTGATCAGCTAACGTGTCACCCGGCCACTCCCAGCGCTGCCGGAATATACTATAAATAATGGTCTGAACCTCTGTTTTAAATCAATACAACTTAGCTAATCAAATTAAAAACTCCAACTATGAACAAAAAACAGGAAAACAAGTCTCTCCAAAAGATTTTTAAAAAAATAGGTCAAACAGTGTAGCACTGGCAAAATGGTTAATATTTAAACTATGCTTAAACCACAAACTGTGCATGCTTGTTTGTGGCTTGAGGTTGGTGTCAAGCACCAAAACAGCTGGAGAAGCTTCTCCTAGCTTCCTGAATGTTGCAAGAGAAAACAGAAGCATATTAGTGAATTTTTCAGATTACAGTGAAGATACCAATTTACAATTGCATTCACTACAATAAGCTCCCTCCAACATTCAGATGAATGAGAATTCCCATTCACCCTGCCATGGTGCATCAGTGCCACCACTGTCCCACTCCTCAATCCCTATCCCCAGAACTTCAAGGTGCAACACTGGGAAGTGGTGACAGCTGCATAGGTCATATCGCATTTTGGGGTAAAAAATTCAGTAAAGTTTGCACAGAGAGGTTTGCTCACAAGCTGTGTAATCCTTGAACAGAAATAAAAGCATGCTAATTTGCTCGTACCTGCTGTCCTGTAGTTCTAGTCTATATCTGCATAGTTTACCGTCACAAATAAGTTCGTGCTCTTGTTCGTGTCTACAAAACCAAAACAGTTTTGGAAGAGTGAGGTCCAGCCTAGTTTGCCATGTGCATCATCAAAAAAACTACCCACAAAAATGTGATTCCATTATCTTTGTTGGTGGTAATCAGGCATAGCACAGAATGGGAAGTCCATGGATTGTTTTCCAGATGTCACAGTGCTGGCTGTTAGAAAGCTTTTGGTTCTATACAGTGATTTACTTTTTTTTTAGATAATTGGATATACCTCTCTCCTAGAACTGGAAGGGACCTTGCAAGGTTATTGAGTTGAGCCCCCTCCATTCACTAGCAGGACCAAGTACTGATTTTTGCCCCTGATCCCTAAGTGGCCCCCTCAAGGATTGAACTCACAACCCTGGGTTTAGCAGGCCAATGCTCAAACCACTGAGCTCTCTCCCCCACCTCCTTTACTGAAAGAGTCTAACAGAGAGCTACAGCAACCTGCCAACTTTCTGAGTCTAAGCACCAAACAGTGATTCACACTGCAGGTCACTTCAGCGCACGATCACTTCTGTTCATTTCAGTGCAGAATCCACTAGCAGAGGGAATGCTCAATGTGCAAAGACTCATCTGCAGTGCAGGCAAGAGAGGAGAAATTTCTCCCCACATGCACATCTCGTGGCAGTAATGGAGTATGTTCTCTTTGATGCCTGTTTCTGACCTTACCCTATACAATCCTCCTCTGATGTGACCTTGTTTGGAGCATGCATTTGTTTTACCTGCATCCTGCAGAGGAAGAGATAGATTTCGAAATATGAACAGCAGCAGTCTGCCATAGATCCATACTCCTGCCCTTTTTCTTTTCCACTAAGTTTGGGATGAAAAATGACCCTGAAAAAGGTTATACGTGTTTCATGCTTTGATTTGGAGGTTTAGTAATATCTTAGCATAAGACTTGTCAACACACTGCAGTGAGAACTATCTTCCATCTTATCTACAGGGTGCTGCTCAAGGAGAAGGGTAAGCCCACTGAAGGGCCACAAGTGCAAGCAAAAGGCTTGACTAGTCTCTTTGCAACAAAACCAGAAACTCCCAAACTATTCAAAGCAATGTTTGGAGGGACAGGAAAAGGAGGCCTAGCTATGCTGCTCAAGATGAAGAGACAGCAAGCTGTTCAGGTAACCCACAACAAATACAAAAGACTATTCAGAATGCTCAAAGGATAAGCAGGGGAAAAACCCAAGAGAGGAACTTTGCAGGTTTGAGCAAACATATTGCATGAAATCCTGGCCCTACTGAAATGATAAAATTCCTACTTCAACAGGGAAAGATGTAACCTAGAGTGCCTAATCTCAAACATCATTGGATCAAAAGTTTGACTCAAACGTTATTGATCCCTGTTCTGCTAGAACAGAGTGAGCAAAAGCAAAAAGGCAGCAGAAAGCAAAAAGGCAAAGGGAAATGGGAGTAAGAACTGCTGTTATATGGGCCTTGGGGGGCAACTGAGCCATTTCCCCCTCTAACAAAACCATGATGTGCCCTGAAAGCATTATCCTACCACCAGCAACAGAATCCAGCGGATGGCAAAGCACTGCTTAACTTATTGGCTATTCAAACTCCCAGCTTTTCCCTACTGCTTTGCAAATCATGGAGACAAATTTAAGATTAACACATTTAGCCAAAACTGAGTAAATCCAAACAACTTCTATATATAATAGTCAAATTTATGAGCAAGTAGCAAGCCATTAAATGTGTGGGAATTACTTTATTACAATAGCCTACTTTAGGGAATATGCAAATTGATAATAATCCTGTTCTGTTCCACTTATCCACTAGTAGGTGGCAGTAGTAAATTCTGTCTCCATTCCAATATTCATATTCATACTCATACCTTATGACTCCACACTCTGAGTAGAATATGGGTTCTTGGATTTTGTCTGCAGCACTGAAGTGCTTAACTTTTCATTACAGGAAAAAACTGAAGAAAAGGAACCTGAGCCAGAGGAAAAGAAACCTGAGCCAGCACCAGAACGCACAGCCCCACCTAAACCATCTGTGCAAAAGGAAGAGCCAGATGCAAATTTTCAACCTCCACCTAAACCGGTTCTGCTCAGAGGAACCACTAACAAGTCTCTTATCATCAGCATGGCTCCTTCCCCCATAGCAGGAGAAGGAGAGGTTCTCACTGTTGAGGTCAAAGAAAAGAGACAGGAGTAGATGGTGAACTGAGTTGTGATCACACCTAGAATCTTTGAGGGGAGAGAGGGTACAGTGTGGCTTTGCATCAGAGTGCAGAACTATTTTCTCTTCCCTCATCCCAGGGAGAGAATGTACTTGGTCTTCAGACCTTGATTGTGGGGTATAACATTTTGTGTAGCAAAGTAATTAGAGCACAGATTGCAGCCTTAGGCCTATTTCTTGCTTCCTCCATGTTCTTACTCCTCTCTTACGCCTACTTCTCCTTATCCCTCACCTCCTAGTTCTCTCATTACTCTTCCTCCTGGTTTTCCTCTTGACTGGTTTGATCTTTGTTTTCATGTGTCTTTTTTCTATTCTGGTTTCCTATCATAATCCTTTACCTTGTTATTGCATTAATATTGCTGAAGTTGTTAATATTTGCCCTTATTATTCTCTCTCCTCATTTTATATTTCTAACAAGTGACTTGCTTTTTAACCAACATGGGCTCAATTTAACAACAGTTTGTGGTTTCAGAGCTTTCAGTTTTGGTCTCCAGAGGGCAGAAGACCACACTGCAAAACCATCATCAAATAAAAGTCAATCACCAAAAAGACAAAGGGGATAATGATCCTGCAGATCTCAGTGTCACCTCGAAACTGTTGAAAGTAGGAGCCTTCAGTTCAGTAGAGGTAGCTGAATATACGGAATAAAAAACTAAAGCCATGTTTTTCAAAAGTGGCCTTTAATTTTGGGTGCTCTACTTCATTTAAATCATAGCCTGACTTTCATAGCTGCTGAGCAACCCCAACTCTTCCTGAAGTCCATGCGAACTGCAAGTAGCTCACCACCTCTGAAAAGAAAGGCCTCAGTATCTGAAGTTGAACACTCAATTAAAAGCTGTTTTTGAAAAATGTGGACTGTTACACCTTGTAGCTACTGCTATAAAAAGCTGCTGATCTTTTTGTCAGTCACAGACCATCAGTTCCTGCAGTCATGACTCAGTTTCCCACCCAGCTCGAAATTTTGCCATTCTACATTCGGACAAACCCAAAACCTTTCAAAGAGTAATGAAAAATTAGAGTGCCACCCCTCAGAATAGCTAATAGTCTGGTGATTAGGGTATTTGCCTGGCAGACCTGGGTTCAAGTCCCTGATCCAAATCAGGCAGAACAACAACTTCATACCAGGCCTCCAATATCCCAGGTGAGTGTCCTAACCACTGGGATATTTGTTCTTCTTGGTGTGTGTCTGGCCAGATAGTCTATCCTCAACCCAGAGAAATTATTCCTGAGGGAAGTTCATCAAAACTGGTTTTGTTGAAAAATTCCTACCCAGGTGGTTCCAAAAAGGATGAAGCTCGACTGTTCTCAGTGGTGGCAGATGACAGAACAAGAAGCAATGGTCTCAAGTTGCAGTGGGGGAGGTATAGATTGGATATTAGCAAACACTATTTCACTAGGAGGGTGGTGAAGCACTGGAATGGGTTACCTAAGGAGGTGGTGGAATTTCCATCCTTAGAGGTTTAAGGCCTGACTTGACAAAGCCCTGGCTGGGATGGTTTAGTTGGTGTTGGTCCTGCTTTGAGCAGGGAATTGGACTAGATGACCTCCTGATGTGTCTTCCAATCCCATCTTCTATGATTCTAACTGAAATCAGTGGAAGCTTTGCCTGACTAAAGACTGCAGTACTGAACCTTATATAGTCAAGAAACTCTACACTTTCTCTTGGAAGATTAAGACACTTGCCTGACATGTTCCTTGGAGTCTTCATACCTAAGATGAAGATTCCTGCCACCCTAACAACATACCAAGAGTAACTGCTACAAGGCAAGAATCAGCCCATATTAAAAAAAAGTGCCTCCCACAGGTGGAGGAAGAGAGCCAGACTGGAGAGTGGATATAGAGTAATTCAACAAATGCACACCCAATAGCACATTGGTGCCCAAACATTTTCTGTCACTGCCCTTTTACCAGTAATGGAATCTGCCTGTGTCCCCCCTCCATTACTGCACAGTGAATTCAGCAGAGGAGCTTGGGCTGAAGGCAGAGCTGAGACTAGAGCAGGGGTTGGCAACCTTTCAGAAGTGGTGTGCCGAGTCTTCATTTATTCACTTTAATTTAAGGTTTTGCGTGCTGGTAATACATGTTAATGTTTTTAAAAGGTCTCTTTCTATAAATTTATATTATATAACTAAACTATTGTTGTATGTAAAGTAAACAAAAAGTTTTCAAAATGTTTAAGAAGCATCATTTAAAATTAAATTAAAATGCTGATCTTATGCCACCGGCCTGCTCAACTCACTGCCAGCCTGGGGTTCTGTTCATCTAGGCCAGCAGTGGGCTGAGCAGGACCAAGCTTCTGCCTCCTGCTCCTGCAGTGAAGAGCGGTGGGCGGGGGGGGGGAGGAGGGGGCTGAGGGCTGGGACCACGGCAGGCAGCTGCGTGCTACTCAAAATCGGCTGGTGTGCCGTAGGTTGCCGACCCCTGGGCAAAGCTGGCCTGGTATGGAGAGGGAACAAGGGCAGAGCTGAGCTGGGGGCAAATGGAGCTGTGGCTGGGACCAGAGATGGGCTTGGCATGCAGCGTAGTTGTGCCTGGGGCTGGAGCGGAACTGGATAGTGCTCTCTCCCTAGCCCACCATGCACTACCCCCAAAACACTCCTCCACACCCCCTAGGGGAGTGCGCTCCACAGTTTGGGGACCACTGCAGTAGCATGTGAGCATGATTTCACACTTAAATACACCACACAACTCTTGCACATGAAGCCTTCTGTGTGTAGTAAAGACACAATCACTCATGATACTGGGTTTCATATAGCTTTGAGGTAAAGTGTGTCACCGGGGTGGTGTAATAGATTAGGGAAAGAAAGGAAAATATATCAAAACACATTTTAAAATTGCGATAGTGATAGGCTAAGCCATTACTGCAACAGAGATCTGACCCTTTCTGCAAATACACATATCAATAAACCTTTTCACTGTTGGCACCTCAGGATGAAGTTTATCAATCACTAACGCGGACTGTAAAGTAAGGGCTGAATTGCTGCAGCAGCATTCTCTTGCAACACCTGTGCACTCCCCATTATCTATTGGAAAGTTAGTTTGTAAGTGTTCAGGTTAAATTAGTAATGTACCTTGAAGTTCTGCAGCATATGTTGTTCAAGTAGTGCTACTTAACTAAATGTCAAACCCCCTGAGTATCAAATATATTTAATCATTTCTTGCAAAGCAGCAAGAAAAATGTGGGATACAAGTTTTTTAAATGTTTTTGATGTGATTGAACACAAAACCTGTTCCCAAAATATAAATTCCAAAAGATAACTTAAACAGTGTGCAATATATTAATCATAATTCTCTATAGAATACCAGAAATGATGTAATTCTGAATTTCCAAAGGACACTGAAAGTCACTGTAACCTTTATGCCTGGCTGTTTGACTTCATAATATCTTGTTTTTGGCTAATCTCTTTACACTTTGCTTCTGTGAACAAAGGAGTATTAATTTATAAAAAAAAATATCTGGCAGTTCAAATATGTTAGAAAATAATTTTGCTGTTTTATGAACTGCATGTATAAACTAGAAGCAGGAAACCTGGAAAGCCTAGTACAGCTCCTACAAAGGTAGTGCTCTCTGTGTTTGATAGGGAAAGTTGAAAAGAAAATACACCAAAACAGTAGCATATCGAAGTTTGCAGTTTTAATGAATTCAGTCATATGGCATCAAAATCTACTTGTTCCATCAATTAGATTTATCACAAATATATAAGGAAATTATTTTTTTTTAAGTCTGGTCATAAGGATATTTCTCTACCATACACATGCATATATAGTATTAGCAAACGAAGCGGAAAAAGCACATCTACCTTCTTAGATTATGAAGGCTGCTATACAAAACGTTTACCACAAGGTGGTGCTAGCAAGCTGCAAGCATGTTCCTACTGAAAAGCAGAAAATTAAGTACAACTATAGTTAGATTTGTCAACATTAGTCCAAGGCATTTGTTACATTTAAAATTAGAAAAACTGATGATGCATTTCCCCCCTTGGAACATTACTTCACGTTAACACTTTCTTTTTTCAGGCAGAAAAGGCCACATGTAGTTATGTTTGGATATATATATTTTTTTTAAATATATGAATAAGAGAAAACAAGAAAAGGACAATTAAGTTATCTCAGGAACCAGAGAGTGGCCTGTCTTGCAACACCAAGGAAAAAAAAAAAAAAAAAGACATAGCAGAGATATGTACTGAAGTCCTGAGAGAAGGGGAGGTTGGGGTTGTGTGCAAATCTAGCAGGGTTTCAAATACAGTCTGATATTAAGTGTCATTGGTACATTCTCTAACATGAAGATGCCAGAGGGCAGGAGGGCTTGCCAAATAAAATACTATGCGTTCTCTATTGCAGAAAGTCTGGAAGCGTTTATGTTTAGTCTTAACTGTTCAGATGTTCTATTGGATGTATTCCATATATAACAGAGGTTATCTAAAAATCAGTACCCAGTAACATTCTTAAATGCTACTGCATACCACTACCAAAGTTCAGAAGAATCCACTTCATAATCATTCTGGTAGACCGTGGAAAGGATTGCCAAAGGATCCCATTCATGACCATACATTTCAGTTATTCTAGATAACGAATTAATGCCACATCTTGTTCTCTCTTTTTAAAATGGCACATTTGGAATTACAGTAGTTTACTACTGTGAATAAGTCTGCTATCAAATTGAAGCTGACACACCCTTGGTTCCCTGCTCTCAATACTTAATTCTTTGTGTCTGAGACACAGTGATTAATGATTGTACTGTACTTATAAAGTAGGAACACTTGCACTTCTCTGGTGTAAAGAATGATTCTGTATCTGATTTCTTCATCTGTAAACAAAAAATCAAATTAGATTAAAATAGAAAGTTAGAACTTGACATGATATGAATTATTTCAATTATTTAAGCTATTTGGGAAGATCTGGGGGGGGGGAAGGGGGGGACCAAGAGTCATATGGTTTCAATTATATTAACTAACATTTTACTTGACTATCTACAATGCATAAACAGCATCATAGGGCTATCACGATAGTCCATCTAAGTCAGCAATACAAACAGATTTTTGATAGTATCTGCATATGGCAGAGAATGTAGCCAAAACCTTGAGGCTTCAGCACGTAATGAATGCATATATGTACACTAATCTACTACAACAGAGTGTTCTACTGAGTGCATAGAATGGCTACTGTAATGCTTTGGAAATTCATTCTAGCCCATATGGTTCTCGTTTATCATTATACAACTCAGAATCCTGTCAGCCAAACAGATTGTTTCCCAATCTAATCCACTTCAAATGCAAAATTACAGAATTAACGTGTTCAGCAGTCACATTTAGGAAATGGGCAAGAACCAGGATCAGAAGGAGCTGCTGTGCCAGTGACCCAGGACATAAGTGGAATGTGGGAAAAGAAGGGAAGATAAGAGTTCAAGTCAGAGGGCAAGAGATAGAGCCTGGAAAGTTTGAGCTGCCCACTAGAGAGACAGAATATCCAGATTCTTTAAATTCTGCAAGGCAAATGTCAGTGAGAAAGATCCAACCAAAAAAAGAGAGAGGACTTAAGAAAAGCAATAAAACTTAACAGGATTACATGCTGGGATGGCAAGTCTTCCCTAAGGTACATTTAAAAAAAAATAAAAAAGTTCTTCAGGGGAAAACCCCCATCAGCATCTGCACTGGCCTACGTGTGACACTGTAGTGCGGCAGGATTCAGCAAGCTAGGAGTTGAGCACATAGTTGAGTGTGAGAGATAGATCTGCACTGGTGAATAGAGTAAGCACAAACAAAGAAAGAATTCCAAATTCTGTGTCTGATTCTGCAGTGACCTTGCACATAGGACTCCTGTGGAAGTCAATGGGAGTGATGCACTTGAGTAGTTGCAGAACAGCATCCATAAAAATGATCTGCAAAGGAAAGAGCCTTGTGCCTTTTTTCCTTCTGTCTGAGTTGTACCTACAGGCCTGAAAGGTTCTGTCTGACCTTAGAAATTCTAGTTCTCCGCCCTATTGCAATTGGAGAACTAATAAAATTAACACAAGAGAATGAAATCTGAGTAAGTGAGAGTCAAGATTAATATTTAGTTTAAAACTCGCCAGTGTTTAACACCAATGCCTAACCGATGCTTGAAAAGAATGGGAGGATATTAATAATTCAAATCCCCACCCCTTCTACTCCAATGAGAGGTCACAATATACAGAGACCTCCCAGTAATTCTCTAGTAAAACCAAGACAGACCAGGCTTGATAGCCATGATGTAAAGATTTAAAAATAGCAAGCAGAGAAGTTTTTTTTCAGCCTTCTAAGTATACCATGAAGAAACAAAAAAGGCACAAAGCAAATTTTTTCAAAAAATTAAATTGCAGGTCACCACTAATACAAATGTAGCTGAGAGAGTACTGCCATCAAAATAAAAGATCACTCACTTTAAAGCTAACTAGGGGGCATCTAAAGACCTGCACAAAACAAGTTAAAATGGCACATTCCGTAGTCCTTTCAAAAGCTCTTTGCATATGAGAAGATACAATTACAAAAAAATATATATAAAGCAACTTAAAAATTAGAGTGAAAAGTTTTGTTTTCCTCTTTAGCAATGGAATTTGTACTATTACCCACCAAGGTCAATTAATAGTCACATGTGAAAGCTTTGCATAAAGTGATTTGTATTTGCAGTTTTCCAGCACAGTATATTGTCATATAAATCTTAAAACTTTTTATAGCATCTGCACTGAAGGCCAACAGTGTGTTTTGGAATACCCTTCTCTGTAGGCCAGAGGTGGGCAACTACAGCCCTTGACTGTCCTGCCCAGCCCTTGAGCTCCAGGACAGGGAGGCTAGTCTCCGGTCCCACCCCTGCTGTCCACCCTCCCCCGCAGCTACACCACCATGTGGCAGTGCTCTGGATGGTGGAATGGCACGCTCCTGCCAAGCAGAGCATCAGTGTGTCTAGCTCCAGCCACGCGGCATGGCTGCTAGACATGCTGCTCTGAGTGGCATGGTAAGGAGGTTGGATAAGGGGCTGAAGGTTCCAGGAGGAGGACACGGAGCAGGGGGCGGTTGGATGGGGCAGAAGTTCTGGGGCAGTCAGGGGCTGGGGAACAGGGGCGGTTGAACAAGCGTGGGAGTCCTGAGGGGGCCTGTTGGGGGCGGACGTGTGGATAGAGGTCAAGGGGAGTTGGATAGGTGTGGGAGTCCTGAGGGGGCCTGTTGGGGGCAGAGGTGTAGATAGAGGTCGAGGCAGTCAGGGGACAGGGAGGTTGGGGCAGGGGTCCCAGGAGGGGGCAGTCAGGGGACAAGGAGTAGGGGGAGGCAGCCAGCCAGGCTTTTTCGGGAGGCACAGCCTTCCCTACCAGGCCCTCCATACAGTTTTGCAACCCTAATATATGGCCCTCAGGCCAAAAAGTTTGCCCACCCCTGCTACATCAGCTCTACAGTACTGAAGAACCATGTCACATTGGGGTGAATCTCCCTGGAGCAGTTCAGCCAGCTTGATGACCTTATTACACCAGCTCTGCCACACAATGCAACAGCACCACACCCAACAACTTGGCACAGTCTATTCACGATTTTCATATTCAGCTTACTTCTTGACATGTTATTTTCTACCAAATTTGCCCAGCTGGAGCCTTTATCATAATCAACATGAGTATTAAACTGGGATACATCTTTGTCTCAAGTAAAAAAAACTGGCAATGTACATTTCCATGCAAAAGCAAACAGACATTAACATGTATGAATCAATGTATAAAAAAAAAGTCTCAAGACCCAAGTCCATTGACATGCGAAAGTTGCAGGAATCCCAACTGGGTTAGCCTCACTCGCCTCTCCCACTCAGTGCTCTCTCACTTTGTGGCAGGATTCTTGGGAGGCTGTAGTTTGTATGTGCTGAAGTAGTTTACCACTTGCTGAGGCACTTCCGCCAGGACACACTGAGACAAAGCTTCTTTGGGAGCCTTATTAAAAAAAGAACATCAAACTTCAGTCTTAACTGGTCAGAGGAGACCTTAAAAGTTTAGGTGTCATCTGTTAATTTGCCCAAACAGAATCTACAGCATTTCTCACAGGAATTTGCTACAGTGCCTTTGGAAAAAAAAAAAAAAAAAGCTTCCCCGTCCACCTTTACCTTTCCAATCCTACTACTAAGCACCATGCTTCGAAGAAGCTGATTGCCTCCCTCCTCTGCAGTGGATGCTGCCTTTGTGGCATATGCAGTTTATAAAGTCTTTTGGGATCCACCAGGATAAAATACACTGGAGAAAATTTTTAGCCATGTCAATAAAATCTCTGCTATGCAAAGCTAAAGTGACAGAAGTTAAGCAGCTGAGGTTGGTTAAGTGAGTTTTCATCCACATCCTATTGTCCCAACCCTCATCTGCAGTAAATGCATTGCTTGTTCTACAGTGCAATTCCTCTAAGGTATAGTTAGTTTGTATTTCAAGATGAAACCTGTGATACTAGAAAAAGGAAAGTTTGTGTAACTGAAAACCAGATTTGAGCACAATCAGTTCTATACCTGAGTAATCATGACTGCACTGCACTAACGCGCAAACTAAATTTACAACTTTCTTCTAGTCTCAATCAGATATATTCAGGATTGGCTTTTTGAGTCCTTTTCCATTCCAGTCTGTCTTCAAACAGTTCCTTGGAAACTCTACAGCTAATCAAATACTTCATATAACATCCAGCCATCTAGTTTAGATCTTCTAAAATGATTCTCTTACTCTCTACTAAGAGTAACACACTGTTTCCTAGATATTCTTCCAATCTTCTTTTCACATGCCCAAACTATCTAAGCCTCGATTCCTTCAGCTTTTGTATAAACTAGTACCACCTTCTCATTTCCCATAATTTGCTCCTTCTGAATATCGTCCAACCATATAACTCCATGCATCTATCTGAACATTTTCATTTTCATTCAAGACGTGCTCGTATCTCTCTCTCAGTGCCCAGCATTCACACTATACAAAAGTGCAGGGCTAATCACTGTCTCATAGATCTTGCTTTTCAAGGTTAATAGGCATCCTCCTATTGCAGGCCACTCCACTTACTTCCTTCCATTTAGTCCATGCCTTTCCTGAGTTCTGCTTATAAGTTAGTCACGGAGCTTATCGTTATCCTGTACTATCTCGCCTAAATAATTGAACTTCTATACCTTTCGTAGTGACTGGTCCTCAAGACTTAAGTTTCAGGAAGATGACAAGACTACCAGTGAATCTACAGACCATATACTGTTTTATTTCTGCTCATTTTCATGCAGTTTCTTTCAAGTATGCATCACTAAATCTTCGTCCGCTTCATTTTTGCTCTGCCTACGAACATGACATGACCTGCACAAAGCACACGCTACTCTTTGGCAATTTTCTTAAAGTGCATCGAGCACCCATGTGAACCAAAGGCCTTTATGTACTTTGACTTTTATTAGAAATTGTTCGGTTTCTTTGACCGGCCTTCTAACTGCGGTAACAGCACTAGTGTACATGCCCTAGAGGAGTCTGATATGGTCTTCACATATCTGTTTCATTCTCATACACCATCAGATGACTTCTTTCGGAAGGCAAGCCTTCTCAAGAACAATGAACACTACATAAAGGGTTTCTCTCCTCTTTTCTCTGCATTAAGATTGCTTGTGGAAAACATATAAAGACAGCACTGTTGACTTGCCTAGTATGAATCCAAACTGGTTGTCACTGACTTACTTCTCATAAGTCTCTTACAAATAACAGTCTCAGACCTTCATGGTGTAGCTCATGGAGTTTAATGCTGCAGTTACCACAGTCTTGTGTGTCTCCTTTTTCCTTAAATATTGGAAGCAATATGCTCTCTTTCTCCAGACATCAGCTGAGTCCTCTTAATGAAATTAAACAATTGTATCAATATCTTCATGCCTCCCTGCCCCAGGCACTTCCATATTTCTCCTGGTATGCCATTGGAACTGGGAGCTCTCTTATTTTTTATGTTGCTCAATGATTCTACAACAACTTCTTCTTGGATTGGTACCATCAGAACCTTGTTTGATTGTATCATATGGCATGGTTCTCTTGGATGCTCTTCAATCATAAATCTTTAACAGTAATTCTATCACTCCTTAATCTGGTCTCATTGGTTAATGTATTTCCACTCCCATCTTTAAGTACTTTGACCGCACCAATGTCTTTAGTTCTCTTATCACTGGTCTTTTCCAGTCTATATATTTTTCTCTCTTGCCTTTCTTCATTTCAAGACAGGTATATAACACTTCCAGGGCTTCAGCCTTAGCAGCTATCACCATTTTTTTGCTTTTCAGCTTTTTTGTACTCCTGAAAATCCTGCTGTTAGAGTGTTGCTTGCCAAAATTTAACACACTTTTTAGTCTCCAACTAAGGATGGCACTTTAAGTAATCTTTGCAGATTACTACCTGCCCCACATCAACATGTCCAAACAAATAGTGGAAATCAAGGAAAACTGGTGCGTTATTTTAATATGAACTTTTTACCATGAGGGGCTGAAGGCGATAGAACAGAGCATAAAATGTACAAAAACAAGAACTAGGAAGTGAGCACCTTTGAAGCTGAGCTGTTTTATCTACCAGTTTTACTCTCCCCAAATTATTTATTTGTATACATCTTTGCAAAGGCTATATTACCCAATGGCAACAGTATTTGCATGTTGGATTCCATCTTTTGGGTTGCACACTAAATAGAGCTTCTTCACCATTTTGTTTGTGTCTCTGCAAAGAGGGTTTTATTTGCTTTAACAAAACTACCTCAGCAGGCGCACTATATATCAGAAAATGACTCCCTCACCTTCACACACACACACACACACACACACGTTTATCAAATGATCCAGTGCATGCACACAGGGCTCAATTCTAATCTTAATCCAGGTTTACAGCCAGGCAACTCCACTGAATCAAATGGAAATAATCTTAGGTGAAGTCAGAAACATGCTCATTTTCTCCTCCAACAGGACACCAGCATTGGTTTGATTATGCTGAACTGCATATCAATTCTGAAGTAGATTTATAAATGACATGTCCTGAAAAGACTGGTTAAAAAGAGAGAGAGAGAGAGAGAGAGAGAGAGAGATTGCTAAACCAGGAACTGGTCACCTTTTTTGATCAAAATGATTTACTGGCAGTTCCACAGATGAGCTGGTAGGCTTTCATCTCTTCCTAGCAGTTGATATGAAAGCCATACCCTCACTGCTAGCTGAGACAGAGTGTTTTCAGGAGGCTTTAGACGTCATTCCAGGGCCAGTCCATGTATAAACCCACAGTGGAAATAGGACCACAAGTATTTACATGTTATGAAATACAGTGTATTTCCCTGGTATGTATTCAGTAAGGAATGATACTTACACTTTGGAACTGCCTAAATGGCACAAACTGTACAATGTCTCTGATAGCTGGCTCTCCAGTTGGGGACCTGAGACTTCCATTGTCACCATCAAGAAACTCCATGGCACTGAAATCAGCTCCTCCAACGCCAACAATGATAATGGACATGGGAAGCTTTGCGGCGTTAACTATGGCAGATCTGGTTGCATCAAGGTCTGTTATCACACCATCCGTGATTATTAGGAGCACAAAATATTGCTGTCAAATCAATATGCACTTCGTTACAACTGAGAACAGTAGAAGAAAAAATATTGCATACATCCATGCAAGAGGTTTACAGGGCATAGAATGATAACTTTTCAATATGTGAAGCTTATTCTTTGCAATCAAGCATCTAAACTTGATTCTGGTCTCTTCTGCCTGGTCCAAAACCCCAACCCTAACTCTCCCTCCCCACAAAGCAAAAACACACATTCACAGCAAAGCACATAAGGCCCTTATGTCCAGCTGGCAGCAATCTAAAGCAGCCACGTTGAAAAGCTATCCTCAGATCTCAACTACCATGTCACTCAAACATAGGACTCAGATTCTGTTGGGCAGGAGCTGAATGCAAGTTTAACTGAATATTTTCCTTTACGATTTTGAAGTAACATCTTTGAAAAATGTAAATATAAAACCTTGCCCAACACAGCCACGGATGCCCCAACACACAAGCCAGAGTACAACGAAAAAAAAGGAAGAAACCCTCCTGTATGCAGTGTAGTTGGGACTTCGCAAAATACTGATCAAAACAAAGTCTGTGTCCTGAGTGCTGAAAAAACCAGAAAATGCGCCTGATTTTTTTAGGGCAACAAATGCTATAGGAGCACTGCTGCAGATACACTTTTGTACCACTGTAGTGTAAACACTTATTACAGCATTGGAAGGGGTTTTTCTGTCACTACTTGAGCAGCAGTAGCTAAACTGACAGAATTCTATCAATGTAGCTGCATCTATAATTGAGGATGAAGGTGACCTAACTACATTGCACAGGACGTAAAATTTTTTAACAGCTTCGAGTGATGCAGCTAGATCAACCTAGGTTTAGGTGTAGACTAGGCCTTAATATCATACCACCACAGCCAGTCAGCGGCTGAAAGGCGTTCTTCTAACATAAGTGCCTAATATCAAGAGTTCACCTAGTGCCAGTTCTATACTTCAAGGAAGTTTCAGATTTCTAAAGAAAAATTACGAGATACTGGGTTGGATTATTAAAAAACAGGTGGATTCTTTTTTTAAAAAACATATTCCCGCCGTTGCTTCAAATTTCTACACAAGTTTCCTCTACTATACCTGCATGCCAGCAGTTTTCTAGGATTAACTGGCAAAATCTGCAATCTGCTTTTGGTGTTTTATGTAAGTGAACTAAATTTCAAATGGAAGCCAATAGCCTACAGTACATATCTAGAATAGAGAACCAGGTTTCGACTTCAAATCTGTTTGGCTGTACAGTGACAAAAACAGATATTTATAATAAGCAAAATTAGTGCTCTTCAGTAGAAAAACCTTGAGTACTGAGTTCCAGCAGAGGGTTACAAGATTGTCAGCTCAAATTTGCAAGTACGGAGGGTATCAACAGGGAAAGGCTTTCAGAAAGTGTTCAAGATACAAACCTAGCAAAGGACACCCAGTTCTCCATTTGTCCCCAGATATCAATATTAAGTCAATTATGACAGCTGTGAGCTGAAGAATATTCTTGGTAACAGCATGCAAATAAGTAACAGCCTCCTCACTGTGCTTTTAGAATCTGTATCTACTATTGCTACAGTCAATAGTTTATAAAACCTGGATTAAGTCAGGTTTCTGTATTATGTTGTTTGATAAACCTTAAATGGAAGGCTCGCATCTCTATTGTTACAAGTAAACTCCATTCAAGTTTCTTTTTGGTCGGTTGCCACCATCTCACCACCCCACTTGCTCTGGGCGGGGATTCAGTTCCAGGGACAAACCACCACAACTAAAATTGAGATCTGCATAAATTTGCTAAACTTTGATTTTCACACTTTTATCTAGTTTATTTTAGGAACTTCAGGCAGCCTAGACTTAAACTATAATTAATCTCCTGATTGCTTTTACCAAGATATGCTCTTCAATAACTCCCCCTTGGCTCCCTCCATATCTCTTCTCTACCTTGCCTCATTGCTCTCTCTCCCTCTTCACACTACCTGTTCCCCACCATTTTGTCCTTCCCCCTCTATAGCTCCCTCCAGCTCTACTTTCTCCACATCTGCCATGACGTCTACGAAACCCAGCCTGCTGGGCATGACTGGACAGTTGATAAGCTGTGCTCATTCCTCTTCCTCCCCATGTCTGTCCCTAATCCTTCTAACCTCAATCAATAATAAAACACAAACCAGTTTTACAATACATGTAACTAATGAAGCTGGGCCAATTCTTCATCAGGCTCATTTGCCTATATGTTGTATCCACATCCTCAACTTATCCATTTGTTTGTCTCATTAGATTGGAGGCACTTCAGAGCAGAGAAAGTGTCTTTTCCAAGACAGAAAAATGCCCAACACACTAGGGCCCTATTACTATTACAAGATGTCCAATTTATAGGGTTGTCAACCCTCCAGGACTGTCCTGGAATCTCCAGGAAAAGACGGTTACACACCTTTGTAACTGTTGTTCTTCGAGATGTGTTGCTCATATCCATTCCAATTAGGTGTGCGCGCGCCACGTGCACGTTCATCAGAAGATTTTTATCCTAGCAACACTTGGTGGGTCGGCAGGGTCGCCCCCTGGAGTGGCGCCGTTATGGCACCGGATATATACCCCTGCTGAGCCAACAGCCCTTCAGTTCCTTCTTGCCGGCTACTCTGACAGAGGGGAAGGAGGCCGGGTTTGGAATGGATATGAGCAACACATCTTCAAGTGCTTGCTCATATCAATTTCAATTAGGTGACTCCCAAGCCCTACTTAGGCGGTGGGGTCGGAATGAGATGTCGCAGAATGTAGAACTGCTGAGCCAAATGACACATCATCTCTGGATTGTTGTACCAATGCGTAATGTGACGCGAAGGTGCGGACCGAGGACCAGGTAGCTGCACGACAGATTTCCTGGATGGGTACACGAGCCAGTAAGGCGGCAGATGAAGCCTGAGCCCTGGTAGAATGTGCGGTAAGGTGGCTCACTGGAACATGAGCCAAGTCATAGCAGGTGCAGATGCACAATGTCAGCCAAGATGAAATCGTTTGGGAGGAAACGGGTATGCCCTTCATACGATCTGCCACTGTGACAAAGAGTTGGGGTGTTTTATGAAAGGGCTTTGTTCGCTCAATATAAAATGCGAGAGCCCTTCAGACGTCTAGGGAGTGCAGCTGCTGTTCTCGGTGTGATGAGTGTGGATGCGGGAAGAAGACCGGACGGAAGATATCTTGATTGATATGGAAGGCCGATACCACTTTAGGGAGGAAGGCCAGATGTAGTTGCAGTTGTACCTTGTCCTTGTGAAACACTGTATACGAGGGGTCCACTGTAAGAGCCTGAAGCTCAGAGACTTGTCTTCCCGAAGTAATGGCTACGAGGAACACTGTCTTCCAGGACAGGTACAGCAGTGAGCAGGTTGCCAGCGGCTCAAAGGGAGCAGCCGTAAAAGTTTGGCTAGAACAAGGTTGAGGTCCCAGGTTGGGGCAGGGCTGCGGACCTGTGAGTATAAATGTTCCAAGCCCTTGGACCTCGAAACCATGGGGCGAGAGAAGACCGAGTGGCCGTTCTCCCCTGGCTGGAAGGCAGAGGTGGCCGCCAAGTGTACCTTTATTGCTGAAACTGCTAGGCCATGTTGTTTTAGGGACCAGAGGTAGTCCAAGATGGTATGAACTGGTACCTTGGTGGGAACAACATTATGTTGGCCGCACCAGCGGGAGAAACGTTTCCACTTAGCCAGATACGTTAACCTAGTGGAAGGTTTCCTACTACCCAAGAGTACTTGTTGTATCGAGGCAGAGTAACGTAACTTGGACTGGCTTAACCACGCAGCAACCATGCTGTGAGGTGAAGAGACTGCAGGTCTGGGTGGTGAAGTCTGCCGGGTCCTGAGTTATGAGATCTGGGCAAAAAGGTAGTGGAATTGGGTTGGTCACTGACAGGTTGAGCAACATGGTGTACCAGTGTTGCCTCGGCCACACTGGAGCGATCATGATCAGGTGGGCTCTGTCTCTGTGGAGCTTGAGCAGGACCCTGTGAACCAGCGGAACAGTGGAAAGGCATAAAGTAGGTTGCTCACCCACAGCATCAGAAATATGTCTGAGAGGGAGCCCGGGGAGAGACCCTGGAAGGAGCAGAACTCCTGGCATTTCCTGTTCTCGCGGGAGGCGAAGAGGTCTATGCGGGGAGAACCCCACTTCTGGAAAACAGAATGGATAACGTCCGGACGAATCGACCACTTGTGAGACAGGAAGGATTTGCTGAGGTGATCAGCCAGAATGTTCCGGACCCCTGGGAGAAAAAGATGCTACCAGGTCGATTGAGTGGGCTATGCAAAAGTCTCAAAGCTGAACAGCTTCCTGACAAAGGAGAGGGGAACGTGCTCCGCCCTGCTTGTTTATGTAAAACATGGCCATAGTGTTGTCTGTGAGCACTGAGACACAACAGCCTTGTATATGCTCTCAAAATGCCTGGCACGCAAGGCAGACTGCTCTCAGCTCCCGAGCATTGATGTGCAAGGACAGTTCCTGAGCTGACCAAAGGCCTTGAGTGCAGAAATTCCCTAGGTGGGCTCCCCAACCCAGGGATGACGTATCCGTTGTCAGGGCCATTGAAGGTTGATGTGGGTGGAAAGGCATCCCTGCACAGACCAGGTTGGGCACTAGCCCCCAGGCCAGGGAGTCTAGGGTGCTCGGGGGGATCGTGAGGATCATGTTTATGCTGTCTCTGCCCGGCTGGTATACCGAGGTGAGCCAAGTTTGAAGGGGATGGAGACGTAGTCTGGCGTATTTGGTCACGAACGTGCAGGCTGCCATGTGACCCAAGAGCGTGAGACAAGTGCGAGCCGAAGTCAATGGGAAGTTCAGTAGGCTTTGGATAATTGATCCCATTGCCTGAAACCGAGGCTGTGGCAATCAGGCTCTGGCGAGATTGGAGTCCAGGATGGCCCCAATGAAGTCTATTCTCTGTGTGGGAACCAGAGAGGACTTCTCTATATTGATCATCAGGCCTAACTGCCTGAACAGGTTCTTGACGATGCCCACATGACAGGTGACTTGGGCCTCGGATGTCCCTCGAATGAGCCAGTCGTCGAGATACATGAAGACGTGTATCTGACAACGGAGGGAGGCAGCGACTACAGCCATGCATTTTGTGAATACTCGTGGGGCTGAAGAAAGGCCAAACGGAAGGATGGTAAATTGAAAATGTTGATGGTTGACCACAAAATGGAGGTACCGCCTGTGTGGTGGGTAAATAGCGATGTGAAAATAGGCGTCCTTCATATCGAGGGCGGCATACCAGTCTCTGGGATCAAGGATGGGATGATGGTCCCCGGGGATACCGTGCGGAACTTCAACTTTATCATGAATTTGTTGAGTCCTTGCAGGTCTAGAATGGAGGTCTAAGACCTCCCTTTGCCTTGGGGACTAGGAAATAGCGGGAATAAAGTTCCTTGCCCCTCGAGTCTTTCGGTACCTCCTCTATAGCGCCCATGGTAAGGAGCGTCCATACCTCTTGCAAGAGGAATTGCTCGTGAGAGGGGTCCCTGAAGAGGGACAAGGATGGGGGGTGGGGTGGGGGGCGAAAAACTGGAGGTGGTATCCTGATTTGACCATGCGTAGTACTCAACGATCCGAAGTTAGTTGGGTCCACGCAGGGAGGAAATAGGAGAGGCAGTTGCAAAAAAGGAGGAAGAGGACCCTGGGAAACAACTGGTACGCCGTCCTTGGGCATCCTTTCAAAAAAGTTTGGTTTGGGTCCCGCGGGTGGTTTGGGGGGGGGGGGGGGGGACTCTGATTTTGACGCCCTGGGGGTCCAGACTGCCTTCTGCGATTGCCTCGGCCGCGCCTTCTGCTGAAGTCTAGGCGGGGCGTAAGGGTGGTGAGGCTGGAGACAGAAGGACCTGCGTTGAGTCACTGGTGTGTGCATTCCGAGCGAGCGCATGTTCACCCTGCTGTCCTTTAGGCTTTGCAGCCTAGGATCAGTCTTTTCAGAAAATAGGCCTTGGCCTTCGAAGGGCAAGTCCTGTATAGTTTGTTGTAACTCAGGTAGAAGGCCTGATACTTGAAGCCCTGATATTCTCTTCATGGCGACTTCTGAAGCCAGAGTCCTGGCTGCGGAGTCGACTGCGTCCATTGAGGCTTGGAGAGAGGTTCTCGCCACTTTCTTTCCTTCCTCCAAAAAGGGCAGCAAACTCCTAGCGGGAGTCTTGGGGAACTAGCTCCATGAATTTTCCGACTGCCGCCCAGGTGTTATAGTTGTAACGACTAAACAGGGCTTGCTGGTTTGCCACCCTGAATTGGAGGCCTCCAGCAGAGTATACTTTACGGCTCAATAAGTCCATGCGCCTAGCCTCCTTTGACTTTGGAGCAGGAGCTCGCTGGCCATGGTGCTCCCTTTCGTTGACTGATTGGATGACCAGAGAGCAGGGAGGAGGGTGCATGTACAGGTACTCATACCCCTTAAGGGGTACCATGTACTTCCGCTCAACTCCCCTGGCCATGGGCGGAATAGAGGCTGGAGATTGCCAGATGGTATCGGCGTTTCCCTGAATAGTACGAATAAAAGGGCAAGGCCACTCTTGTGGGGGTGTCAGCTGATAGAAGAACCTGTGGTGGATATTTTATCTCCGGGACCTCCTCCACCTGAAGATTCATATTCTGGGCCATCCGCCTCAGAAGATCCTGATGGGCCCTCAGGTCAATTGGAGGGCCGGAAGAGGATGTCCCTGCCACCGCAGCATCTGGAAAGGAGGAAGAGGAGAGGTCAGGTACAAGACGGTCCTGCGTGGGCTCTTGTTCTTGGGCAGCGTCAGGTTCAGGTAGGACTTTCAGCTCCCTTAGAGAAATGATGGGCAGGATTCCCTGGGAAGCTGAACTGAAGGGGATGGGTGTCCAGGAGAGCTGGCAGTTTTTTAAAGAAACCATGCTACAATCAGAGCACAGGAAAATACCATACCGATGTGCAGAAAGAAACCAAGCGTAGGAGTGCCCACGCTGGCAGCAGGGAACCATGGTGAGCTGAAGCAAATAGAAAGAAGCTTACAAAAATTGGAACTTGGAAGATACTGGGACAATAAGATTTATTGCTTGGGCCTGCAGGGATAGAATCAGAAAAGCCAAAGGCAATTAGTTGAACTAGCAAGGATTGAAAGGATAATAGGAGGGTTTTAACAGTAGTAAGAAAAAGAAGAGGAGAGGATGTATAGGTCTTAATCATGAGCAGGTATCCTAGTGGTGGAAGATATTGGAAAGCTGAAAGTAATCAAATTCCTTCTTACTTCAGTCTTTAAACGGGCAGGATCAACTCCAGACTACTACATGGGAACGCAGAAGGAGAGGAGGAGAGCAGCCCCACTGTGGATAGAGGGTCGGTTAGGGATCCGACTAAAAGACGTTTAGTACCGTGCAAATCTAGGACCGGACGAAAATGCATCCCGAAGGGGCTGCGGAGTTAGCTGATTGATGGCAGAGCCGTTGACCTTATCTTTGAAATTCATGGCGAAAGAGAGGTCCAGAGGAACTGGTAATGAAAGCAAATATAGTACCTATCTTTAAGAAAGGGAAAAAGGAGGATCCAGGGACTACAGACCAATCAAGTCCACCTCAATCATGGAATAAAGTATGTAGCAGGTGCTGAAGAATCCATCCTGAAACACGTTAGAGAAAACAAGGTGATCAGAAGCAGTCAGCATGATTCACCAAGGGTAAATCATGCTGACCAAGCCTGATTGCTTTTATGATGAGATTACTGGACTTGTGTGGGGGCAAGAGGTTTGATGTTGTAATAGCCTTGACTTTATAAGGCTTTTGACCCCGTTTCCACATGCATCCATCAGCAAAACAAAGAAGTATGGTTGGAGAAGGACTGTGAGTGGATAGAAAACTGGTTGATCAACGGGCTCAGCGGTAGGTATCAATGGCACCTCCCTTCCACCCACACTCTCTAGTTGCAACCGTAACAAGTGGTGTGCTCAGGTCTCTAGGCCCGTTCTTCAATGTCTTCATTAATGATCTTGATGATGGATATGCTGCACATAAGTTAAATTTGCAGATACACCACGTTGGGGAGTGTGGACAACGCTGGAGGGCAGGGATAGGATTCAGGGAGACTTAGACAAATTGGAGAAGTGGACCACCAAGAAACCTCATGAAGTCAACAAGGAGCAAGTGCAATCCTGCACTTAGGGACAGAAAAACCCCATGCACTGCACAGGCTGGGGACTGTTTGGCTTAAGTAGCAGTGCTGAAGAAAAGGATCTGGCGGTTACGGTAGATGGAAGTTGAACATGAGCCTACAGTATGGCTCTTGTAGCCAAAAAGGGCTACTAGCATACTGGGCTGTATTAGTAGGCAGTGTTGCCAGCAGATCGGAGGGATGATTATCCCCTCTATTCGGCACTGGTGCAGGCCGCATCTGGAATATCGTGTCCGTTGGCGCCACACTACAAATAAGGACGTGAACAATTGGAGAGAGTCCAGCGGAGGGCAACAAAAATATTAAGGACTAGAGCACATGATATTGAAGAGAGACTGAAGGAACTAGGCTTATTTAGCCTGCAGAACGAGAAGACTAAGGGGGATTGATAGCACCTTCAAATATTGAAGGGTGCTTCCAAGGAGGAGGGAAGCTAGGCTGTTCTCAGTGGTGACGGAGGGACGAACAAGGAGCAATGGTTTGAAGTTGCAGCTGCGGAAGTTGAGGCTGGATATTAGAAAAACTTTTAAACTTTCTGACTAGGAGAGTGGTGAAGTATTGGAATGGGTTACCTAGGGAGGTGGTAGAACCTCCATCTTTAGAGCTATTTAAGGTCTGGCTAGACCGCACCCTGGCTGGGATTATTTAGGGAAAGTGGTCCTGCCTTTAGCAGGGGGTTGGACTAGATGACCTCATGAGGTCCCTTCCAACCTTTTGATTCTATGACTTGAGAGTCGATCGGCGGAACGAACGCTTCATCCGTACCCGCAGGACGGGGGCAGCTTACAGTCGCCTCTGGCAACTGGTGTTCAGATGGCACGGAGCGTGATGCTCTGGGGGCGCACTTTGGACTTGATGATACGCCCAAGGTGTCCAGAATGACCACTGATGGGGCCCTTGTTCTTGAGCTTGCGTCTCCTGGAAGACTCGGCCGGGCACGTCTGAGTCATGGTCCTGTGCATAGGAAGCACTGTCCGTGTGAGATGATACTGAGGTGTGTCTAGATGGCCAAGGAGAAGCTGAGAAACCCTGGGAAGAGGCCACATCTCTAGATGATCTCTCTCTGTGCAGCTCCGGAGAGCGGTGCCGGGTGTCATGACGGTACCGGGAACAAGACTGGGACCTGCGACTGTACCGATACCGGGAGGTCGACTTGGATCTTGAAGCTCGACGCCTGGAGCAGCTGCAAGAGGTGCGGTGCCGGGAACAGTGCCGGGAGTACCGGGCCGGCGAACGGGACGGTGAACGGTGCCACGAGTACGACCGGTATAGAGATGGAGAGTGGTGCCGGGACTGCGAGCTGTGACAGGACCGGGATCGGCAACGGGACCGAGAGAGTGATCGGTGCCTTTCAGCGGTGCCGACGGAGGGTGGTTTCAGTAAGGCCAATTGACTGTATGACCCGCACCAGAGGTGCCGGGGGTTGAGGCAGTGCAGACTCCGTCAGCGCGATTAACTCCCTCGCTGTGGAGAAGGTCTCCGGCGTGGAGGGAATAGTAAACTCGACCACAGCATGCGCCAGGGAGCTTTCAGGCACCGGACTCTATGGCCCTTGCGGGACTGGAATCAACGGTGCCGAAGCTGGCAGTGCCGCGGCAGGTGTTGGTGCCAATGCCAGGCGGTCCGCCATAGGCGGGTGCTCCGACTCTGGCGCAGGCGACTCCAAAGCAGCAGGAGTCTTATGATGATTCTTAACCCGGGGGGAGAGCGAGCGGTGCTGAGAAGACATCGGTGTTGGAGACGGTCGGTGCCGAGGGGCCTTGGTTGTACCAGGACGATCTGGAGCCGAAAGAGCGCTTCTCCCTGATGTAGACTGTTCAGCGCTCGGTTCTGAGGGTGGCAGAGTAAGAGCTGCCTCCAACAGGAGCTGTTTGAGACGAAATTCCTGCTCCTTCTTCATTCTTGGCTTAAAAGACTTACAGATCCGGCACCTGAGAGATGGGATTCCCTGAGGCACTTAATGCAGGTGTCGTGGGCATCTCCTGTCGGCATCGGCTTGTGGCAGGCCGAGCATGGTTTGAACCCCGGTGACGTGGACATGAGCCCCGGTACCAGGAGTGGGGAAGGGGCTAATCCCCGAACCCGTCGCAACTATATACACTAACTATATTATAGAAAACAACTAAATTTAACTACAATTATACAGATTATAACTATATACACAACTATTAGTAAGAAACTATGAGTAGGCTAGGGAAATGGAGATCAGCTAAGCCGTGCTCCACTGTTCCAACGACCGACACGGGTGGTAAGAAGGAACTGAAGGGCCATTAGCTCGGCAGGGATATATATCTGGCGCCATAATGGAGCCACTCCAGGGGGTGGCCCTGCCGACCCACCAAGTGTTGCTAGGGTAAAAATCTTCCGATGAATGTGCATGCAGCGTGTGCACACCTAATTGGAATCCATATGAGCAAGCACTCGAAGAAAAATTACAGATTACACTTTCATTAAACATTATGTCATGTGATGAAACCTCCAGGAATACGTCCAACCAGAATTGGCAACCCTATGTCCAAAGTAAAGTGTCATGGTTAGTGTGCTCATTTGCATATGAATACTGAGTTCTTTTCCAGGATCCAGCTAATTCACAGCAGTGCTGCCGTCTGAGCTTTGAGAACAAAGTGGAAAAGTTTAGAGCAGTGGTTCTTAAGCAGAGGTATGCATACCCCTAGGGGTATGAAGAGGTCTTCAAGGGGGTCATCAACTCATCTAGAGTTTTACAACAGGCTACATAAAAAGCACTAGCAAAGTCAGTACAAACTAAAATTTCATACAGGCAATGACTTGTTTATACTGGTCTATATGCTATATACTGAAATGCAAGTATAATATTTATATTCTAATTGATTTTAGAATTCTATGGTAAAAATGAGAAGGTAAGCAACTTTTCACAATTTGCTGTGACACTTTTGTATTTTTAGGTCTAATTTTGTAAGCTAGTAGTTTTTAAGTAAGGTAAAATTTGGGGGTAAGAGACCAATCAGACTCCTGAAAGGAGCAGAATAGTCTGGAAAGGTTGAGAGCCACTGGTTTAGAAGATTCGAGTTCATTCTGTGTGTTACTTGCTGCTTTGGACTGCAGGTCATAACAAGGGACAAAGAGATAAGCATGCTGCTGTTTGCGACAGCCAAACCACAGCCAGACAGTCAGTTTTAGTCTTACATGACTCTCGTGCAATCCTGTCTTGGTCACGTTAAGTAATGTGTGTCTCAGTTTATCCTCTGTAAAATGAGGATTACACTTGCCTCTCTCACTTGAGGCTAAATGCTGCCCTAAAATGTGTGTGTATTCCAGAGCAGAACTAGATTTTTAACGTTTGTAAAGTGCTCTGAATGTCCTGGATGAAAAGTATTTTTTTTTTTAAATTGACATTCCTATCAGAGAATAAGCTTCATCTGGATGAAAGATTCTTGTTATGCACAATCCGTGAGGAAGCTGTGGCATCCATAAAGTTAATGGTACCAAACGAAACTTCACAGGGTAAGTGGATAACAAATAAGATTGGCACACTTCCAAGTACACAGAGGGGATATGAGTAGTGTATTGTGTGGAAAGAAAGAATAAAAGAGGGGAACATGTACACTAAGATAAAGTACTTACTGATGCTGTCTGTTGCTGTGCAGCTGCACCAGCAAATTTAGCCACATGGTTTATTATTGGAGAAAAATTGGTTGGCCCATATAATTTTATTTGAGGAAGGCAGGCCCGGTATGCATCAATAATGCCTTGGATTCCTTAAGAAAACAAATGGTTAAGTCTTAATTTTCATGTTAATGTTACATTGCTTTTCTGAGGCACTCAACTGTCTTGACACCTCCTTAGGTGCCAGACTTCTAAGTTATTTAAAATTAAGATAATGATAAAGGAAGTTGTATGTTTTAGGTGAACAGAGGCCTTTTATCAGGCCATAGCCTTTCACAAGAGCTAATCTTGACTTTATGTCAAGGTTAAAAAGATTGTTTAGGTGGTCAAATATCACAATTCTAAAATCTAACTACCTAGTTTATAACAGTTCTGCTCAGTTTAGAACACGTCCTTGTTAGCAGTCTAAGCAGAGACGCAAAGACTAAATGGTCAGAGAATGAACCACCTTCTCACTCCTAGGGGCGGTCCCCTCCACACCATCAATGAGGTACCTTGGCCTAGTGGTATGGGATAAGCCTACACTGCTGCTACCCCAAGGTAGGTGTGCTCTGAAATTTCAAAGAAAAAGAACCAAAGGCTACTTCACACAAGTAAGGATATATAGCAGGAAATTCTAGCCTGGTTACTGATTGAAGTTCCTTGTCTATTTAACTAAACCAGCCTGCTTAATCAGAAGCCTCACAAATGCTCTGATTAGCTAACAGCATCTCCTTCCTTCCCATCTCTTCACGGATTTTGAAGTCCATATTCTGACTAGGTCACACATTTCTTCTAATCAGAGACTTTTCTATACAAATTAACATCTACTGCCACAACCTTTACTGCTGTTGTATTAATGGTGCCATATTAAAACATACTACCATGAGGCAGTTTAGCAGTACCTAAGAGAAACAAGACTCTTGTGATACTTTAAGACTTACCAGTGCAGAATGGATTTGATGGGTTAAAGTTTAACGGAAACTCATGAGATACCTGTCAATACATGGAAGAGATGTTAAGGTTTTACACATGCACATGTCATTGAGTCAGTTGTTTTAGATTAGGAAGCAAATTTACACATTTGGTTACCTGAAAGGAAGGTGGAATCTGTGCACCAAATCCAAAGGCTGGAAACATTTTATCTCTGAAAAAGCGATTTAAGAGAAAATGAAGTAGCTGTTTCTCTTTAGACTCTGTTCACAATTCAAAACAATTTAAACTAATCCTAGTCATAATCATAAAGCTGTTTATTAGAAATCAACAAGCAGAGTTAAGTGGAAATTTCCCCTGTGTAAAGGCCAAATCAGGTCAGCAGGGAGAATTTCTTTATGTTCAAGTCAGCAGGGCACCTAGGAAATTAGCATTTAAAAATCTTACTATGAAAATGTGTTATGGCTGCAAATGCTCTGCTGGTTTTTGTTTAGCATTTGTCATGAGATCATCTGAGCCATGAAAACCATAGCAGCTACTACCTACCACAGACTGTCAAGTGTGCAGACCATTGAGTTTGGAGATACAGCTCCTGGGGGGAATTCTGCACCACTGCACATATGCAGACTTCATGTCCCCCACAGATTTCTTTGCTTCCCTGCAGAAAAATGACTCTCTGACAGGAAAGCAAAGGGAAGCCATAAGAGTGGTCATGCGACCATCCCCAGCAGTATGTTTTGGGTGCCACGGCAGGCATCACAGAGGTAAATCACTGTGGGGCAGGGGATGGGACTGGGGAAGACCCGGCTGGTGGCATCCACCTTGTGCTGGGCTGAGCTGCTAGTCCCAGCTGGGCTGGGGAGGACAGGACTTCCTCTTTCCCTGCACTGCATCCATCCACCCCACTGAGCCCCAAACAGCTGCATATGGATCCCCACCCCACCGAGCCCCACTCCTCCAGCATCTGGACCCCCTCACCCGACCCTCCACACCCAGGCACCCCTACTGAGCTCTATCTCCCACACACCCAGGACCCGACTCTACCCCTCCTCCCCCGCTGAGCCCCAACCACCTTCACCTGGACCCCCCCTGCAGAGCCCGCTGCACCCATAACCTCCCCAACAAGCCCCTGTGCATCCAGATCCCCCTGGAACCTGGATCCCCCACTGAGCCATCCACACCCAGATTGCTCCCACAGAATTCTCTCAACCCACACTAAGCCCCTCTACACTTGGATCCCACTCGGCTGAGCCTGCTTGCCCACACCTGGTGCAGTTGGCATGGCAGGGCAGGGTCCTGGGGAGTGTCAGGGCTGGGTGCAGCCTCACCGCTGCGTCCATGTTGGGGAGGCGGGGGAGGGAGAAACTGCAGAGTAATTCCAACTTCTGTGCAGCCACTGGCCGTGCTCACCAATGCCATGCTGGAGCTCCCACATTTATTTCACAAATAAAATTTGCAGAATTTTAAAATATGGTGTGCAGAATTTTTAATTTTTTGGCGCCGAATGTCCCTAAGGGTAAGATACTGACTGAGGAACGGATTGTACTAAGATTGGTGAATTCTGGGCCCTCAAGGGAATATCATCCTAGATCAATGAGGAGTTACTATTAGACATATCTCCCAGTCCTAGGCCCTATCTCATCATTCAAATTTCTTCTATCATTAATAAATACTGACTTTCCATGATGCCCACAAACTGTACTCATTAAAATCTTCACGTCACGTTAGAAAAGAGATTCAAGATTAAAAACAAACCATAAACCCCTACACTTGTTCTCTAGGTCTCCCAATGTGACCGCTGAACTGTGTCCCAGACTGTAAACTCCATGGAGAACAGACTGTCTTCATTTCTGTGTCACTGAATCACAGAGCTGGAAGGGACCTCAGGAGGTCATCTAGTCCAACCCTCTGCTGACAGATTTTTACTCCAGTTCTCTAAATGGCCGTCCTCAAGGATTGAACTCACAAGCCTAGGTTTAGCAGGCCAATGTTCAAACCACTGAGCTACCCCTTCCTGTGTAGCCTGAACACACTGTTGGTATTTAAGCAGATAATCTCTGCACTGCCACCTCCTGACTCTGCCAAGGAATCTCAGAGATAGCAAAATTGACAGATTTGCACCTCCATCCACTTAGAGAAAATGTCACTCAGGTACGTCCATCTGTAGTATGCTTTGACCACCTTATGCAGAGTCAAGTGGAATGTAGCTAAACACAAGCAAAAATAGACTGTACCCTTTCTCCCCAGTCGCCCCCAGCAAAGGGTGAGAGTTCATTCAAAGAGGAGAGGAAAAAATGGAAGGGAAAATATGACAGGATTTTTATTCATGCTCTTTTATTTCCAGTACTTTCAGCTCTACAGCTTTTATTATGAGCTGTTTATGGGTGTCTGCAATAGTTACATGCCCAGAATTTACAACACGCATTTGAAAATGAGATAAGTTAAAACTTACGCATCATAGTCCTGAATGACCATTCCTACAGACCAAATGGCTGTCAGGTATTCATTAACCCCATTAGGGCTGATGAAATGTAGAGAGTCTGGTGAGCGAGGGTCCCCATTGGAGCCAGTAAAATCTATCCCCACCTGTCAAACGTAGCATTTGTATCAGTTAGCAGTGAGGGGAAACTGGGTTCCTAATCTCAGGCAAAATTAAACTGACAAAAAAAATAAGAACTGCTACATGTACTCATCTGTCAGCTGCCATATTTACACCATACTATTGAACATTAGAACCTTGTTTAAGGAATGTACCCTACCCAAACATCATGAAGCTGTGGTTCCTCATGGGGACTGGTTGGCTTTCCGCCTATCAGCTGCTGTCTTATATAGGTCTTAAATGAAAGCATTCACCATCTTCTCCACAGTCTTAGCCTCCTTCCAAGTGGAAGCTACTCAAGGAATACCACAACAGTCAAAAATTAACAGATACCCTTGCTGAAAGACCAGCCAGATACTGATCTTCTCCGGGTGAGGGCTGAGGAACATTGCCAGGGTGCAAAAAGCTTACATTGCTACTGTCTGTGTTGTACCAGTTTTGTGAATTAAACCATTTAAGGGTCTGATCCCATGTTAAAGCCTATGTATGTTGCTCAGGCTGTGCATAGGGACCTTGAAGCCATCCTATATAGGCAGCTGAAGATTATTCTGTCACGGGGAAATCCTTGGCAGATGTAGACCTACCACAACAAGCTCTGTGTGACCACCTCCAGGGGTAATGGATGGGTTAGGAGTGAACAGAACTACAGACATTCCCATATTAGATCAGTTTAATGGCTGTCAAGCAAACTACATTTGTGATGAGATGGTGTAAGAAAAACTCAAGCAACACAGTTATATCCAGCACTGACTGGGCACATCTGAAGATTCAGAATTCATGTCTGATGTTAGGAGTCTATCATATTTCAGATCTTTCCAGGTAACAGTTAACGAAACAGGCCAGAGGGCCTCTGGAACTATAGGCTTATGCTTCATCTGCTACAAAAATAAACATGCGATTAAGAAAATCCATAACACATTACAGCTTACGCTGAAAAATAAAGCAATTTTGTACACAAAGTACTTACAGTGAAATTCAGCTGACATCCTCCCATGATGTAATCAAGGAATGTGCATTCTACTATAATCTAAAAGGAAACACTGGTTTCAGCAAAACCCAAAAGACTTAAGAAGTTGCCTTATTTCCTAAAGGCCTAGTTTTGCTTTCCATACTGATATAAAGCAGTACCTTTACTCTACAAGTAGTGCTTCTAGATTTCACTGAGAGTATTCAATAAATATGGTACTATGCACTGTGCATGCCAGTACTGGGCCCCTAATAACTACATTTAAACAGGATCTGGGTACATGGAGAAAATTCATATCATTTAAATATTTCTTACATTAACCAGTGTTCAGCTAGTAAATAAATCGATACTAAGGTACCTATTAATTAATTGCTAGGAAGTTTAGTGCTTTTTGTGTTTAAGACAATGCAAATCACCACCTCCCTTGTCATTCCATGATACATGCAAATAGAATTTCAGAAGGCTGTTTTATTATTTAGGACCTGAACACCCCCACTTCCCACCTCAAGATGATACTACATGAGGAATTCCTTTATTTAACTAGTAAGATCATCCTACTGAAAATAAGGTTTTAACTATCAAACCTCCATAACATCTATTTCTAAACCAAAAGGCCTTGTATAAAACAGTAACTTTCACTTGCCTGCAATCTCCTGTACAGAAAACTAAGTCAAACTCTCTATAGAAAAATTCAGTAGTAATATTAATTGCATTCTGGAGTCTATGTAAAGCAATAATGTTTTACTTTGTCACAGTACTGTTTCTACAACATTCAAAGCAATACTATCATCGTATAGACTCAAATCTTTCTGCAGTTTTCATACATTTTACTGTTACTTACACTTGGGGTGGTTGAGGCATGTTAGATCAGAGACATTGTACCTGGACATTTGTAAATAAAGAAAACCTCAATAGAGTTAAAAAATAAAAACCTTGAGTACCGACCTCACAGTGTTTCACACTCACGACACCAGAATTTTTGTAGCTTTTCTTCTTTTGTCTCTTCTTCTCGTTGATGCATTCAAATTCAGCCTAAGGGAATGGAAAAGACAATAAGATTACAATCAGTACAATTTATGCAATACATTTAAGTAATACCTATCCAGAGCTTTAAGTACCTTTGCTTTACATTAAAAGTGCAGTCATTGGCTATAAAACAAAAGCAAACCCATCCCCCTCAGAACTAGAAAAAGAAAAATCCTGCAGGGCAGGCACAAGTATCAGCCCTCTTTGTACCTTCTCTCCCATAAAGCTTTGGAAAAGAAAAGCTTTGTGCAGCTCTTGGGGAGGAAGTGAATTCAAAAGTTCTGGACCATCTTCAGGTACTAGGCTGGATTAAGGCATAGCCCCAAGTAAAGCACATTGCAGCTATTCTGAAGGCAAGAGGGGCATAGGACACGGTAGCAAGATCTGCATCTGAGAAGAATGGTTCTCATGAAGAATGAAAAAGCCACCCAGTTCTCTTCTGCTTTAGGGTTGCTCAAAAGCAGCTGAGGATTCAACAGTAACCCAAAGACTGCAAGCTCCAGTAACAAATGGCGGGAGCGCACACTCTCCTATAAAGCAGCTCACTGATGCTTCTGTGTTCCCAACATCGCTTCCATTTTATGGAAATTGGATTTCAGCCAACTAATCCTCATTCTTTACTTGTCTCTAGCAAACACTGAGTCGGGTATTCAATAGCACTGGTCATAAGTGTGTGCTTTCGCCATATGTTCTAAGCATTCAAACTGACTTCTGAAGTGAAGTGGTTTGGGTCTCCACTGCTTCCTAAGCCACAGGACAATGTTTTCACTCAACCAGTGAGGTTAAACCCAACAATTCATTAAGTAAAAAAAAAAAAAAAAAAAAAAAAAAAAAAACACCTTTGCAAAAAACAAGCATTTTGTACATTCTCAAGTCAGTCAGGAAATACCTGAGCTCCAAATCCTCAAAGTGCTAAGCGCCCTAAGTTTCCACAGTGAGAAAGAGGGGAGCTCAGTACCATTCAGGATCAGGCACATACCAAGGGCTTGCATGAAAAATATTCCCTCCACTGGAATCAGTGGAGATATGTTGAGGGTAACAATCTGCAAACAGTTTCTGTAATGCAACAAGACATTAAATATTGCAATATTTTATTCTAATAGATTATTTCCTGTTTGTTGTTCGTTTACAGCATGGATAGAATGTAACGGTAAGACATAAAGTACCACAATTTGTTTCAGTTCTAATTATCAAAGAGGCTAATCTAAAAAGCCAGGTACTTTCCTGATTAAATTTTCCATATTTAACTCTGTCTTAAAATTAAAAAGTCTTCTGTGAAAATGTATTAACTCCAACCACCATGTGGATTTTTGTTAAATCTTATAGTTTTCATTAGCATGTCCTCCCCTCACCATCCCAATCAAGCAGGCTCTCACTAGAGAATTCTCTCAGCCTTTTCTTAATTTGTGGAGCACAGTCTGCATCTTATTTAAACACCAGATTCTTTTCAGTTTACACTGGTGTTAAGATCAAGTAAACATAATGACTTCATTGAAGTCATTCCAGGATTAACACGGGCACAACTAAGATGAGAATTGGAGTCTTACTAAATTCCACCTTACAGGACCTACCACCCAGCTTTATTCACACAGGAAATGCTTAATGTCAGACATGGTCCTAGTGGAGCCAATAAGTAAAGTTTTGCAGGATTGAGTCCCAGTTCTTTTTAAAAAAGAAATTTCTAGAGCTCAATATTTCCTCTGCATTGTCTTGTAGCTTTAATTCTCAGCCAGTCTCATTCTGGCACATAGATGCCTCTCTTTGACTGGATACAGCCAATGTGTGGTCTAGAAAATACACGTAAGGAAGAGCTTTCTTGAAGCATTTTCAAAAGAAGCATATGTAGATTACATCTTAACATCACATTTTTTTTAAAAGCAGAAGATAGCAGCCTAGGTTATCAGAGGATAGATTAGGATGGAGCATTTTGATTCACATCAAATCACAGTGTTCTTCGGTGGCACAAAGGGAGCTCACTATCTCACAGGATTAGGGTCTTAGAGAGAGCGTGGGTGCATTTAAAAAAAAAAAAAGCCACACAGAAGTATGCTTCAGTTTTTTTCTGTTTTGGCCCTAATGCAATGATTGGTTCAGTAAAATGGTACCATATTTTATTTAAATAATTAACTTACAGAACAGAAAAATCTTCATATGCTATAGCAAAAGAGTGGACTAAACGCTTTCATCTTTGCCCTTCAGTATTTGTTTGTGTAGTTTAATTATAGGAAGATGCACACTACTTTGCTTGTGGGGAAAAGCTGTATAAGTGCCAGCCTGCTTCCTAGAATTTAGCAATATGAGAAAAAGCACTAGAAATCGCTAGGAAGCAGATTACTTATGAGCAATCACTTGCTGAAATTATTTACCAGTGCTGTAAAAAGAAGTGTTAGATTGTCCTTTGCTCAGTTTCAGGAAGTCTTCAGAAACAACCATTGAGGGAGCAACATGGCAGGAGCCATGATTATAAAATATAAACACATTAGAAGCTAAATATTTATAATTAGTAGCTTTGAAGAATTCAGTACACACACAATACTTCAATATGCTTTTAGGTTTGAAACCTGCATACAGTGTACCTGATCACTGAACTATTTTTCAACTTATGTGCAATTAAAGAAAAATATGGTAGAATATTGCTTGGGATACAAGTCAATAAAAATAAAGAGATTCTACGCTAAGGTAGCTGAGTGGCCTTTAATGAAATTTATGAGGATGCAACCTGCCATGTTACAAGGTTTACAGCACTGTTAATGTTTCATAGCAAAATATACGGGATAGTGTGGTTTCTGAGTTTTTTTAAGAAAGGAATTAAAGACCCACACAAATGAAAACACTAGGTTGATTTCTGTGCACTAGGCTGATTTCTGTAGCTAAACCTTTTAGTCTTCGTTCAGATTTATTCAATTACTTACTAAAGTGAGCAAGAACCAAAACCTGAAAATTAAGGATAAAGTAAAATATGAAAACAATAATTCAGGCTTTGGCCTTTTAACAGCAGTGATGGCAGAATGTAATCTGCATTTTGATGATTAGGGATTGGTGAAATTAATTTGGCCTGACAACTTTGATTTTCAGATATGCCATTACAAAAAAACAACAAAGATATTAAAGCCTGTAAAAGTGGATTTATAATGGAAATGCCAACTCAATCAACTGAATTGATGTTACAAGGACTGCCATAAGGCAGTTAAATATTCACGCAGATACTTTGTAGCCTTTGGTCAAAATGAATAAAGCAATTTCATAAAAATGCTCAAGAAACCTAGAGGCTTTGGACTTACCGGTGAGGATCGAGAAGCTTCCTTCAGTTTTGACATTGTGGTTAGAAAACTCCCAATGAGATCATGAGACCCATCATTGTCATAATCATAGCACACTACCTAAAATGAAGCGTTATCCAGGATAAGCAATAACCAATGCTCTACTGAAGTGACATTGCAATGATACTTCTATAACCATGTATTAAAAAAAAAAACCTGCCATTTTTCCCTGTTAGGATTTCAAGCCCGGTAGAAGTTTGCTCTATGCCATAGATTTAAATCAGTGGGGCACATATACAAGTGTCTGAAGGCTAGGCTTTACCAACTGCAGAAAGGTAACTGAGTCTCACCTCCTACTGGACCAAATCCTCCAAGCTACTGAGCATCCTCATCTTCCACAGAAGTCAATGAGCATCAAGAGTTCAGCATTTTACAGGATCAGGTCCAATATGATTAGTTAGGGCTAATGCTACTATTTTATTCTGATCATTTTTAGGAAAAGTCACTCCACAGTTCCCAGTGTGTGCACCCTTCTGCCATTATAGACTAGAGGCCTGATTTTCAGAGATACTGACATTCAACTCTTTTTGATTTCAGTGGGAGATGTGGATGATCAGTACTTCACGTCAGGCTCTAGGTGGTTAGCAGGAGAGCAAAAGCAAGTAGACTGCATTACTGATCCACAGAGAGGCTCAGAGACAGAGTTCAGTATCTTTTACTGCAGCTAGACTTGAGACTTCTCTCAAGACCAGCAGTCTTGATCTGTAAATCCATACCTTCCTCAGAGATACTATGTTGGCTAAAATTTCTCTTTACTTGTATTTATAGCTCAATGGTAAGACTTTACTGATCAAATCAATTCAACTTTAACCTTAATGCCTTTCCTTTCTCACTTGCTCTTCCTTTCTTGGGTTATTCTTTTTGTTTAACGGGGTGGGATGGCAGACTGTCAGTTTATTTAGCCCAGCTCTATTTTTCCACTGTTATTTTAAACTTTTGTGAAGAACCTGCTTACATGCATAAAAAAAAAGTAATAAAATGAACAGGCTATGAATGTTCTCCAGAATGTCCTAATTATAATTCTGAATTAAGTTTGTATATTTAAACTGACATTGCACTAACGACCTCTGTCTATGAATGATTTTTTGCTCTGATTACAGGTAAGACAATTTACTAAAATAACAGCTTTCTAGTTCCAAAATTTCCATTGAAGCACTTTTATATTGTTCAGGATAAACATACAGACCCTGGACAATAATTTTCCAAAACAGATTCAATCTAAGCCATACTGCTGTTCTCCATGCCGTTCTTTACCATTCCCCATTAAGACAAAAAGCATTAAAGATATGTTTTCTTTACCATTTCATTTCTGACCGAACAAAAAAAGAAAAAAAAAAATTAACTACCTAATAAAATCTTGGGCTTCTGAGAGAAAACAAATGCCTGCATAACACATTTCATATTTCTACATTACTGCCTTTTAGATTGCAAGCTCTACAGTGCAAAGACCGTGCCGCCTTCTGTTGGCATAGCTCCTACATACATTTTGGCTACCACTGTAATAAAATACATAATACATGCACATGCATTGAACACCAATTCATACTGCATACAGGCAACAACAGTATCACAGATGGAGAAACAAATTTCATATACAGGCAGATGTGATGCAGATTCTTTAGACTCTCTGATGTTGAGCCAATCAGACGTTCACCTACTCAAGCAATTGATGGAATTCCTAATACTGAAGTTATCTTTTCACTCAATGGTAATAGCAGCTTGTTCCAGGGTTATAATAATTGTCTTTTTTATTTAAAGATAGAAAACATTTCTGGGAGTTTGATATATTAAATACATCTAGCCCGATGTTTCTTTTGAAATCAGAAGGTTGATTGCTCATGCAACAATCTTGGTGACTCCCTGTAGCAACATAAACATTATCCATGTTTCCCTCTTCCCTCCTCAGAGCTGATGAATTCAGGCATGCTAGGTCCAAATGAGAGAGGCTCACATTTGTGGTACAGAAAGATATCACTGACTCACTGCAACACACACACACACACACAATTTAGAAATAAATTAAAGAGATAGTGTATCAAGTTGGTTTGTGTATTACTGCTGAATACACAAAGTGAGCGTCTCAGTGTGTGAAGAGGCATTCATACTGAGGAAAGCTAAAAAAAGTCATTTTTACTTACTATAATAAGATAGCCTGTTATGCATGCCACTGTGTGTATAAAAGTGTTAAAGCATTGTTTAATTCTTCTTCAAAACAACATTACCACAATTTTATTGACTCATCTGAAAGTAATTTTAAATCCATAAACTACAATTTCAAAATAAAATGCTGCAGAGATTAGAATCTATCCTGTTTTATTTTTGTAAACCTGGAGCAACTCCATGGAAACCCAGCTGCTCTGAATATACACCTATGTAACCGAGATCAGAAACTTCACAGCAGGTTTTATTATCCACTTATACAGTGTATTCTATTGGGTGATAAGATTACATTTTGGACCGTGCTGAGCTGAAAACAACCCTAACTTAAAGGATTTATTTGGTCGAAGAACTACAGTTTTAGTGGGACCATTAAATGGAAATGAAAAATGCATCCATGACATGGGGAGAAGAGCTGTCACTAGCTCTTTCTCCCCCCACTCCCTCACCAGGTTGTCAGATTCTGGGCTTACTTATAAAGATAAGTAATAAAGATATTCTGCTTTATCACTGTTTTATTCTGTGCAGGTTTATACTCATACTAGCTAAGTACTGTATGTTCCAGTTGTGCATTAAGCAATGAAACTAATGTCTGTCGCATGTGATTTATTCTCTCTTGCATCCTCTCCCCAGGATAGGAATAAGTGCTATGGTGTATCTTTATTTGGTAGGATTTTGTCTAAATGTACAAACTGCTGTGACAGATTGGGGAATATGTCTGTGTCAATTTATGAATTCTATTTTGATTTTGTGAATGCCATACTATACTTTTAACTTTCCTGAGTGTCCCTGGGTAGACATGCATTCAAAGTGGCAGTTGAACTGAACTAAATGAAAGTGTGAATTTAAAATGCCTTCCTTCACAATAAGGCCACTTTACTTCCTAATGAGACTATCCATTCAAGGATTTAACGTGATTTAACCATTGCTGTAGACACTGAGGATCAATGAATTGGTTTACCACCCTGGATTTGGCAGCTTCAGTTGAAGCTGAAATCAACAAGATGAAATTCAACAAAGCCAAGTATTATGCTTAGGAGGGAAAAAAATCACATGCACAAATACAAAATGGAGAAAACTGGCTAAGTGGTTCTAGCACTGAAAAGGATTTGGGGGTGATGCAGAGGATCACAAATTCAATACAAGTCAACAATGTGATGCTGTCATGAAAAAGGCAAATGTCATTCTGAGATACATTAGGAGGAATGTCATATGTAGATCTGGGAGGTAACTGGTTCAGTACTAGCGAGGCCTCAGCTGCAGTACTGTGCCCAGTTTTTGAGCACTGCACTTTAAGTAAGATGTGGAGAAACTGGATAGAGTCCAGAGGACAGCAACAAAAAGAGCAAGATATTTAGAAAATATGGCCCATGAGGAAAGGTTGAAAGAATTGAGCATGTTTACTCTTAAAAAAATGAAAAATTGAAGAGGGAAATACACATTTATTCTAGGTTAATGTTCCCTAACTCTGGAAGTCAATTTGACAAAAAAATTTAGGAGATACTGTAACACGAACTATCAGGTCATCATTATCATTCCCGTTTTCTGTTACTTATAATAAAAACTTTTATTTTGAATTTAGCTTAAAACTAAGAGGATAAACCAGTTAAATGAATATTCACTATCTTTGCCAACTGTTTCTTTGATACATTGCATTTGTCTTTAATGTATCTATTTAAATATTACCTTAATTGTTTTATCCATATCACTGTAACACAGAGAATTGAGGGATATTTTAAAGGGCTTCCAGACAGGATTCAAGTTGTTTTTTATAACCTGCCAAAAAGATTTGATAAAATAGTATTGTTAACAAGGCAAGATACAGAGGGACTATCAGTGTTGCCCTGTTTTTATTCCATAACTATTACAAATATGAAAAGTGTTGACCAGAGGCAATCACATTGAAAAAGAGAAAAAAAANAAAAAAAAAAAAAAAAAAAAAAAAAAAATGTACACATGACAAGGATATAACAAGAGCCCTAATGGCTGGATCTTCATAACAGAAGAAAATTTTGTTTAACCCCAACACCGTGGAGGAAGTTGGATGCTGCTGCTCACTGCTAGGTCAAAATTTTCCAAAAGGGAAATTTAATCTATCATACCATTTAAATTCCAAACTGGAGAGGATGTAACATTCCAGTACCTCTGCATATGAAGACCCAAAGCATGTGCAGCATTTTCCTATGTACCCCCGCATCTTACCAGTGGGAGCAAGACACTGGGGGTAAAATCATCATTTCCAGAAGTTACATTTCACTCCAAATGTTTTTACTGAACCACCATTTCCAGAATTATTTTTTCCAGAGATTCGATGGGTGTGTGTGGGGGAAAAGTATAGTATAAGTCAGCAAAGACCACTTTATAACCTCCTCATGTCTATCAAGAAAAAAAAATCTTAGTGCTACAAGGGACTGTGCCTTCTTCTAAATTTGTTCATTATTTAAAAACTGATTAGGGCCTTTGGTTCTTCTATAAGCGTTCAGTAATAAGTTACACACTTATTTTAAGTAGTAAATATCAGACCTAGCTAAAGTTGGCATTCTCCAATATTAATATTATAACAACATCTAGATGTTCCTACCAAAACTAGACCATTATGCTAGACATTACATACATTTAAACAATCCCTGCCCAAAGGGTTTACAATCTAAATGGACAAGAGTAAGAAAAAAAGTAGTATTATCCACATTTGAGTGCCAGAGACATTTAATGACTTTCAAGGTCACACAGAAAAAAGACTAACAGAGCTGGGAAAACTCATGTCTCCTGAGCCCCAGTACGGTGCCTTAACCACAAGATCACCTCTCCTGCTCTGAAGGTGCTGTATCTTTAGTGCTATGTTATGCATTTAAAATCAGATTAACTCAATAAAACTAATTTTTTGTAACAACCTCCCCTACCTCAGTTCTGTGAACCATCACCCAGTTTCCTTCCGAGGTCTGCTTGTGGAATTCCAAAAAAGGGTCTGACTTTCCAAAAAAATCCTGAATTTAAAAAATAGGCAAGTTAACACATGGCATGAATGTTATCAAAACACTAATTGATATACATAGTCACATAAATGGAAGGTAAACAAAAGACTTTCCTAAAAACTATTACACCTTTCTGATGAAGAATACAAATTATTTTTCAGGTATCATTCTCATTATTGCTTTTTAAAAACAGGATTGTTTATATTAACAAGCCAAAGAAGTGCATAGCTATGAGTAGACTAGAAGTATTTTTAAGTGTAAGGTGAGATTTTGGGCTCTGTAAATACTGCCAGACAGTTCCATCTCAGGACAGTGGGGCTACTAGGTGTATGAAGGGCAGGACCTGAATTCAAAGCTGCCTAATTAGAGCATTATAAAAATGTAAAATAGAAGCATTTCTTCCCTACCACACCTATTTTTAACATCTATTTTAGAATTTCACAGAGCAATTAAAGTGTCTAGAGATTCTAACACCAGCCCTGAAGTGGCTTCTTTATTATAATGGATTTGTCCACTCTAACATATACTTTATAGTGCTGTCTGAAAGTGTACTTTTTACAGTTATTTATTTTAGTAAGTAAACTTAAAATTAGTGTGACTGCTATTGTAATTTAATGGAAAAGCATTCATACTGAAGATACAAATCTGTGAGTAATTTATATGGACAGAGTTAAGTCTTGTTCAAAGAATATTTTGGGCAATATACCTGTCTTACTTTAGAAACAGGTCAAGATTCATTCTAAAAACTTCAATGTACTTATATACTCTTTCATAAGCTGAATATTGTTGGTAAAAGGGTGACGCATCAAAGAGCAGGGGTCAGCTTATAGAATGGGTATATACCAAACTTTGATGATTTTAGCCTCTACGGAATCATTGAATTGAATATTTAATATGTTGTTGTTTTGTTTACCTGGAGAGTCTGCAGGCATGGAGCCCCTTTGATCCCTGTGGCGTCTGCTGTTCCCAGCCACTTCCCGCAGCTCCCGTTGGCTGGGAACGGCGAACCACAGACACTAGGAACTGAGGGGCTCCATGCCTGTGAATCCTCAAGGTAAACAAAACGTTCAGGCCCACTATCGGCTTACCCTAACAGGCCAGGAGCCAAAGTTTGCCAACCTCTGAAATATAGGGTTGGCTTATGAAAGGGTCATACAATTTTTACTTAACCATCTTGGGGGGTGGAGTGGCTTACAAACAAATGAGCTAATTTAATATATGGAGATATACTTATCTCATAGAACTGGAAGGGACCCTGAAAGGTCACTGAGTTCAGCCCCTTGCCTTCACTAGAAGGACTAAGTACAGATTTTGCTCCAGATCCTTAAGTGGCCCCTCAAGGATTGAACTCACAACCCTGGATTTAGCAGGCCAATGCTCAAACCACTGAGCTACCCCCCTTGAACAAGTATATATGTTAATTCACAAATGTTTGTGTTCTACTGTAAGTAGTATCTTAGTAGACTTAAATTTCTCCAGCAAAGAATCCCAGAATGAATCAATCCCCGTCATTACTTATTTATAAGCGCATCATTAATTTAATGCTTTGCTATTATAAATACAGCAATTAAGTACCTTATTATCTAGTTTCCTTGCTTCTATTTCAAATAAGACCACTCTATTATCCTTTACTTCTTCTGCTGTAATCTGGGTAGATAAAAGAAACAAAAACATTTATTCTGTGTTCAGATACTATATACTTCACTAGTATTATTCACAACATACCTAGAAAGGGTAGATGTGAAATATTTATTTAAAAATAGAAGTAGTTGGAGCTCCTTGGATGAAAAGGTAGGACATAACTCGGAAGTGTTTTGAAAGCATCAGGCAAGTCACACAACTCCTGTGTTAGTTGGTAAATAGTCTAATTTTACAAATAACCAACCCAAGGTACAGATGTTAAGATTCACATTTTCAACAGTGGCCACTAATTTTGGATGGCACAAGTTGAGACATACAAGTCTTGATTCTCAGAGGCATTCAAATAATGCATCTGAAGTCAGATGCTCAGAGTGTTCAATGCCTCTGAAAATGGGCACCAAAAATTTTGAATTATTTAATTTGCTAAATGCCACAGACTCAGTGCTAGAACCAGGTATAGAACCTACAGGTTCCAACATCAAATGTTCCCGTTCAGTGAGACAGAAGAGCTTGCTAGATGAATTAACTGTGCAGAGGCACATTTTTAGAGCTTCTCTCACATCCACTTGATGGTGAGATCTGTCTTTATGCAGTACAAGTTCAATTTTAGACCAAGCTTCTAAACTGTTTTCATAGTTTAAAAAAAACTGTGGTGCAGCACACTTGAAAACCAGCCTGTAGTTTCCCTTATGCTCAACTGCGGTTATAGCTAAAAGGCAGTCAGCATTCTAAGAGGAATTTTACTGCTGTCCTGACATTTTCAAGGGCAAGAAAGGGGTGCTTGGTGGGGTCTTTAACTCTATAGGCAGATCACAGACTGAAGTCAGAGTTTGTATGTCGGTCTCAACTTCATAAATAGCAAATAGTCTGTGGGAGGTATCATCCTCAGATGCAGCATACTTTGTTCCATTACGTACTCGATCAATTCTGGTACACGAAGAACATGCGGCTAGTAAAAAGAATGCCATTTGTATCTAGTCTTCTGGACAACAATATCATTACGAACTTATGGACATCATTGATGAAAGTACTATAATAGCAGCTAGAAATCGTGCATGGATCTTGGCTTAAAAAAAAATCTTATATATGGGAACTGATCCCTGCAAGTTTGCCAAAGCTCGTGCTCTTTGGCTACAAAAGAAGTCACTTTAATACACAAATTGGAAAGTCACCAATTTTAGCTGAGTAAAGTAGACCAGATTTCTACATTTTCACTGTATAGAATAGAGGTGGTGCAAACTAGGGCACTAACACTGTAGCTTGAAGACAGTGTACAGGACACATGAAGATATGATCCTTGTGTCACTGAGTAATGTTTAATTTCCTGCTTGGCAGTATCCCAAAATACTTAATTAACAGACTCTGCCTGTTAACTGCTGATCTCAATGGAGCATTTCCAATAGAATTGCGTTGCCAAATCTGTCTATCCGTTTTACTAACATCCATCACCACTGTGAAGAATAAGAGATCTGCATTAATTTTATGCTTCATCTTTCTTTCTCCCAGTGAGTTTGGTGGTTATTTTGATGCTGGCTAAAACGTAAAGCTAAATCAGTCTTTGTTAGCACTGGTCTACTCTACAAACTTATGTTGGTATAAACTACTTCGCTCCATATCCCTGAACGATGTAGTTATATTGACCTATCTCCCCATTGTAGACAGCACTGTATCGACAAGAAGGCTTCTCCCGTCAACACAGCTACTGCCTCTCGGGGAGGCGGAGTACCTATGCAGGAATGCTCCAATCAGTGCTATAGTGGTGAAGGGTGCAATTGCACTACTGCAGCACTATAACTGCAGACGTGCCCTTAGCTTTGGTCTGCAGGAACCCAGATAATGGCTGCAGACAGTGCCAAATGCTGGCCCTCAGATGGACAGTACACTGAATCCATTGCTGGAAGTTTGCCTCTGTCCCACCTGGGAAGAAGCATAAGCCGAACGAGGTTTGCTGTGAAGCAACCAGGTTGTGTTGCTTCACAGCAAACACAGGGCCTTTGAAATGGATAAAAGACTACCACTGAACTTGGGGGTGAGGGGAGGGAACCACAGTAACTGAACGGTCAGACAGAGGAGTGAAGGCTGCACTTTCCAATGCTGGGGGGATTACTGGGATGGGGGTTACCTAAATTGCAAGGAAAGGCTAAAGTGTAGGTAAGATCTTTATGCATATAATCTTCTGTTTGAATTTTTTCCCTCTCCCTTTGTTGTGTCCATATAAATAAAATCACACTTTGTTTTCAACAAGGTGTTCTGTCACTTCCTGGAGAGAAGTCAAAGCAGGAGCCAAAACCCAAGTGGACCTGCCTAGGATACAGTTGATGAACATGGGTGCTGTGAATTGGAGACCCGGCCTAAAAGTGGTGTGAGTTGCAGGATTCAAGCATGAAAGAAGTACACACCTGTCACTTGGATTTGGGTGCCCACAGAGAGACTGAGTAAGGGAATCAAAGATACAACTTGCCATAAGCCATGACAACCAAGTGATCCAGGAAACTACAGGCCTGTTAGTTTGACATCTGTAGTATGCAAGGTCTTGGAAAAAAATTTGAACGAGAAAGTAGTTAAGGACAGAGGTAAACAATAATTGGGATAAAAATACAACATGGTTTTATAAAAAGTAGATTGTGCCAGACCAACCTGCCTTTTTTCCTTTGAGACGATAACTCATTTTCTAGACAAAGGAAATGCAGTAGATCTAATCTACCTGGATTTTAGTAAGGCATCTGATACAGTTCCACATGGGAAATTAAAATGGAGAAGATGGGGATTAATACGAGAATCAAAATGTGGGTAAAGACTTTGTTAAAGAGGAGACTACAATGAGTCATACTGAAGAGCAAAATGTCAGGCTGGAAGGAGATAACTGGTGAAGTTCCTCGGGGATCTGTCTTGTGGTCAATCTAATTTAACATTTTAATTAACGACCTTGGCACAAAAAAGCAGAAGTGTGATAATGAAATTACAATGTTGGGAGGTATTACTCATATAGAGGAGGACCAGAACATCATATAAGATGACTTGGAGGACCTTGAAAACAGGAGTAATAGAAATGGGATTAAATGTAATAGTGCAAAGTGAAAGCTCTTGTTGTTAGTCCTTAAATACATGAATTTTTACTATAAGCTGGAGACATATCAGTTGGACGCAACAGAGAAGGAGAATGACCTGGGTGTATTGGTTAATTACAGAACGACTGAGCCACCAGTGTGATGTGGCAGTGAAAAAGACTAACGCAATCCTAGGATGCGTCAGCCAAGGTATTTTTAGTAGAGACAGGAAAGTATTACCATTATACAAGGCACTGTGAAATCTCAACTGGAATACTATGTGAAATTGTCCTCTTCCATGTTTAAAAAAGATTAATGCAAAGAAGAGCTACTAGGATGATCAGAGGAATAGAGAAACTACCTTACAAGAGGAGATTTAAGGACCTTGGCTTGTTTAGCTTAACCAAATGAAAGCTGAGGGAGATGACTGCTTTCTAGAAATACATCAGATGGATAAACACCAGGGAAGGAGAGAAGTAAAGGGCCAAAGCCAGTACAAGAACAAATGGATATAAACTGGCCATCAATAATGTTAGGCTTGAAATTAGATGAAGGTTTTAACCATCAGAGGAGTGAAGTTCTGGAACAGCCTTCCAAGGGGAGTAATGAGGGAAAAAAACTTGTTTCAAGACTGAGCTTAATAAGTTTATGGAGGGGACAGTATAATGAGACTGCCCACAATGGCGCATAGCAAATCTGCAGCTGCTATTAGCAAATATCCCCAATGGCTGGAGACGGGACTAGACAGGGAGGACTCCGAGTAACTACAGAAAATTCTTTCCTAGGTGTCTGGCTGGTGGGGCTCGTCCATATGCTCAAGGTCTAACAGACCACCATATTTGGGGTCAAGAAGGAATTTTCCCCTAGGTCAGATTAGCAGAGCTCCTAGGGGGGGTTGCCTTCCTCTGCAGCATGGGATATGGGTAACTTGCTAGTTTGAACTACAGTAAATGGCAGATTCTCTGTAACTTGAAATCTTTAATTCAAGATTTGAGAATTTCAGTAACTCAGCACAGGACAGGCCGAGTGAGGTTATGTGACCTGTGAAGTACAAGGTGTCAGACTAAACGATCATGAGATTCCCTTCTGGCCTTAGAGTTTATATTAACCAAATATCTCTAGCCACCATAGTACAGTCCCTACTGATGCTGCAAAACTGACACCAAAAATAAAGATATTAATGTGCTCTCCATCCAGTCAATAGCTCTTGCACCAAGAAATACCCTTCAATGCCAGCATGGTTGTTGCTTATATTCTTATTGGTTGCCAAATCTACAGTTCTACCACTCACTGCTTGACAACCCCATAATTGTATAAGTGTTTGCTCATCAACCTAACAGCTAAAGCAATAATAAAACTGCAAAGTAGCGCTAAAGATGGATAACTTTAAATAGACCTATTATTTCAGGAAAAACAGTAAAGATCAGGAATATTAACGCTTGTGTCTCAATTCCATTATCTAGTTACCCTTTTGGCGTAACCCCTTGCTGTTCTCTGCCAAAAAGATTATATATTGCTCAGGACACAGACAGCCTTAATTATTTGTAAAGCTCTGACATGCCTACTGTGGTTACCACAAAATATTAGCCATTTATCTAGTTAGCACACTGGCATCATGACACTTCGTTAGACTTCTATCCTAATACTGTTTATGTAGGATGCAGTTTGAGATGAAAGTAAAGTAATTTGGGAAGAAAATAAAAAAAATTAATGAGTCCACATTTGCTCAAGACTTGAGGGATAAGAAATTGAAAAAAACAATTTGATTTTTGTTGTTAAAAAAAGTTCACCACTTGAGTTTATTTGAAACTGATTAAGCCATTATTTGAGCCTCTGAAGAACTATTTGATTTTGATAAAATTAGATTAAACACAGAAGTACTGTTTTGTAAATTGAAAGATGCAAACAGCCAGCTGTGAAAGAAATATTCCCATTACTATAATGTGATAGAATACATTTAACTCAGAAAGAGAAACAACTTATGGGCTATATGCTAGAAGGAGAAAGCCAAGTGTCCTACCGTAATGCTTCCTTTCCCTGCAGGTTTACCATTTTTCAACATTAATGGTCTTGTCAGGGTCTTGCTGGAGACTATCTGTCAAAACAAAAGTTAAATTGTAGTAATAGCTCTTGACAAACAGTTTTTCGCATTAAAAAAAAACAAACCAGGTGGTGTTTCATGTTCCATTTTAGAAAACTATTCTACCATGAGAACTCCAGTATTACTTTTATTTCTTATAGCCTTCAATGTGTTTGGATAATATTTAAAGATATGAACCTATATGCAACTTTGACTAATGGCAGAAGTAAAAAACCAAGTTAAGATAAACAAGAAATCTTTCATCTATCAATAATTTCAACAGTAGAATAAGGACTTTTCCTGAATAACTGCTAAAGATTGCTCATATCTGACATGATACACCTATACCTCCCTCTCCATATCTACATCTACATCTGGCAGGGAGGATGCCTGAAACTGAGAGATTGGGCTATCCCTTAGTTCTTGACACATTGCATTTGGATTTATAGATAGGGCAAATAATTTAAGCATACATTTTTGTTTTATATGCCAGCCTAAAAGATACACAGTATGTTTATGTTTCATTTTGTTATTTTACCTACATTCAGAATTTGAAGTTGAGCTTCTGCTAGAACTCAGTTCCCTTTTTTTTTTTTTTTTTTGGGGGGGTGGGGGGAGACAGATCTTTTAAAAGGATGTGAGGAAAACCAGAGAGACCAAACTTCTTTCAAAGATTCCTTTCATAATTTTATCTCAAACACAGAACAAACTGCATTGAGTAACATTAACAGGAAGACAATTTACTTTTCTTTGTCTCTCACTGAAACAAAACAGTAATGACAGCAACAAGAACCTTCATAAATAACTTTCAGCAATGAGCTGTTAGTTTCCCCATCTCTGAATCCCTAAATTTTACTTCTAGCAGAAGCTAGAGTAGAAAAGCTGGTGACTTTTAATTCCATAGTTTTACTCTCCAATTAGATGCCCGTTATCTACGCAAGTTAGCAAGTGCAGAAAAAGAGTTCTTGCTGCAGGTAGATAAGATATTTGAGTTTTTCTAAAAATACTTGAAATTATTGCCCTCCCTTTAATCGCAGAATCGGATCTGCTACGTTAGCTCAGATGCACTGGAATCTGATCTCATTAAAAAAACCTCTTCAAAATTTGCAATTCATATAATTTACTGATGTTTGCAATCATGCCACATGATCCTGTTTTTGATCTGGGAGAAAGGAAGGGTATCAGGCTGCTGTAACACTGATAAAAGTTTCAGAAAACATACAATGCTTTAAGGTATTGATTTATAGCTACTATAGGATTTATGGCAACAGCAGTTTGGACTCTACAAGCATTTGGATATTCTGGATGGCAGCGACTAACTAAAATTTCTCATTTATTCCTAGTCCACCTCTACACAGAAATCTGCATAATTACAGCCATGGTACTAGGATGGCTTCTAAATATGCCAACCTTTTTCATGGGCGCCTTGAAGAATTTCCGGACAAACACAAGCATGAAACCAATGAGATACATAAATGATATTTTCATCCTCTGGACAGACACCTAAACTAGCTCAGGTTTTCACCACACCTTCAGCAACTACCACCAATACATAAACATCTCTCTGAAACATGCCCACACTAGCATTAGCTTGCTGATCTTGGTGTCCAGGTTCGACAATGGAATCTTACAGACAACAATATAAAAAAACCCATGGATCACCACACCTACCTTCAGAGGTCCAGTAACTACCCCAAACATACCAAGAAATCTGTTTTCTACAGCCAGGCACTTAGATACCACAGAATATGCTCACAGGAGAACGTCTGGAATAAAACACACTTAAAACTGCCTTCACCAAACAAAGACACTCCATCAGAGAATTAGATCACTATGGAATGGCCCACTCAAATAACTCAACAGCAGAACCTGCTTCAATACAGAAATAAAACCTTCTCTGACCACACACCCCTACTTTCCACCTATCACCCCACATTGGTACCAATACGGGTTATCAGAATCACAACACATACTCAATGGGAACCATACTCAAAAGGAAATCTTTTCTGAACCCCTATTTCTGGCCTTCAAACAATCCCCCCTCCTCCCCCCCATCCTCCAAGGTCATTATCAAAAACAAGCTTCTCACATACCAGGACACGCCAACTGAAAGTGGCACCAGACCCTGCCACAACAACAGATGCAAAAGCTGAAGACATATCTCCACTGCTAGCATTATCGAGACCATGTGTTGTGGAGGGTGTTAAGATTCATGGGTCCTTCACATGCCTATCACAACACGAATTGTACACTTCCTCAAATACACTAAATGCCCCAACAACAACTATGTGGGTAAAACCAGAGAATTGCTATGCTTTTGAATCAACTCATGCAGAAAAGTGATAAAAACACAAAAAAAGTACCTTATCTTCAGGTGAATGCTTTTCACAAAGCAAATCACTCTATACCTGACCTCTCAGTCCTTATTCTCAAGGGAAATCTGAACAAAACCTTCTAAAGTTGGGTCTGAGAGCTTAATTTCACCGCTTTGCTACATACTAAAAATCATGGACTGAACAGCGATCCTGGATTTATGGCTTCTTAGAACAATCTATGACCCATTTAAACTCTTCCCCCCCACCCCCAACCATGACTAGAGAAGTGTAAATAGGTCACTTGAATGGTTCCTTGAAACGTGTGTTAACTACTCATGCTAAACAATCTGTACCACCTTGTATTTAGCTGTGATGCTCTGAGTACATTTCCCAGACCTGAAGAAGAGCTCAAAATCTGGTCTCTCTCACCAACAGAAGTTGGTCCGATAAAAGATCTCACCTCCTTGTGATAGAGAGAGAATATTCTCTCATATTCTACAGCGACTAGCATACATTAGACAAACCTTCAAGACGATTGCTCACAGAATGATCTTATGTGCTGAACTGAGACAAAAACAAACTTGCATAGACTCTTATGCCTGATCTACACTAGGAAATTAGTGAAAAATCCATACACTTGAGCAATGCGGTTATCTGACCTAACCCCCAGTGTAAACAGTGCTAGGTCGATGGGAGAATTCACCCGTTGACTTAACTACTGCCTCTGATTAGGTAATCCACCTCCCCAAAACGGGAGAGCTCCTCTAGTCACATAAGTAAGTAACTGCAGCATTTTAAGTGTTGACAAATTAGCAGAGATTCTTAGTCTTCACTTAAGAGTGTTAACCCCTCATATGAGCATGGTTATAGGTCAATATGTATAAAAGAGGCACAGCTTAACGTAAGCTTACTATTACATAGTTTTAGTAGAAATCAAAGTGGGTAATACATTGTGACACTACACCTCATATTCTTCATTGAAATATTGTTATAATATTATAGCATAACTATGTTTTGTGCAAGATAGGCATGTAAGATATTAGAAAGGTTATGATTTGGTGAATGCAATTATCCTATTTGTATGCAGATATTATTTTTGTATTTAACGTTAGGAATACTGACTATACATCTGTACTACAAAAAAAAGTGTTTCCAGCACCTGGGGAATGACCACCAGACAGAATGCAGTCAGTCTGGCTGGCTAGCTAGCTGCAGACAAGTCAATGGACCATTAGGGAGAACAATGGGTCTTTGAAGATGCTCATCTTCCACCTTCCTGGGATGCTACAAAGGCCTTTGACTTATGGCTGCTTTGACACTGCAGGGTCATGTGATCATGTAACTTGGTACTGGACTATTTTTTCCCACTTGAGGGGAGGAACCAAGCTGGAAAACAAAGGATCCCTGCCTTATGTAAAACCTATTTAAGGTAAGGGAGGGACATAATCAGGGGTTGTTCTTTACTGAACCCACACCCAGGACAATGACTGGAAACATCAAATGGCTTGTCTACACTGGCAATTTACAGCACTGCAACTTTCTCGCTCAGGGGTGTGAAAACACACCCGAGTGCAGCAAGTTTCAGCGCTGTAAAGCACCATTGTAGACAGTGGTCCCAGCACTGGTAGCTACACACCTCACGGAGATCTGTTTTGCTTGTCTTGTTTGTTTTTTTAAGAGTGCTGGGAGAGCTCTCTCCCAGCGCTCCGCCGCGACCACACGAGGCCCGTTAAAGCGCTGCTGTGGCAATGTTTTAGCACTGCCAGTGTAGACTAGTTTTAAGAAACAAGGACAAAGGTGGGAGGGATGGGGGTGGGGAGGGGAACAGAAGGACTGACTCCAGGCTGGAAAAGGTGTTTGTCCTGTGAAAGAAATACCTCAAGTTTTAAGCTGCAAGCAAGAGCAGCTTGCCTTTGAGGACCTCTGCAATCTGCCTAAAGCAACATTTAGGGTGAGAAATTATTACTTGTAACCAGTTTCTTTAGTGTATTAAGCTTAGTTTGTGAGTTTGTTTTATTTGCTCAGTAATCTGCTTTGATCGGTTTGCTAACACTTATAATCTTTTGTAGTTAATACACTTGTTTTTGTTCTCTAAAATTAGTTTGTAGAATTCATAACTGAGGGGGCAAAAAGCTGTGCATATCTTCCTCCATACTGAGGGGGGAAGCAAATTTCAGGAGCTTACGCTGTACAGTTCTCTGTTCAGCGCAAGACAATACAATTTTGGGTTTAGACTCCAGAGGAGGCATGCACTTTAGTGCTGGGTCATTCCTTAGCTGAAGCCTTCCCATGCACTGTTGATTTCAGTACTTGTGTCTTTCTGCAGCTGGGTGTGTCCCTACCTGTGTGTGTGTGTGCACCAGAGGCGGCATTAAGGCCTGGCTCAGCAGGACAGTGTAAGGAAGCCTAGGCTGGTGGAACAGGCGGGCTCAGTGGTACCCCTGTACAGGTGGCACCCTGGGAGGCTGGGAATAACCAATCACAAACATATCCCCTGTAGTACAAGCTTCGGCACTGTTTGAACTCACTTGTCCCAGAGTGCATTCAAATTCTCCCAGGAAGTCATCATCGCTTAGATCAATGGTTTTGTTGTCAATGTCATAAATCCCAAATTTAAACTTCTGAACCAGTTCAAAGTAGTAATCAATTAGGAACCTCTTGGCGAACTTCGGGTTCAAGGAATTCTTAACCCTTTCTGTGCGATCAACCTGCAGATAGAAAAGTCACATTACCAAGATGTTCATCATCTATGCAGGTGGCCAAACTGATTCACCTCTTATGCTAGGCTTCCAAGAGCCCTGCTAGGTGCAAGTATAATAATATACACTTCTGAACTCATTTCATCCTAGAACAAAGCACTTTACAGACTAAATTTTAAAAAAATCCAGGTGTGATAGACAAGGCAAATGTAAGGATCAGTTCTCCCATCAATGAAATGCAGTCACCTCTGGACATTTCATAAATAAAATGTAACATTTTGTCCAAAGTGAAGGCTGGGAGAGATGACCTCAGAAATAACATCTGAAAAATCTAGTAGTCCTGTCATAAACAGATGGTTAAGGGTTAATGTCTCTTTCACCTGTAAAGGGTTAAGAAGCTCAGTAAACCTGGCTGACACCGGACCAGAGGACCAATAGGGGGACAAGATACTTTCAAATCTTGATGGAGGGAAATCTTTGTGCTTTTTGTTTTGTACGTTGTTCACTCTTGGGGCTAAGAGGGACCAGACATAGACCCAGGCTTTCCCAATCTTTCTGAATCAGTCTTTCATGTTTCAAAATTGTAAGTAGTAGCCAGGCAAGGCGGATTACTCTTATGTTTGTTTTCTCAACTTGTAAATGTGTCTTTTTGCTGGAAGGATTTTTACCTCTGTTTGCTGTATCTTTGAATCTAAGGATGCGGGTGGGGGGGTCCCGTTAGTCTATATGAATGAGTACCCTGTAAAGCATTTTCCATTCTGATTTTACAGAGATAATTTTTACCTTTTTTTCTTTAATTAAAAGCTTTCTTTTTAAGAACCCGATTGATTTTTCCTTGTTTTAAGATCCAAGGGATTAGGTCTAAACTCACCAGGGATTGGTGGGGGGAAAGGAGAGGGGATGGTTAACTCCTCCTTGTTTTAAGATCCAAGGAGTTAGGATCTGTGTTCCCCAGGGAAGGTTTTGGGGGGAACACAAAGTGTGCCAGACACTAAATTCTGGCTGGTGGCAGCATACCAGATTTAAGCTAGTAATTAAGCTTAGAAATGTTCATGCAGGTCCCCACTTCTTGTACTCTAAAGTTCAAAGTGGGGAAAAAACCTTGACAAGTTCTGATGAAATCACCACATTGGAGAAGAAGAAACAATGAGAGAATAGGAAGACATCAAATCATCAGAAAGGGCAGCACTGGCAGTTTTGGGAGCAAGCACAAACTACTCCATTAGAAGACAGAGCAGTTGCTGCTTCTGTATTAGCTCCTCCAGTACACCAGAAGGCTTTCTGCCTGCCCGTCCACTCTCTGCAGAGAGCAGGCACCCTAGGAAATTATACTTAAGCTATGGGTACACCACAGAGCTTACAGCAGCACAGCTGCATCAATGCAGCTGCTCTGTCAGTGCAGACACTGTATGCTGACAGGAGAGAGCTCTCCCATCGACTTAATTACTTCAGTCCCCCCAAACAGTCGTAGCTATGTTGGTGGGAAAAGCTCTTCTGCTGACATAGTGCTGTCCACACCAGTGCTTAGGTAGGTGTAACTTCTGTTGCTCAGGGGTTGGCTAATTCACACCTGAGCGATATAACTTATACTTGCATGGTGCAGCTCCATAGCAGGTTACGTCTGTGATTGATACACACTCTCTCTCTCTGGCCTGAAGTATCTAGTAGAATTGGTAAGTCATAATAACTACTGAAAGTAACTCTAGTACCTCACTATTTTCATCGTTAGAAATATTTAGGCAGACTGTACTTTAAGAATATTCTAGGAAAAGTGTCATACTCTACCTCATACCACTGCTGCCCACTTGTATTATGGAGAAGTACACACAGGGGGTCTGACTTTGAACCAACATCTTTATCCAGGAGATTGTTGCAGGAGATGGTCAGCTCCACCTTTGTTACACATTGTGCTGCCATCGGCTAATCTGGAAATATGCAGAAGAACTAAATATTAAATATATATACATAGATACATACTTCAAAAATTAACAGGTGCAACCTAAAAGCATCAGGAAGCACAGTATGAGCCTCTCAAGAGCAAGATTTGGAGCTTTAAGTGCTACCTGGACAAGTTATAATATATGGACATATGCCAGCGTAACAAACTTCTAGCTTCGTTTAAATAAGAAACTTCATCCCAATCATTAACACACATAAAAATTTGTATATACAATGAATGAGTGAGGCCTCTCAAACCATTTGGATACCAAATTAAGAAACTGGAAATAGCACCAGAAAACCATATCAATTCAATAAGATACTTCTGGCACACCTTTCACCCTGAGTTCTTAAAGCACTTAAACATTAACTAATTAAGCTGCAAAACACGCATATGAAGGTCTTCACTGTCACATAATACAAAAACTAATTAAAACTTAATGATATGTAAAATTGGGAAATTCAGAGCTGAAATTAATTCCCATACCCCCCACACAATGCATATGTACTATGCACCTCACTGCAACAGGATACTGAAGCCAAGAACTTCACAGGATTTAAAAAGGAATTGGACATTTATATAAAATCCTGGGCTAAAGCCAACCTCTAACTACAAGGGTTAGGAGAAAGAAAACTTTAGTTGGGAGCATATTATCCCTTAAGTGCCTACTGTAAAGTTTCTTGGATATTCTCTGAAGCATCTAGAGTCTTTCCTTGAACCTGAAGGAGGCCCACTGGCAAGAAGTTATGTGCAAGCAGTTCATCACCATCTGGTTCTTGAACTACAGTTCCAGCTCCTACTCTTCACTGTTACAATGTTTTATTTTTAGTTCTCTGTGAGCTCAGATCAAGTGTAAACTGTAGCTTAGCTTTGGTAATACATTTGTTACAGCCCTGGCTGAATCCCCACTTGGACAGTCACGAGTCTGCTGATTTCTGCCCCAAATTTTGGATCCCATGTGCTTCCAAACCAACTGAATGAGAGCAGTGTCCAGTGTTTCTAGTTCTGCCCTCTCTAGCATTCCCATCTGGCCCAACTCCTTGGGAAATTGGACCCTGCAGTCAAACTACCCTCAGCTATCTGCCGAACCACCAAATTCTTTCAGAAGCCTACGCATACTCTTCCCAGATCTCCATTCTCCTGGGTACTCCCATTTATACCACCTAACAGTTAAAGTAAGAAAAACAAAGGCTTTGCAAAGGATCTTCTTAAAAATTTGTATGTGTACGTGTGTGAGCGCACACACAGAAAGCTGAAGAGTTACAGATCTATGGAAAAAATGCAAACTCCTAAATGCAATTCCCTCCCTCAGAGTCCTCACAGCTCCCAAGACAGTAGGCTGGGTTTTGGTCAGTGTCCTTCAGAGAGAAGGCAAGGCTCTTCTTTGCCCCAGGTCCTTCAGCTGAGTCTTCGTAGAATCATAGGACTGGAAGGGACCTCAAGAGGTCATCTAGTCCAGTCCCCTGCACACATCGCAGGACTAAGCATTATCTAGACCATTCCTGACAGGTATTTGTCTAACCTGCTCTTAAAAATCTCCAATGATGGTGTAATAAATAAAGTAGGGGATAGCTCCCTTTTATGAACACCCAGTTAGCTGTAAAATCCATCTTGGTGTCTGTTCTCTGCTTGCTTTACCTGTAAAGGGTTAACAAGCTTACAGGTAAAAGAAAAGGAGTTGACATCTGACCAAAAGAGCCAATGGGAAGGCTAGAACTTTTTAAAATGGGAAAGAAACTTGCCCTTTGTCTGTTGTTCGCTGGGGCAGACAGAGCAGCAATGCTATAAGCAAGAATGCTGTGTAAGGTTTGAACCAGGTATGAAAAATTATCTTCCATATCAGACGGAATCATTTGGATAGGGAACATTTAGATGAATAAACCAGATCACATTTTTTATTGTGGCTTGTGGATCTCCTTTGTGCTAATCCCTGATGCTTTTGTTCGCTTTAACCTTTAAACTGAACCTTCAAGAAAGCTATTTGGGGTGTTTAATTTTTGGAAATGCTCTTTTAAAAACTAGCAAAAGCCTAAGTTCCAGATGTATTAATTTTCTTGTTTTAAACAAATTTACCTTTTTAAAGAAGGATTTGGATTTCTGGTGTCCAAAGAGCTTTGTACTTATTCTGTTTGATTAGCTGGTGGCCACAGCTAATTTCTTTGTTTTTTTTCTCAGCTCTTCCCCAGGAGGGGGGGCGTGGGGAGGAGGAAGAGAGCTTGAGGGTACCTCAAAGGGAGGAATTCCCAAGTGTTCCTTCCTGGGTGGGTCCAAGGGTTTTTTTGGGGGTCTTTTTTTTTTTTGGCATTTGGGTGGTGGCAACATTTACCAAGCCAAGGCCAGAGAGAAGCAATAACCTTGGGAGTTTAATACAAGCCTGGAGTGGCAAGTATTAAATTTTAGAATCCTTGCAGGCCCCTACCTTCTGCACTCGGAGTGACAGAGTGGGGATTCAGCCCTGATAGATGGAGATTCCACAACCTCCCTAGGCAATTTATTCCAGTGCTTAACTTCCCTGACAGGAAGTTTTTTTCTAATCTCCAACCTAAACCTCCCTTGCTGCAATTTAAGCCCATTGCTTCTTGTCCTATCCTCAGAGGTTAAGAACAATTCTTCTCTCTCTTTGGTATGTTCCCTCTCAGTCTTCTTTTTTCCAGACTAAACAAACCCAATTTTTAAAATCTTCCCTGGTGGGTCATGTTTTCTAGACTTTAGGGAGAAGGCAAGACTCTTCTGTGGCCCTGTTCCTTCAGCTGAGTCTTGTGTTTTTGTGATTGAACGGCCTCCTCCTAGTAAAGCAGTCTGACAGTTTTTTCTCCTGATTCTTCCTTTTGCTGGGGTTTTCCATTCTCCAACCATGAAGGCTGTTAACAGTTAAGCACTCATTATTCCAACATGATAGGGCTATTCAAGGCTCATAATTCCTTGATAGCCCTGTTTCAGTTTCCCAGAAAAGGGCCCTTACAGGGTGGGGCAATGCACACTACGAGAGTGTGATTTCTAAAGTGCACTAACTTGCTCTGCATTAATTGGTCCATGTACACCCTGCTGGTGTGTTTTAAAATAGTGCTGTTTGAAACACTACTACATTAAAAGCACATTAGGGAAACTTTAGTGAGCACCAGCAGGATCTGAGGCCCAGTTAATGCTCAACACGTTAGCATGCTTTAGAGTACCTAAAGGCATAACCAATTCCCTCCCAAGCAGTTTTTGGTTCTCACACCAGTTCTGCCTCCTCTCTTACCTGACTATCCCTTTCCCATATGAACAATTGAAACTGTTGTCTGCCTCCCCTCTTCGGCCTTCCAGGCTCCACTACTGCCCCTCCTATACAGCTAAGGCTATGTCTATACTGCATTTATGTTGTTAAAAATTTTAAACGACAAAATGGAGAGTGCTTCATGGGCAGGAGACACTCTTGGCGATGAAGCTATGGCCCCTCATTTATTACGTCGTCTAGAGAGCTCTCTCCTGGCGACAAAGAACAGGTACACTGCTTGCATTACAATGGTGTGGCCTAATTCTGGGAACAGAACAGTTAAATGCAGCAGAACAGGAAAAAGAGATGCCCTCTGCACAGCAACTTTAGTAGAAAAAAAAAAAAAAGAACAGCAGTGAATCATTGTGAAGGCACTGCTTAGTCTCCAACTCCATTGCCTGGGACAACTGCTCTTGTCTGGAACAAAAACCAAGAGTTCAAACTGTCCCAGTCAAAACAGACCTGCACTTAAAAGCTACCATTTATCTGAGCACGGGGCTCCAAAATTTGAATCCTAGCTCTTTACAAGAACACCTTCTGTGGCCTGAGCTGGTCCTGTAACCTCTTCCACCTCAGTTTCCCAAATGTGAAATGTGGATAATAAAGTTACCTACCTCTCAGGGACATTGGGAAGATTAATTGGTATATGTTCGTACAATGGTTTCAAGATTTAATGATTAAATATCATTATGAAGTGTTAAGAAACAGGTTTCTTCTTTTACTTGAAAAACCTAATCAGCATATTTGGCCATAATGATGCCAGGCTGATCTTTTCTTTTGCTGTTTAAAGGACCCAGTACTCTATTTATAGTGCAGCTGTACAGATCCAAGATAGATCCAGCACAGTGGAAATGACTAACATCTAATTTTGAGGCAATTAGATTTCCTCAAAATTAGATGTTAAAGTCATTTCTTCCAGGCCTTCAACAGATTGCTCTCCCTGCAGTTTTATAAGAGATTTCTATTTAGCGTAAACACTTTGGTTTCCATGTTTTCTGATATTTGAACCCTTCAAACTATAGTTTAATAGGAACACTTAGCACAACTGATGAGAGGAACTGGATAATCCTTGATTCTTTAAAATTTCTAAAGAAGCATGACTGCTAATTTAAGTTTACTTTTAAATTTTGGCAGACAATAGCTCAGTGATATTTGGTCACTGATATTTTTCAATATTTTAAAAAACTGCTATATCATAGGTCTTGAATTTTTCTCTCACTCTGGTGGAATACCAGAGTCAATGGGAGTGCACTGCGCGGTTGATTTATTGCGTCTACTAGACGTGATAAATCGACCTCCGCTGAATCGATTGCTGCCCATCAATTCTGAGGATAATGCAGACAAGTCCTCACGGAATGCATTCTGATCCTCTCCCCCTCTAACCGACACTCTAACCGACATAGCTATGCTGACAAAACTTTGTAGTGTAGACCTGGCCTAAAACAAGGAAATAACTATGATCTCTCAAATACCATTATGTGGTAACTCAGGGGCGGGCAAGCTTTTTGACCTCTGGGCCACATCGAGTTTTCAAAATTATATGGAGGACCAGTTAGGGGAAACTATGCCTCTCCAAATAGCCAGGCATGGCCCAGCCCCTGCCCCCTATCCGTTCCCCCATTCCCTGTCCCCTCACAGACCCCGGAACCCCTACCCCATCCAACCCCCTCCCATTCCCTGACAGCTCCCAGAACTCCTGCCCTGACCACCCCTCGCAGCCCCATCTAACTCCCTTTCCTTCCTGACTGCCCCCTCTCCAGGACCCCTGCCCCATCCAAACACCCCTTCTCCCTGACCGCCCCCAGAACCCCTGCGCCCCCATCTAACTCTGCCTCTCCTTCCTGACCGCCTCCCTGCCCCGAAACCCTTGCCCCCATTCACCCCCCCATTGCCACTCTGAGTGTCTCGACCCCATCCACAACCCTGACCTGCCTTGCCCTCTATCCAACACCCCCGCTCTCTGCTCCCTTACCGCACTGCCTGGAGCACTGGTGGCTGGCAGTGCTACAGCTGCGCCACCCAGAGCACCAAGACAGACCATCATGCCTCCCGGCTGGAGCCAGCCACATCATCAAGCAGCACAAAGCAGCGGGTCAGGCCGTGACTCTGCGGCTGCGCTGCTCAGCAAGAGCTCGCCGCCTAGAGCATTGCGCCGGCGGCACAGTGAGTTGAGACTGTGGGCTAGCCTCCCGGGCCAGGAGCTCAGGGCAGGGCCGCCCAGAGGATTCAGGGGGCCTGGGGCAAAGCAGTTTCAGGGGCCCCTTCCATAAAAAAAGTTGCAATACTATAGGAGGCCCCTGTGGGGCCTGGGGCAAATTGCCCCAC